>NW_020699373.1:7404926-7530502 GCF_002925995.2 Terrapene triunguis | reverse complement strand
GCCCCGCAGCAGAGGCTGCTCCACTCCGCCCCGCCTGGGACACTCGCCCCCACAGCCCCGGGCCCTGCCCGCTCCACGCTGCCCCTGGACCCACCGCGCTGCCCCAGGGGCTGCAGGGCTGGAGCAGCCTCCGCGCTGCACTCCTGGCCCCGGCCATGGCCCGTGTGCAAACCTGGGAGGGAGGAGGAATGCCACATGGTTGGGGAAGAGGCGGGGCCAGGGCAGGGATTTGGGGAGGGATCCAATGGGGCGGGGCTGGGGGTGGGGCCAGGGTGGGGATTTGGGGAGGGATCCAATGGGGGAAAGAGGGGGCGGAGTCGGGGCAGGCGAGAGCCCCTGCGGGCTCCGCCTGTGAGCCGGAGCGGAGGGCAAAATTGCTTGTTTGTCCAGTGTCCCGACCGAACAAGCAAATATCAGGACAGTCCCGATAAAATCGGGACGTCTGGTCACCCTATATGTAAGGTGTGTATACCCTAGGGTTCTGCAGCGTCTACTCTACTCACTGAAGCAGTGCTTCACCATCTAGACTGCTATTTATACCTGTGTTAGCTGGAGTTAGTGTCTGTACTCTATATGCTGCCAGAAGTGTGGACCTACCTTCAAAAAGAAAAAATCAAATACACAACTAGAAAATGGAAATACCTGATTAGGTTATAATGCTGCTGAAAAGGATCTGGGGATTATAGTGCATCACAAACTGAATATGAACCAACAGTGTGTTGAAGTTCCAAAAAAGGCTAATACTCTGAGGTGTATTAATAAGTGTCATATATAAGACACAGGAAGTAATTTTCCCATGGTACTTGGCTTTCATGTGATGCCTCAGCTGGAATATTGTGTCCAGTTTTGGGTGCCACTCAAAGAAATATGTGGACAAATTAGAGAGAGTCTGGAGGAGAGCAACAAAAATGATAAAAGGTTTGGGACAAGTTTACACTACAAAATTAAGTCAACCTCAGTTCTGTCAACATACAGCCACCAAAGTAATTAAATTGCTTTTGCATGTCCACACTACACTCTTTGTGTCGGCAGTGTGTGTCCTCAACAGGAGCACTTACACCAATTTAACTGTCAATGTGGGGCATTGTGGGACAGGTTCTGAAAGGCAGCAATGGTTGATGTAAGCAACTCCGTATCTACACTGACACTGCATCGACCTAACTACCTCGAACTAAGCAATACACCTTTCGCAGAGGTGGAGTTAAGTCAGTGTTGTGGGCGAGTTACATTAGTGGGAGCTACATTTTAATGTAGATGTTTAAAGAGTTAGGTGGACATAAGGCAGCTTACATCAACCTAATTTAGGGCTTAGAAAACTGACCTGTGAGGAGAGGTTAAAAAAAAACTGGCCGTGTTTAATCTTGAGAAAAGAAGATTGAGGGGGGATCTGATCAGTCTTAAAATATGTTAAACTCTGTTACAAAGAGGACGGTGACAAGTTGTTCTCCATTTCCACTGAAGGTAGCCAAGAAGTAATCTACTTAATCTTAAGTAAGGGAGATTTAGGTTAGATATTAGGAAACTGTTTTACTATAAAGATAGTTTAGTACTGGAATAAGCTTCCAAGGAATATGGAATCCCCATCACTGTAGGTTTTTCAGAACAGGTTAGACAAACACTTGGTAGGGATGGTCTAGGTATACTTGGTCCTGCCTCACCACAAGGGGCTAGCCCAATGCTTCCCAAACTTTAACAACCTGTGAACCCCTTTCATGAAAATGTCAAATCTCGCGAACCCCCTCCTAAAAATGAATATTTCCAGGGATTTTCTCCTTTACCTGAGTATAAATTATAAAAGCAATGATCTTGGAAATACACAATTTGTTTTATTACATGCTTATTACACACTGTTTATTATTAATTATTATTTATCATTACAGTATTTTTATTACATTATGAAAACGGCAACACTCTTCCAAGATCTCACTTTCGTAGCTTGTATCACTTTGAATAAGCCTGTTATAAGACAAGGTTTCTATGTTTCATCAAGGAGTATCAGATGTGAAACAGCAGGAAGGTATTTAAGAAGTCAACTCAAAGAGTTCCTCCTACACAAGCATTGAGGTCTTGAGCAGTCCAGGCGAACAACGCACGTTACAACAAAGCTTAAACTTGTTCTTCATAATAATTTTAAAAACAACACTAGCTGCCTATTTCATTTTAAAAACAGCAAAAAATATCCACCTCCCTTTCCATTTCTTATAAGGAGTCTTGAAGTTTAAATCTCCTCAGTATGATAGATAGGCTTGCTTTGATCTGCTTAGCTCTTGGAAGTCCAGGGACTCCGGGCTGCTGGCCCCGTGCTGCCCGGGGTCCCTAGGGACAGCTCTGTCCACCATTAGGGAATTTTTTCCTGAGAACCCCCCGTAACATTTCACAAACCCCAGTTTGGGAACCACTGGGCTAGACTAATGATCTCTCGAGTTCCCTTCCTCTCTTACACTTCTATGATTACAGCAGTCATTTTCCAAACTGCTTGTGATGAGATATACTGTCTCTAAAAGGCTACAGCCAGGATTTTTTTTTAAATGGCTGCCTAAAATTAGGATTTTAAATCAATAATAATGCATCCAAATAAGTGGCCTGTGTTTGGGGTTTGGGGGGGGAGGGGGTTCAGAAGGGTTGAGCACCCAGCAGCCTCCTTCAAAGTCTAAACTACAGATTTTGAAGCCTAACTTTATACAGTAATTTTTAAAAATCTTGGCTTAAAGATATTTTATTTCTAAGAGCAACAGTGCACTTTAACATTAGAAGAGATTGGATGCCTTGTTTGTTGTTTCGGTTTGTACAGTCTACATGAATACACTGGACTGATATAAGATCTCATCGTGACACTGCACAGATATAATTGGTCACAAGACAAAAATATCCACCAAGGTTCTGATTAGAATGTGAGACCTTGCAGTGATAGAAGACTTGTATTATGTAATAGTTTCATATGACCCCCCACGTTTTTCCACATTGTTCACAATTATTGATCAGAGTAAATTCTTCCAGTAGTGCTGTGTTTATGAATACAGATAGCCAGTTAGCATGGGCAAGTGGCAGAACACCATTTTATACTGATGACTTATTATGCTCCTGTGAATTGTACTGAAAGCAATTTATTAGAGGCGATAGTGATTGTCTACTTCTAGCAGATCAGGTTATTCTTCCATCAGCAGCTTTGTCAATTCTGAGAATTTTATTTCAACACTCACAATATTTGTTGTTTCTCTTCAAGACCCCCCCCCCCCCACGGTACATTTTTAGCCCTTCTGGTTGTGGAGAAAATCTTGAAAATGTGAATTCTGAAGGCAATGAACCCCTTCCCCCCCCACCCCAAACTTTTAGCATTTTTAAAATCTCATGATTTTTGTGGGGACAATGGGCCATGACTCATAAGTTTTGAATATTTGGAGTTGGCAACACTGCAGCAATGAGAAGTTTGTCACCTCCCACTTTTGGTTCACATTATCTTGTAAAACACACTGGCAAAAATGTTCGGATGCTGAAAATGAGACACCTAAATCCACATTTAGATTTCTAAATAAGTGGCTAGATCCTCATAGATGCTTTAAATGCCTAACTAGTGTACGTGCCTAAGTTTAAGCACATAAGTTGGAGTGTTCTGACCTTTGCCTTTGTGTATAACAATATTTAAAGTATTGTGCTGTGATCAACATCATTTAACAATCACATTAGGAAATCCAGAGGAGGCTTAAAGTAAGGCAAGTTTCATCAAAGCTCTGTACAGAAAAGAGAGCCATGACCACTGTCTAGCTTCTCACGCAAGTGTTTCTGTGCCTATATTTTCTTCCCATGTCTCCATTCCATGCAGAATCCAACATGTGCTTACAGAATTGCAAATGAAGTGAAAATCCAGAAGACTAGTTAGCTCCACAGCACTCCATACAACTCTGCTGTTTGTGTTTTCAAAATCCTAGCTGGCAGACACCAAGACCGTGTAAGCCATTTACATATGTCAACAAATGACTAGACTCGCCATAAGAATCTCCTTCTCTAACTTTCTCATCTGCATACTCAAGCATGTAAGAGGACATCACCTTGATGTGTTTGTGAGCCATGCGACAACATTCCAGGGCGCCACAAAGAGTTCAGTCTTGTGATTTAACATCAGGCCTTTCAATGTGTGGCGGGGAGCGGGGGTGGCCCATTTCATTTCATAACCATATTCATTATTTACAGGGTTTGAAAAAGGGCTTCTATAGTCTCTTCAGTTCGATCAAAAGTCTAATTGAAAGTCTTCCTTTGAAATCTGCTCTGTGTTGCCGTCTATGGAGATAACTTTCAAGTTTCCAAGAGAAGGGATGGTGGTGATGGGGAGAATAAAAATAAAGCAGCATCATTGTGAAGAGCTGTTTCATTTGGAAACGGCGGTTGTCAGGAATGGCATTTGTTGTCTGTATAGCGAGGAATGCTCTAATTCTGACAGCAGAATAGACAGAATTAAACAGTGTTTGCTTTCCTAAAAAAAAGAAAAGAAAAACCTCTCCCTCTGGTACTATCATTTTAATTAACAAATAAGCCACTGTCCCTTCTCTCAAACTGCACAACATGATACATTTCTTTTCTTAAAAGTAATGTTGATTTAGGGCTAGGTTGACACTTGGACTACACCCCCACCTGTGAGGTATTTCACACCCATGCACAGGCTACCTGGACCTTAGTGACAGGCACCGAGGCACTGCTCAGTCACTTCCCCATTGAAGCAGGTAGGCAGGGATTTTCCTGGAAGTGGTAGGGAATGGGCAGAACTTTATCTCCTCCTCCTTACACCAAGCCAGCATGGTTTTGGGGGAAGCTGTACTTTACTGCTGTTGTAGGCCAGCAACCAATTCCCACCCTCTGGTGGAAGAAGGAGAGGAATTGTGGCTCAAAGTTGCATCTCAGAACAGAGGCATGACATGTCTCAGAACTAATATTAGGATGGTAGAGCTTATGTCCTCCTCCTTGTTCAGGCCTGGGCACACAGTCACAATATAGCTGTTAGCATTCCTATTGTTTTATCCAATCACTTGCTTTGTACATTACCAAGCACACACTTTGCAATATAATATAATATTTTACTCTCTCTCTCTCTCTCTCTCTCTCTCTCTCACACTCACACACACTCACACTCACACACACACAGTTAAAAGGAAAATATTAAGGTTACAAAGCAAGCACTCAAGTTAGGAAATGCTACAATTAAGGTTGCCCAGGAACCTTAATTTGCCCCCATGTTCCTCTGCATTATAATACTGTACATTCTTTAATTACATGATCAGATATTTTTTTCCACAGAACCCCTGCCTCATTCAGTGCACACTGCACAGAATGGCAGAGCTCACTTAATGAGCAGCTGTTCAATATTTTCTTTTATCACCATTGTTCAATGTGTGGCCCCAGGCCTTATTGACTGCACACTATTCAAATCCTGCTCTGAAGACAGAATCATTAATTTCCTCATGGCTTTTCTATGGTGCTCATATCTATAATATTACAAATGATTAGTGATTTTTTTTTTCACAACATCCCTCTGAGAGGAGGGAGGTGGTATTCCCATTTCATGGATCATGTAACTAAAGATTGGATCACAAAATTTATGCAATGCGGGATGAGGGCAAATTAAGATTGCATTGGTAATCTTAATTCTAGCATTTCCCAATTTTTGTGTGCTGCATGACTTTGCAACGTTAATGTTTTTAACATAGTCTTGTGTATAATTTCCTAGTTATTTTAAAAAAGGGAACTGAAAAATAGAAATTCCATTATGTGGCATCATATTTACACCCACATGGTTTATCAGCAAGGTTGGAACCTTTAGATCCACTATGCAGACCTGTCACTTGAATTAATGGGGAAACTGGTAGCAGTAGTAAGTTGTCATTCTCTAGGTGAATCAGCACTAGATGGGGATGAAATACACATGTTGACAGTGGGTTTCACAGATTGCAGAAACAGATCTGCTTAGTCGTGGGATATTACATGTTTTTAGCTGTGATGGTGTAGCCAGTATACTGAGTGTGTGTGAATTGTGGTTTGTTTGTTTGTTTGTTTTTCTTCAAAGCTTATCACTTGGCCATAATTTGGTGGATTGTCGCAGGGATGGCAAAAGTTTCATCACTGACACAAAGGGCCAGTTTCAAATCCCTGTTCTAAAGCATGGGGATGTAAAGGCTTCTCAAAATAAGTCAGCATTATTCTTTAGTGTGGACAGAACAACATATTTTTCTCTACCCTCATTCTTGGAAGTAGCTGAACCATTATGGCTGAAATTTTCCAAACATATACAGCCTGAGGCAGACACCCAGCATGAAAAATTTCATCCCAAACAGTCAACTTGGCAAGTTATAAGCAACTGAAAACAGGTCTTACAATGGGATGTGTTGGGCAACCTTATTAAGCTGCTAGTCCGGCCTATAATATGTATATATTCCATTGTTTAGCATACCAAGGGAAGGAGTATTTAACTTTGAAAAGTGTTATTTCTTCTTCACCTTCTTCTTTCCCTATTCCCAGCTAGCTGGGTTGGGTTACCAAATCAGTCTTTTCCAGGCTTGCCGGTCCAGCGTCCTCTTCCTATCCACTTCCTTCTCTTGGTAAACAGGTTATCCACCATTTTCTTGGCTGTCCTCTTGTTCCTCGCACATGAACTCTAGTCTCAAGTGCCTTTCAAATAGGATTCTCTTCATCCATACTTTTTACATGCCCATGCCATCTACCTTCTCTCTTTCAGCTTTTCTTTGATACCACAGGCCTTGGTCTCACTCCTGATGACATCATTCTGCACATGGTCCGACAATGTCACCCCTCTTGGTGACCTCAAACGTCTCATTACCATGGCTTCAAATCTTTTCAAGTGCTTCTGTTTGGTCACCCGTGTCTCTGATTCACGTTAAGACCAGCTCTTCTGTGTGGTTTTGTATAGTTGTCCCTTATGTAGTCTAGCCATCCATTTATCATAAATCACTCTATTTATCTTGCACCAGACTTCCCCTGTGTTCCGCAGCCTTGCCTGCAGTCCTGTCAATTTCTCCATTTAATCTTAACCAACCCCCAAGGTACTTAAATGCAGAAACCTGATGTAGGCTCTGGTCCTTGATGTTGATATTCATTTGGAGAATGCTGTTTGCTTCTGTGAAGTCACACTTGGCTGAGGAAGAAGGCAACATATTATATTTGTGAATCAAACAAAACAGAGCAGAACGATTAACCCTGGACCAGGTATTGCTTTTATTTGTGGGTGAGGTTGATATACCAAACCATAAGTCATTTGTTCTTCTTAACCAGCTAGTAAAAGTTTATCTTCAATTAAAACAAGTGTGTGAGATTTCCTTTATTTTGTTAATCTAGAATTTTTTTGTGTGCACCTCCAAAACAATGGGATTAAAAATTATCATTTAAATCCACCCGTGATCAATGTGGATTGCAACATGGCTGGTTCCAGGGGTAAAACGTGCTACAAACAGGAATTTTAAAAGCCCTTAAGCAGTGGTAGAAAACCAAAATAAAATCTGCTTTCTGTTGGGCTTTTTTGTACACGTTAAATATTCATGACCAGGTTTAGCATTATGGAAACATTCACTCCTATCATTACTCCATATAATGAATTCCTCCCCTTGTTGAAACCAGTTATTATAGCTTTGTTTCTAACCTAATTGCACATCCGTGATGTGTGGATTGTTTGTTTGTTTTGCTGAGGATCAGTATCCTAGAATCTAATCTGCAGCCTGAATGGTAAGCCTATGCATTCTCTCCAGGCTTATAGCTCATCCCAGAGCACAGATAAACTCCTCTGCAAAGAAGAATGGCTGACGGATGCATCCACTGTCTTCCAACCTGCTCATTCTTTGGCCCACCCAGGGCCTCCCAAAGCCCTCAGTGGTCTTCATCGTCTCACTAAAGGAGCATGACATATTTGTACAGTGTACCCAAATGCTGTCCTTTCCTCAGTGCTGACCAATCCTATTCAACTTATTCATAAATGATCTGGAGAAAGGGGTAAAAAGTGAGGTGGCAAAGTTTGCAGACGATACTAAACTGCTCAAGATAGTTAAGACCAAAGCAGACTGTGAAGAACTTCAAAAAGATCTCACACAACTAAGTGATTGGGCAACAAAATGGCAAATGAAATTTAATGTGGATAAATGTAAAGTAATGCACATGGGAAAAAATAACCCCAACTATACATACAATATGATGGGGGCTAATTTAGCTACAACTAATCAGGATAAAGATCTTGGAGTCATCGTGGATAGTTCTCTGAAGGCGTCCACACGGTGTTCAGAGGCAGTCAAAAAAGCAAACAGGATGTTAGGAATCATTAAAAAGGGGATAGAGAATAAGATGGAGAATATATTATTGCCCTTATATAAATTGATGGTAGGCCCACATCTTGAATACTGCGTAGAGATGTGGTCTCCTCATCTCAAAAAAGATATACTGGCACTAGAAAAGGTTCAGAGAAGGGCAACTAAAATGATTAGGGGTTTGGAACGGGTCCCATATGAGGAGAGATTAAAGAGGCTAGGACTTTTCAGCTTGGAAAAGAGGAGACTAAAGGGGGATATGATAGAGGTATATAAAATCATGAGTGATGTTGAGACAGTAGATAAGGAAAAGTTATTTACTTATTCCCATAATACAAGAACTAGGGGCCACCAAATGAAATTAATGGGCAGCAGGTTTAAAACAAATAAAAGAAAGCTCTTCTTCACACAGTGCACAGTCAGCTTGTGGAACTCCTTGCCTGAGGAGGTTGTGAAGGCTAGGACTATAACAGCGTTTAAAAGAGAACTAGATAAATTCATGGTGGTTAAGTCCATTAATGGCTATTAGCCAGGATGGGTAAGGAACGGTGTCCCTAGCCTCTGTTTGTCAGAGGGTGGAGATGGATGGCAGGAGAGAGATCACTTGATCATTACCTGTTAGGTTCACTCCCTCTGGGGCACCTGGCATTGGCCGCTGTCGGTAGACGGGATACTGGTCTGGATGGACCTTTGGTCTGACCCAGTACGGCCGTTCTTATGTTCTTATTAGAACTACACTGATTCCAGTGGGTCATGTCCCTTCATGCAGGAGTCGAAGAGATATAGGGGTTAGGCCATAGTAATCTGCAGTCCAGTAATAGTGACTCTATTCTTGTATGTTTATATGGTTGGACGTAGTCTTAGGGCACCAATGATCTCTTTAACGTAATCAGCCTTTCATACAACAAACCAAATGAAAGGAACTTGAATAGTGGGTGGGATTTTTTGTGGTGTGTTTTTTTTTTTTGGTAATAGCCGTACAGAAAAACGTGTGCTATATGACAGATTCCATCTATCTGGTTTCATGCCTTGTGCATGACTATTGTATCTGTGTGGTATACAAATTTTGCATTTTAAAAAAAAGGTGTAGTAGTATATCTTATGTGTTCTAAGTTTCTCTGCCTCCTCCCATATATGTTTCATTAGAATTAGAAAACTGTCAAATAATGTAATTCTACATTATGTTCTTAAGGCAACTAGGTGTGTGGTCATTCCGATCACTTCTGGGAGTCAGTGCCCAGAATCTAGGGACCAGCAGTCAGCAAAGCCCCTCTCCCCTGCACTGCCAGATTCTGAAATCCCCTAGTATCCCTAAACTGCTGCTGTTCACTGAGATTCAAAGCCTCAGTCAGGCTGCTCCAGCCCCTCTTCTGTACTATGGGCTGGATTGTGGCTTTGGGCACAGCACTGACTCGTAGACACATCTTTGACTATGGCAAAATGCCTCCTCTGCTTCCTTGCTGCGAGTGAAGTGTAGTAACTTATTGCCAGCCTATACCCACAATATGCTGCTAGTCTCACCTCCACATCTTTCTCCCCAACCCTCAGTGCTGCCCGTCTGTGCTAGCCAGGGGATAGGAGGGGAGGGGCCAAGACTGTGGTGATTCCTCAGCATTCTTGTCCACCTGCTCAAGGGAGATATTAGCAGGTGTGTGTAGAATTTCCTAACCGTTGAGAGCTTGACTTCGCAACCTCCATAACTTGCTTTTAAAAATGTGCTCATACATCTGAATGGAAATTCTATTGCTGTTGTCACTGAAGCTTATTGTGAATCGTCAGTGTGGTAGAAATGACCAGAGGATGAATGGGTTAGAAATCTCATTTTTACACTGGACATTTTTGGTGCTGGGTTTTCCTCATTTGTGATTGACAAAATCAGTGGTCTCCGTGTGTTTGTGTGTGTCTGCCTGCCTTTTGAGCTTGTGTCTGCCTCATTGTAGTCATTTACGTCCAGTTAGAGGGGTTAATGAATAGAAAAGCCATGGAAGTTATGAGCTTTTGATGAGTTCTGTGCTAATTTTTGTAAAGCAAAGTTGAGAAAATGGATGTAAATGGACCATAACAATAACACATTATAGAATGGAGCCCTAGGTGTCCAATTTTGTATCATATGTCTTAGTCGAATGTAGCGAGACAAGGTGGGTGAAGTAATATCCTTTTTTTTTTAGGGGGGGGGACCAACTTCTGTTTTTGAGAGACACGCTTTCGAGTCACAGAGCTCTGCCTGAGGTTTGGGAAAGGTGTCACAAGTAAATACAAGGTTGAACACATAGTTTTGCATAAGTCATTAGCACACACTCTAAGGAACCATTCAAGGTGAAAACAGTGAGGAGTCTGGTGGCAGCTTAAAGACGAACAGATTTATTTGGACATAAGCTTTCGTGGGTAAAAAACCACACTTCTTCAGATGCCTGGAGTGAAAATTGCAGATACAGGCATAAATATATATTGGCACATGAAGAGAAGGGAGTTACTTTACAAGTGGAGAACCAGTGTTAAAGGCCAATTCAGTCAGGGTGGATGTGGTCCACTCCCAATAATTGATGAGGAGGTGTCAATACCAAGCAAGGGAAAATTGCTTTTGTAGTGAATCAGCCACTCCCAGTCCCTATTCAAGCCCAAATTAATGGTGTTAAGTTTGCAAATGAATTATAACTCTGCAGTTTCTCTTTGAAGTCTGTTTTTGAAGTTTTTGTTGTTGTTGAAGAATGGCAATTCAAGGTGAAGAGGCCCATTAACACCTCTGTAGTCATAGGATAAAAAGAGGGGTTAGTGGGTTACAGATTGTTGTAGTAAGCCATACATCTGGTGTTTTTATTAAGACCATATTTTTTTAGTGTCTAGCAAAGTTATGAATTTAAGTTCCCAGGCTTGTCTTTTGTAAGTATTGTGAAAGTTTCCTTTGAGGCTCAGGACTGATAGGTCAGATATAGAGTAATTGTTTTTTTGTGAAGTGTTCCTCCACAGGTGATAGGGTGTTGTCTTTTATCATTCTTCTCTGTGAGATCATTTGAGACTGTAGTCAATATCTGGTTTCATGCGCATCATTGTATTGGGGCATTTAGTTGACTGGATGAGGTACACCACATGTTGTCATAGGCATGTGTAGGACCCATGGATCTTGAAAGGTGTGTTGTGGAGGGTGTTGATCATTGTAGCAGTGGAGATATGTCTGCAGGAAAGATTTATTTCAGGATGGGATACCCACTGAGTATGAGTTGTAGTTGTCTGATACCCCTTATGGGTTCCAGTGTGACAACTATAGGTGTGCATCAGAGAGGGTTTTATTTCTGTACTGAAGCGGGTTCTCTCGGGGCATTTGGGTGGCCCGTTCCATGAGGCACTCTACTTCTCTGGTGGAGTGTCCTTGTTTGGTGAAGGTGGTTTTGAGTGTGTTAAGGTGTATATCCTGACTTTCTCCTCGGAGCATATTCTGTGGTATCTGTAAATAACTGATGTCTTGGTGTGTTTTGGGTGGTTACTGGATACATGAAGGTAGGTGTGGTGATCTTTGGGATTCTCGTATATATTTGTAGGGTTCCATTGTTGAAGCTGATCGGGGTGTTTAGGAAGTTGATGCTAGTGTGGGAGTGTTCCAGAGAGAGTTTAAGGGACGTGTGGTGGTGGTTGAAGTTATGATGGAATTCTATGAGGGACTTTAAGTTGTCTGTCCAGAGGATGAAAATATCATCAATGTATCTCAGGTATATCATCGGTTTTGTGGTGCATTTGTCCAGAAATTTTTCTTCCGGGTGGCCCATGAAGAGGTTGGCGTATTGGGAAGCCATCCTAGTACCCATGGCTGTTTCCATGGTTTGGACATAGTGTTTGTTGTTGAATGTAAAATTGTTCTGGGTGAGGATGAAATGGATTAGTTGGATGATATGTGTGGGATGGATATCTGAGGGTTGTCCATTGTCTTATAAATATTTGAGACAATGCCATGCCTGTGAGGGATATTAGTGTATAGGGAAGAGACATCCATGGTGGCAAGGATGGTGTTAAGGTTGTGGAGTTTGTGGAGGAAGCTGTCCCTTTGTGTGGTTAGTGGTATGAGAATGGTTTCTATGGGTCCCAATACTCCTTCAGTAAAACGTGCAATGGCCAGATATGATTGATCTCCCTGGGTTTCCTTGTGTGTGGATCTTCGAAAGTATGTAGGAAGTATCTGGGGTGCGTTTGTGGAGGATGAATTAGTAGTTTCTCTTGTAGTTGTTAGGAGAAGGATTTGATAATATCCTTAAATTTCTGGGTAAATTGGAGTGTAGGGTCGTCTTTGAGTTATTTATAGTAGATGGTGTCAGAGAGTTGGCCTCATTAACATTGTCCTCATGGTTGAGGAGTATGATGGTGCCCCCATTGTCTGCTGGTTTGATCACTATCTGGTGACTAGTTTTCAGGGACTGTATAGTTGTCTTGTGGGTGGTGGAGAGATTGTGGTGGATGTGATATTTAAGTATTACATAGTTATTTTTTTTCCTAAAGCAATCAACGCAATTATCAAGGTTTTGTCACCTCTATGGTGTTGAGTCAGATGATTCTTTTATTCTTAGGATTGTTGATGGGGATGTGATAATTTTAAGTGGTGTCGTCATTGCTGTGAAAGAATTATCTGAGGGGGAGTCAGCAGAAAAATTCTTCTAATTCTTGACATGTTAGTATGGTATTGGGATCTGTGGTGGGGCAGAGGTTCAGTCCTTTCAAGAGTACAGATAATTCAGCTTCAGTTAGGGGTAGTCTTGACAAATTGATGATATTTGGGTGTTGTGCAGTGTCCGTGTGGTGGGTATTGGTGACAGGGTTTCTCACAGAGGTGGCTTTCTGAGCATTGTGGAGTAGTTGTAGTTTGTTCCTATTCTTGTTTTTGTGTTGGATGACTTATCAGGTTTATTTGATAGTTCTGGATTTCTTGCATGATTTCCAGGTAAATTTCCTGATTTTTTTTTCTTTCAGTATGTGTGAGCATGTGGGAAGCATTCTTGTTTGCGGTGGGTCTTCCTGAGTATGTGAGGTGCAATAAGTGATTCTTCAGCTCATCTGAAGTCCATCTGCAGAACTGTTAAGCATATTTGGAGTTCTATATAGTGATCAGAGGGTTATAGAAACATAGAAGATCAGGGTTGGAAGAGACCTCAGGAGATCATCTAGTCCAACCCCCTGCTCAAAGCAGGACCAACACCAACTATATCATCCCAGCCAGGGTTTTGTCAAGCCGGGCCTTAAAAACCTCTATGGATGGATATTCCACCACCTCCCTAGTTAACCCATTCCAGTGCTTCACCACCCTCCTAGTGAAATAGTTTTTCCTACTATCCAACCTAGACCTCACCCACTGCAACTTGAGACCATTGTTCCTTGTTCTATCATCTGCCATCACTGAGAACAGTCTAGCTCCATCCTCTTTGGAGCCCCCCTTCAGGTAGTTGAAGGCTGCTATCAAATCCCCCCTCACTCTTCTTTTCCGCAGATTAAATAAACCCAGTTTCCTCAGCCTCTTCTCATAAATCATGTGCACCAGGCCCCTGTAGATAGTGAGACCCCTGGGGATGATATTTTCTTTCTTGCATTTGCTCAGGAAGTGTATATTTGAATGTATATCAGAATTTCTATATGGAAGATTCATGTTTTTGTGTGAGGGCCTTGGAGGAATCGTAAACTTTTATTTTCTTTGGGGCCAGAGTTGCAAGTAGAGAAATCTTGTGTGCAATTCATGGTTGACAATTGGCCACTACACCTCTGTGTCCTTGGACAAGAAAGAAGTATGTGTAAAGATTTTGTTTGGTTGCTTTTCTTCCTCTCTTTGGTTTTCAGCCACCCACTCCTTTATAGGTAGTCAGGTTGTGTGCCTCTGTGGTTCTTTTCAGTTGCTTTGCTGAGTGTCTCAGGATGCAGAAACAGATGCAGGGCTTTGGAGCGGAGCCCGAAGCTGGACCGCGGAGCAGCTCCAGAGCAGTGGAGCTGCAGGTTTTTGCCTGGAGCTGGAGCGGAGCCAGAACACAGCTCCAAAGCCCTGAAGAATGGAACAATAGAGTTTAACAAATATTGGAAACCTTTTAAAAATAACCAATTAATAGGAACTGCTACAATCCAGATTGTGATCTTCATCATGCTGATGAGCAGTTACTCTCTCAAGTAGTCCCATTGACTCAAGAGAGTGAACAATTCACGGTCTGTCCCCAGTTCTTGGTCTGGCAATGTGGTTAGTGGGGACTACAATAGAGTGCACTAGAGATCCATTAGTATGCACCAGTAGATGCACCAGTAGATTCTACATGATTTGTATGCAACATATTAGTGCACTTTAGAAATCACACTTCCATAGTGTGTATTGCCTCACAGGGTAGACAAGTCCTTAGGTTAATTTCTGAATTCCTATTTGGTTGAAGGGATTTCAGTCTTATGCAACACAATATTAATCCCAGGTTCTTGTCATCCTGCATAGATCGAATTCTTATTTACACTAAAGGCCAGTTTACATTGCCAGAGTGGCATACAATGAATGTAAATTATTTTAAAGCTCCTTCATACTGACAGAGCAGCATAAGAGAATCCAGCCGACCATTCCCAAGTCTCTCAAGAGGTAGAGATGAAATAAATGTAACTTTTTTTGTTGAAGTTTTAGTTTGTCAGTTGCATTTTTGGTACATATATTTGTGCAGAAACTTTGAGGAAAATTCTGACCCTTTTCATGGCATCAGCACAAGAAACATCAAGTGTGATGTTTTATCCTCCGAGGCTACCAACTAACCAGCAGCAAGTTGATGAATACTAATATGAGATCATAAATATGTCCTGTTAAAAAAAGTGCTTACACTGTCCTTCATTGCAGTAAGCCTTTCCGTTAAGATATTTTGGTCCAGAAATGTTGAATTACTAAAAATGTAATCCTAGGCGGAATGAGGGTTTGTCATAGAAATCATGCAAGCCTACAAACCCATACTTAAAATAATGTGTAGCATTTTCATCCGGACATCTCCAAAGCACCTTACAGAGGAGATCCGTATCACCGAAAGAGGAAATGTCTTGGCCAAGGTCATC
This sequence comes from Terrapene triunguis, assembly GCF_002925995.2. NCBI lineage: Eukaryota > Metazoa > Chordata > Testudines > Emydidae > Terrapene > Terrapene triunguis. The sequence goes on along the minus strand of NW_020699373.1, from coordinate 7,515,170 downwards.
CAGCAAACCACAGCCTGAGCTGGTCTCTTGAATCCCTGTCCAATGTCCTAGCCACTAGACCTTCCTGAAGAAACTCATCCTTACTTTTGTACTTCTTTTGATTCTAATTGGACTTGCCATGTGGGTAAGGATTTGCAGGATCATGTCCTTAATCTGACATCAATTTGACCCAGATCCTCAGCTGGTTTAAATCTGTAGAACTGTGTCTATTTGCACCAGCTGAGGATTCTGCCTATATGTTTTCACACCTTTCACCTTTGTTAGAACATCCACAGAAGATGAGATGGTATCAAGTCCCTTAGCTTAATATTAACATGAAACCTCCATTTATTAAATCAAGCTTTGAGCTAAATGTTTCTTGTTTAATTTGCTAATGAACCACACACTGATTTTCCAGAAATGCGTATTACTTTGTGCTATACATGAGTTGTGCATGCAATAATAGGAAAACCACTGAAATAATAAAGCCAATGGTATCTCATCGTCACCCTGCACTCTAGTATTTATTATAGAAAAATATTGATGACAAGGTGCAATTGCTGTGGATTAATTTCCAGCTGATGTTACTGGCTCAGATCTCCCAGAGACCCACTCAGGTTGCTGGACGTGAATCTCTGGGAGATAGCCTGCATCTCATTCATTCCTGTTCAGATAAATCACAAGCCCAAATTCAGCAAAGCACTTGAGTGCCTGCTTACTTTTAAGTTAATAGTACTTAAGCACATGCTTATGTGCTTTGCTGAATAGGAAATATCTGTTGAATCAGGGCTTATGTTAGTATAGGTGTATGCACGCCTCTCTTCTGCATTGTAATCAGGAAAGTAATTTGCATTAAAAAGAGTCATGCATGTGGGTTGAGGATGGAATCGGCCCCAGATAGTGCTTTTCTGGGCTAGGATAAGAGGTGTGTATTTAAAATATGTTGGCTAACAAGTGTTATCTAACATCTATCAAGGCAAGTTGTATTTTAACATGTCGAGGTGAATGTGTGTGTACACACACAGATGCATAAATAATAGGGCTCATCAAAAAAATTCAAACAAAATATTTTCTGATCAGAAAAAGAAATTATATCATAATAGAAAATTTCTTTGGGCAAAGATTGATTTCAGTGGAATTTTCCTTTGGAAAAACCAAAAGAAACAACGTTGACATTCACAAATAGAGTTTTTTCTCAACATTTTGTTCTCTGAAAGTTTTGATATTTTGACTTTTTAGCCCAATTCGGGAAATGGTGAAATATTGCAATGTCCCACTTGAAGAGAATTTCCATTTTTCTTTTATCTCAAATATGCCAATATTCTATCTAGCTCTCAGTACTTGAACACCCTAGTGTTCACCTCAGCCAGTTACTAGGACAAGTTCTATCTTAGCATGTATCTAGACTAGAATTTTAAATCCTGTTAGATAAAACTTGTTATCTAACACACATTAAAAATACAGCTTTTATCCTACTCTCTAGACAAGTCCTTAACGTTGTTTGTAATTATTATATCACCTTAGAATAAGGGGAAATAATGGTGGGCATGGGGGGAGGGGCATGTGTGTATAAATAACATATTTAGGAAAAAAGACTGTCAGTTATTTTATACAGGTTTTGTTTATAGATTCGGTTTTCCAGATGTCGTTCTTCCCTCTACTGTTACTGGCTGCTCAGAGACCACCAGATTCATTCTGATCTTACTTATGCTGGTGCAAATGATGAGTAATTTAATTGATGCCAAAGGAGTTATGACACTAACGCAAGTGTGAGATGAAAAAATCAGGGCCCTTCTGTTTAGCTTAGGCACATTTACAAGCCGTCATGCTTCCTTTGTGCCCCCAAAACCCTGTCTGTTTTTCTTTTCTTTAAACTGAAAACAAAAAAAAACCAAAAAACCCCACAATCCGATGAGGCGTGTTCTAACCTGAGCTACGCACCATAGGGATTTTACTGTAGCTAGCAGTTTGAAACTTGTACATAGACTGGCTGATGTCTCTGTTTCTTATGCCCCAAATTAGAAATATAACATCCCAGAGTAAGATCTGTTGTAGGATAAAAATGTGATCCCTAACACAGTGGGTTTATTTTAATAGAAATATCTAGCAGTATGTTATAAAAGGCCTGATTGAGAACCAGGGAAAATATTCCCCATTAAGCTACACTTGGCATATGTCTGTCATTGCTCCACAATGTGGACATACCTTAAGGCGCACAGAGATAGATGTATGTTCTGACATTCCCCTGGTGTTTTCTGGACCGGTGATCTGCTAGGTCACTCCAATCCTCGACTCTGGGAGCCAGCCTTACCCTGCTCTGCTGTGAGAACCCCCACCCCTGGGCTGTTCACGCACAGCCTCTAGCATGTAAGCTGCTCCCAGCTACGTAACGTGAGTGAGCACTTTTGGCCAGCTGCTGCTTGGATTGTGCAACCGAATGACACTAGCCAATATCTCCGGTCCCAGACACAACCCTAGGAACCTCCGTCTTGTAGTGTCCAGTTCTGCCCGCTGGACGCTGCAAGCTTATATGGGTTTGTCAATTTAATAAAAAAATGGATATGTACCAGGCTTGTTATCCCAAGGGGAGTCTCTGACACACTTCAAACCAAACGCACTGCTTCAGGTAGAACAAACAAACAAATGTATTAACTACAGAAGATAGATTTTAAGTGATTATAAGTCAGAGCACAAGAAGTCAGATTTGGTCAAATGACATAAAAGCAAAATGCATTCTAAGCTGATCTTAACACTTTCAGTGCCCTTAGAAACTGAGATGCTTCTCACCACAGGTTGGCTGGTTGCCCTTCAGCCAGTCTCTCCCCTTTGATCAGCACTTCAGTCACTTGGTGTGGTGTCTGTAGATGGAGGTGGAAGAGAGAGGAGGAGCATGGCAAACGTCTCTCCCTTTTGTCATGTTCTTCCTTCCCTCTTGGTTTTGCGCGCCCCCCCCCCCCTCAGAGTCAGGTGAGCATTACCTCATCGTAGTCCCAAACTGAACAAGGGAAGGGGGGTGACTCACTCGAGAGTCCAACAGATCCTTTGTCACTGCCTAGGCCAGTGTCCTTTGCTCCTGTGAAGCTGGGCTGGGTTTGTCCCATACATGCCCTGCTGAGGTGTGAACTGCCCCTCTGCTCCTGGAGAGTTTTGCCTAGGCTTGTTTTAAGTCATGAGGACACATTTTCAGCCTCATAACTATATACATGAAATTACAACCTATAACATTACTATAACAACAATGCTCAGTGCATCATGAGCCTTCCGAAGACACCCGACATGACAAACTTTGCATTGGATACCACACAATCAGATTATTAGGATGAACACGCAGGTGCAGGATGTTAGGGTGACCAGATTTCCTGTTTTTAAAGGGACAGTCCTGTTTTGGGGGACTTTTTCTTATATAGGTGCCTATTACTCCCCACCCCCTGTCCCGTTTCTTCACAGTTGCTATCTGGTCACCCTACAGGGAGTTCCCCCGAGGTACAGAGTGTCACGTATGTATGCAATTGTATTTGTGCATGCAGAGCATCAAATATGTCATAATGTATGTCTCTGTATCTGCAGGTAGAACCAAACCACAAACTGGAAGCTGCTAGGTGATCAAGTTTCAGGGCCAGACCCTCAGCTAATGCAAAGACATGTAGTTCCATTGAAGTCAAGATTGAGGACCTGTCTCTTAAATGTAATAAACAAGCCAAATGGGCCATGGTAGAAACACCATTCCAAAATCTCAGCTGTGTCCAGGCTGTGGGAAAGGTTTCTGAGCAGTGAGAGGAGGGATGGGGCTGGGGGGAGAAGAGAGAGAGAATACAATTTACAGAAGTTTGAGATTTGAGGGACAATAAATATTGTCAAAAATCTATGCCAAGACAATCATGCTTTACATTATTTAGAGTTCATTAGTCAGACTAACTGACACATGTTTTTATGATAGTCTTTCCCTACTGGAGAGCTCAGTACCAATTCCAGGATTGCCTCCAATCCCGCATCAGTAGTTTGGCAGGCAGGCAGACTCCTGCACTCAAGAGAAGCACCATTGGAGTCACTGGCCTTCACAGGGAGGGTAGGGGAGGAAGCAGTCCTCCCACTTGATATTAGCAGCAGGATCAGGGCCTTTGATTAGGGTAGAAATGAACTTTGGCAATATCCTCCCAATCTCCTTTTGTGTGTATGCAGAAGTACCTTGACTGCCACTACTCAAAATACAGCAGCGGCAGGCCAGGACTACAGTGCATTGGCAGAGCTGTCTGGGGAACCAGTAATCTTCCCCCAAGTGCTTTAGTGAGCCAGGGGGTAAGTGTGATGTGTGTGTTTTAATTGTGTGTTTACAAAAAAAAAAGTCTTTCTCAATTGGAAAACAGACTTGGGGGGAAAATGCATAACTAGATATTTTTTGAATAGGTTCTCATTCTAATATGATGCAGGTGTTTATTACTATTTAAGAAGATGTTCCAGATGGTGCAGTACAGCTAATCACCTGGTCAACCTTGGGACTGCTTTACCCAATCACAAGTAGATTTCAGAGCTAATGGGTTTTGTTTATTATGTGCCTGCTCAAAGTTCTAGGTGACTTAAAACGCACACAGAATAGCACAAAAAATTGCATCTATACCATTTTGCATATTTTGTCACGTACTGTAGAGGTACAGGCCACTCCAATAAAAAAGTCTCTATATAATGTACATGTTTTAAGGTACCTGTAGTTGACCTTGTAAAGTGTGAGAAAAGAAGGGGTGGGGCTGGGGAGAAACAAAAAAACCCTTCATTTTCTGTATTTTATGGTCCAAATGTCTCAGCTAATGTATCCTAATACAAAACTTGGTGATGTATTGGGCCATGTCTTGTATGCCATTGTTGAAATGCAATGGAAAATGTCTGGGTATCCTATTTAGCAGAATAGATTTCTATTACTGCTTCAATGCCATTTTCTTTAATAGATTGGAAACTTTGATTCTATTAGCATGTTTAGCACACTTTTTCTGCTGATGTTTTTGGGTTGGGTTGAATGATATAAGGAGATGGAAATTGGAGAGAGCAGGTCCTGTTACCTAATTTCTACTTAGAGATCACTGTGGTGCAAAAAGCTGTATATTTGATTTACTCATTGTGTCAGGGAGGCAGAGTATTACAAATGAAGGAATTATTAACAGATTGAGCCTCCTGGGATCGATTTACCTTCAGTGCTAAGCAACAGTGGGAAAAGTCAGTCATTTGCATTTGAAACAGTGTTGATTTTCCCCTCCCTACATATGCTGTCAAAATGAGTATCTAATTTTCAAGCAACTTTCTTGCAAAGTGAAAATGGAACCTGTGCATCTAGGGACGTGGTTTATACAGTTGCAGCATCAGCAAAGGAGGCTGTCAAACAGACCTTCGTAAGCTTTTGTTTTCTCAAAACAAAAATGGAGCTTGCCACTGTTTGGTGCATAAATGTATGAACGAGTGAATACAGAAAATCAAGGTTTGGTGTCACCTAAACCTCAGAATTCAGATATGACATATTGTGTCCCAGATCTTGACACAAAATGGAAATGCAGCGTGGAGTCTTTGACTTAACAACGTAAGAATGGCCAATGCCAAGTGCTTCAGAGGTAACACTATTGTGGTTGTTTCTCAGTGAATTCACACAACATTTGAACAACACAGATGTGGGGAAAAGGGGCTCAGGTCAGGAAGAAAAGAGAAACAAAGCAAGATTGTTTTACCACTGTGTTTTTGCTTCTGTTAAGACACTGCTAGACTGGCAATTGCAGCCATTTATTGGCCAACAGGGCAATTTGGGGAACTGAAAATGCAACAAGGAGCCAATGTAGAGGCTCAGTGGCTCTACTGATATGCCATGCTGGGACCAGTTTCAGATCCAAAGAATGGGACTGATTGATTGGCTAGAAGTGGTGCAGGTACAGTGGCAGCGAGTGAATTGCAATGATGCTGTGGCTCAGGTGGCCCGTGGTCAGAACATCATTTTCCAACAGACTCCAGAATATTATTACTGCTCTATCCAAAAAAATGATATGGGATGGGCATTAACAAAGGCCATCAGATATAAATGAAGAATTAGTAGCATCAGTGTTAGAGGGGCAAGTTACATTTGCCCCCGCTGGAGTCAGTGAAGTTACATCCGGGCTGAATTTGGCACAATATGATTTTGTATGTATAACACGAAAACCCAGTTTCCTTCGACTTCTGCTGGTATAACACAGGTTGTAGGTCCTGAATGGAGCAGAATCTGCATGAGCAGGAACAAAGTGGTGCAAGCTGCCTAAAGCTTTCCATTGAGGACCTATTTATCTTTGGTACTTATGTGAGCCCTGTTACCATAGTATAGTATTCTTTGCAGTCTTTATAGTATTCATCTTCACTATTACCATACTACAAATGGGAAACTGAGGGATAGATAGCCCAAGTCACTTGGACTAAGGTCAAACAGGAATTGAATGTGGGTCTCCCAAATACTAGGCTAGTGCCCTAGCTACTAGAGCATGCTTCCCTAAACTGGTAGTGACTGCCCACAAAATGGGCAAAGCCAGACAAGGAAGGGAGCATGGCTAGAGTAGCTGGGAGAAGCTCATTTCCCAGGCAGCCTCTGCTCTGAAGCCATCTATTGATCCCACCAGGCACAAAGCTGCCCTGGCATGGTGTAAAGCAACTGCAGGGCACGCTATATCAGGAACTCTCATTGAGGGTATATGCCTGCAATTCGTTTCAAATTTTCACAGCCTGAGGGGGATGGGGGAAGAGGATCTCGTCGGATCCTCAGTTGCTCCTGGATGTACCAGAATGCTTTCTAACACCTACACTTGGCAAGGGGGTTGCATTCTCTCCCTTTTGGAGGTATACATGACCAAGGTTACAAATGTCTTTCCTACATCAAGGATGGACTTGCTGGAGTAGGGACCACACTTTAAAAGCATTCACAAATAGCGACTGATGGAAAATTGGGCAGTGGTTCATGCAAAAAGAACACTTCACCTGTGCTCCACTGCCTCTGTTGCTGTTTGTTGACTTCCGGGTGAAATTAAAAGAATTGAGCCCAGCAGAGCCCATGGACATATTGAAGCCCCACCAATGATGAAACAAGCTCAGGGAGCCTAGTGAATGTGTATTTAGAATATTTGCACAAGCTAGTGTGTGGCATCTCATTTGGGTGATTGGCAATGGGGAGCTTGGAAGAGTACCACCATCTCTTTGCCCCAAGGTTAAACCCGGGGCTAAATTAACCTTGTGTGCAAATTGGCTACTCTACATCACCCACAGTCCCCAAGGGATTTGGGTAGGGGCATGAACACAATAACCTCAATAACTTAAACGGATATTATTTTGGAAGTCTGCTAAAAGGTGTTAGTTTAAGGGTTATTCGTGTGCTTTGTAGTTAGGAAGCACTAAGACCTGCTCAGATTGATTAGACGCCCAATCTAAGGTGTGTAATCAATCTTGTAAGCTTTTTTTTGTAAAAAGCAAGAGAGTTGTGCTGTCTAATCTACAACAAACCAACACATGTGAGAGAAGAAGTATATAAAATATCCATGTATTCTTCCATTGAGAGGGTTTGAAAAAGTTCTGCCTCGTCACAGGCTAACATCTAGAGTAATAGCTAGTAGGGGTTAAAATACCAGGGATGTAATTATTATTTTTATTGTATTTTTATTATTTTCATGGACCAGCACCCCATTGTGCTACGTGCTGTACAAACTGTACAAACTCAAGAACAAAACTATTGTCACTTCTCCACAGAGCTTAGAATCAAAGTATAAGACGAGACATCAGATAGACAGACTGTCAGGGGGCTTCAGGGGGTTCCTGGCCGGATTGGAGCTGGTTCAGGTGGATACTAGTGTAGGGTGAACCAGTGAGGGCGGGCTGGATGGCTGAGGTAGAAGCAGAAGCAGGCTGGATGCCTGAGGCAATCTGTACCACCATGAGGCAGAGAGATTGTTCCCAAATGAGTAGTGACGTTGCACAGACAGGCTTGCTATTTTTGTAGGACTAAATTGCTGTCTCTAGGGGGTCATCTGACCCGGTCCTTACTCAGGGACTGGCTGCTGCAGCACACCTGAAAATGAGTCACCCACAGGCAGTGGCTGGGGGCTTATCTTACACAGAGATATGGGGGAAGTACAAAGAATGAGACAATTGGTCAGCCAGGTAGGCTGTGGTCACGGCATACCAGCAGCCTAACCATAGTCAATTTTATTTGTAGGTACCACAGCAAAGGAGAGTTTTAAGGAGGGATGTGAAAGAGGATAATGAGGGAGCTTTGTGGACATTTATAGGAAGCTCCTCCCAAGCATGAGAGGCAGTAGGCAGGAAAACACAAAGGTGCTTGACATCATGGGCTGATGAACGATGGGAATCCTCATCTTGGTACTGAATGAGGGTTGGTGGGGGGGATAGGCCATGAAGGGCCTTGAAATAGATGTACGATGCAGAGTGACATACTGTACAATATAGTAGATATAGAATGTGACACTCATCTCTTGGTTTGTACTTTTACTTGCAAATATTCTTTATACGTCTGCTTTCAGCCATAAAATCTGGTGAATCTGAACCCAGACTTCTCTCCTAACAGTTAATGCAGGTCCCAAAGGGTTTTTCTCTTGGCAGACTAAACCATAGCCAGTTCAGCTAGGCTCATAGCAAATTGAGATGGGTTCTGCCTGCCTAAACACAATATGCTCTAGTTTACAAGTTATTGGGCTTGATGCCAGAATCATGGAGTGAAAGTCTATGACCTGTTATACAGAAGGTCACACAAAGATAAAGCCAATCATCCCTTTTTGCCTGAAAAATCCATGACTCTGTTAAACAAATATGATCTAACCATTTGTGGTATCTGAGTATCTGATTCACTAAGATCGTAGGGTGTAATCTTGGTCCATTGAATCAGTGGCAAAATTCTCCTCACATCAGTGGCTCAGGATTTCAGCCCTCATTTCTTTGGGCCAGGTCTGGAAGGGGAGTTCACACCTATGTCTATCTTTCTGCCAAGAAGCAGAAAACTCATGCTGGAGGTTCTCTATCCCCTTGCACGTCACAGAAGAGACCTGCACTGTGGTTCTCCACGCTTCCAAGCAGGAAGAGGGGATGTTAGTAGCACAGCCAAAGTGTGTGTGCATGGAGCTAATTCCATGAAGGCAGTACCCAGAGATGGAAGGAAGTGGTAGTAATAAAAGAAGCCACAGACCTTCTATGCAGGTTTGAAGGCCCACACGGAAGACCAGAATTCTTTCCCTTCAACCCTTCCCCCCCCCCATGCTTCTGAGCATTATTCTCAGAAGAAAGCCCTATTCCTTGACGCCATTTAAGGTCTTATCCTCTGCCCAGTGAAATCAATGACAAAATTCCCAGGGATATCAATGAAACAGGATCAAGCCCTTACTGAGAGCTGCCTCCATGTCAATAAAATAGAATGTGCAAAAACAACCAAATTGTATCTAATTTGCATGCAAACAAATACACAAGGAATCCAGTGAGCATGCCCTGACCACAACTGAATATGTTCAGTGTTAATTATTAGGATGAATTAGGGAGACTAGGGGCCCAGATTTCACATTTTGAGTAACTATCTGCTTTTGCGTCCTTGAACCTGTAAACTGAGATCTTCTTTTGGAAAATGAATTTAAGAGTGCCATTGCCAAGAGCACTGTGGTGGCTTCAAATTAGCTCAGCAACATTTGCCACAGACAGTAATTAAAGGATGCTTAATGATTCCATTGTGGGTTCTGCTTCTGTGCTGTTCATTTATAAAGCTGTATCTGTCTGTTCATTCACCCCTCCAGACTATAACTTACACTTTATATAGCAACTGAGATTTTGTGCAGTGAGGTGTACAGGGTGCAAAAAATAAGTCTTTTATTTTATTTCTCACTTTCAACCATAGATTTTTGTGTGTGTTCTGGGAAAGAAACTGGATAATGCGCACACAATGCTGGAGGCATGAATATAGTTCTGTGTACATCAAAGACCGAAATGTACAGTAAGTTAAACATACAATTTTGGTTTGCTGCATAGATGTGATGGCTTTCCAAGGAACAAGAAGTTTATTATCTCAAGGACAGCATGAGTCAATAGTTTTAGTGAATTCAATAATAAGGGAGGGGGGAAATTTGTTCTTTGAAAGAGTGGCTCTGACACGTCCCTCCAAGTGTCAGCTAGAACTCACAGAATTGTCACTGAAGAATGCACTCCATCGAGCAAAGAAAGTGCTTTTAAAAGTGGGTCATTGTGTTCTCCTGTGCAATCACAGAGGAGTAGAAGCAAAGCCTGTATTACACTAGGAACTTGAAAATAAAGTTGTGAAATGCTCCCACCATTTCATTAGAGTACATTTTATCATAGGCACACAATAAGTTACCCATTATCTAGGTGTTATCCACTGACAGGTGAGCCTGAAAAGGTTCAGATGTGTGGTTGAGTTTGGATAAGCTCCCCTAAGGTTAGCCACTTACCTAAACCTCTCTGGTTTACAAAACTGGTCTGGAAATCTCATGAGGTTAGGGTTACTTTGGATACTGCATACTGGCCCTACTGCTGCTGGTCTCAATCAGAATTAAAAGTTCAGAGGTATTCGTAAATGGAAAGAGGGGCGAGGGGACCTTTCTAAACCTCAGTAAGGGTTGGTTTGTGTTGAATTTTTGTTGAAGAATCAGGTACGTTTTATTTTGTATGAAGAGGCTCGCTAATCCCTAATATCAGGAGTCAATTTTTGTTACCCTGAAATTCATGAATTATCTATGTCCCTGGAGTGGGGCCACTTTACAGCAGTTATCATTTCAGTGGACTGCCAGATCATACTGCTGGGCATGCATACCCTCTGTACTGGGAAAGGAAAGGTTAATGTAGCACTGAGAGACTGCCGTTTAGCTTGCTACCATTTTGAATAAGCAAGTTTTCTTTTCTTAACCAAGTCAGTGGAGACTGTGGAAATAGAAAAACCTCACTTGTTTTAAATGCCAATGAGGGGATTAAATTCACTGTTGAAAACCCATTTACTATGGTATAAAATTGGCCTTTGAAATGCATTATATATATATAATACAATATTACTCTTTATAAACTAATTTTGAGGAATAGTTTAATTTCTTGTACTGACAAGGGAGCTAACTGTATAAACTGTATTAATGGAGACACTCGATAACAGTAAGGGATAAAATCATTTCTGTATCCTGAAGTCTCCACACTGACTATTTTCCCGCAGGACTCCCTAATGCTGTGATATCCATATAATTGTCCCAATGGGCTATTTTCTCTTAATCCAGAAACTTCTGTAAGTAAACACTTTGAACTCTGACAGATACTGGGGGAGACAGTGTGAAAAACTGTCAATTTAGAATTCGTTTGAGGGTCACCAAATTCACGTGGTACTTTTGACAGGGCTGGAAGTCAAGCTGCTCAGTTGATGGCGGTTTTCTGTCATTTGGCATCAGTTCACTGTACACTGATTCTGTCTATAACGATTTGCAGAATTTTTGAGATGTCTGTAAACAGCTACAGATCTAACCTTTCAGGTAAATTACAGTAGCCTCACAAGCTTAGAGAGAAGCTAAGGGCTGGTCTACACTAGGGAGGGGGGTCGATGTAAGATACGCAACTTCAGCTATGGGAATAGCATAGCTGAAGTCGACGTATCTTATTTAGACTTAACTCCCGTCCTCACAGTGCAGGATTGACGGCCGCGGCTCCCCCATCGACTCCACTACCGCCGCTCGCCCTGGTGGAGTTCTGGAGTCGACGGGAGCGTGTTCGGGGATCCATATATCGCATCTAGACGAGACGCGATAAATCGATCCCCGATAGATCGATCCCTACCCTCCGATCCGGCGGGTAGTCTGGACGTACCCTGTGACCCTGAATACCTCTCGCTGCTAAGCATCAGTATTAGTTTCACTTAGGCTTTGTCTATACTGGAGATTAGCCCTCATTTCAGCAACTGGAGGTGAACAATGGGCATAGCTGCACCAGTGCAAACCCCTACTGTAGACAAGGTTGAGCCGATGCCTGTCTGCAAAGAGAATAAGCTCCAGCAGTTCAAAGTACAGTTTTTCTTGTCTTCGCTATAGGCTTGCACCAGTGCAGTTCCTGAGTATGTCTAGCAGATCAGGACCCATAGGTGGGGGAACCTCTAACAGTGGTTCTCAAACTGTGGGTCACAAACCTGTTTTAATGGGGTTGCCAGGGCTGGTGTTAGACTTGCTGGGGTCTGGGGCCAAAGCCCAAGTCGCACTGCCCAGGGCAGCGAGGCTTTGACTTTGGCCCCCCGGCTCAGGGTGGTGGGGTTCGGGCGGGCTCAGGCTTCAGTTCTCCCTTCTGGTGTTGTGTAGTAATTTGTTTTTTGTCAGAAGGGGGTCGCAGTGCAATGAAGTTTGAGAACCCAGCATCACCTGGTTTGAGGTTCATACTGGGGCTTGGGTGTCTGGGCCCCTGCCTGAAGCGGCAGTGTGCATGCCCAGAGGAAGAAGTGTAGGTGCCAAATGAGTTTTCACAGCAGAAATTTAGTCACTTACAGGGTTAGGTTGAGCAGGGTTTTGGTGGATGCAGCAGCACCTATATTTGGGCTTTAAGCACCCAAGTCCCTTCGTGGATCTGGGCATCGTTGACTCAAGTGGGAGTTGAATCAGGCCCAAATGAAGAAATCACAAAACAAACAAAATATGTGGTCACACAACACCCACAAGAAGAGAAAAGAGATGAATGACAATAGGTCTGACGTATTCAATATTAGATTATGTTGTAGCTAGTGCAGGTACCTAGGTGAGGAAGGAATGCATTCAGCATACATAAATTATGTTTTAAACATTAAGTTACACAAATCAGATCATTTTCTGTTGTGGAAGTTAACAAAACTCTAGCAAAACTCCAAATCATCACCCTGAGTCCTCTCTCACATTGCTGGAAGTGGAATTTCATCTGAGTAGAATCAGGATCCTGTGTGGTCATTTCCATGTCTCTTACCTGTATGTAAAAATCACCAATAACTCATTTCAACACATTTGTAGGTTGAATCTGATTCCTTATTGCAAATTACCTTTCAAATTGCAGCTGGCAGGAACATCAACTCCTAATAGCCGAGGAGGAGATAATGCCTGATGGTTCATTCATTCAAAATTTCCAAATTCTATGTAAATATATAATTAGGGATGTGCGAATAGCAAATTATTCTACTCCTTTATTATTCCATTCATTAGTTTGAGAATTAGTAGAAGGAAAGAGCTGGCACTATTAACCACAGAATCTCACTGCCAGGATTCTGTAGTATTGTATTACTGAAATTATTTAATTTAATCTCCAATTGTATTATAAAATCAAATTAAATACTAATCATGGAAAAAGTCTGAGCTTCAGACTGCTCTGTTAATAAATGTCTTCGGGAGTGGTAAAATTTCTTTTCAGTAGATTTAATCCAGTAGATATTTGAAATGAAATCAAGAACAACGGGGTTCAAAAAAGAACTAGATAAGTTCATGGAGGATAGGTCCATCAATGACTATTATCCAGGATGGGCAGGGATGGTGTCCCTGGCCTCTGTTTGCCAGAAGCTGGGAATGGGCGACAGGGGATAGATCACTTGATGATTAGCTGTTCTGTTCATTCCCTCTGGGGCACCTGGCATTGGCCACTGTCGGAAGACAGGATACTGGGCTAGATGGACCTTTGCTCTGAGCCAGTATGGCCGTCATACATTCTCTTCTTTTCTTATGTAAGCCCTACCTTCCCAAATAAGCCATGAGACTGTTCTTCAGCGGGCCAGGCTGATCTGAGTGATGCATGGTCATTTGATAGCACATATAATAATAGTACCTAGTTCTTATCTAGCACTTTTTGGCAGTAGATCTCAAAGTGCTCTACAAAGGAGGTCAGTATTTCATCATCTTACAGGTGAGGAAACCAAGGCACAGAGAGGTAAATAAGACTTGCCCATAGTCACCCAGTAGACTATTCACTAAGCCACACCACTTCCCCAAGTATAAAAGTTAGTGCTTGATCACCTATGATTGCTTTGCAAATGTCCACATCCTTGACACTTCAAAATCTTTATGGAAAAAGGGGACAATTGCTATCCATAATATTGTTATGGCCCTCGGCCTCAAATGCCATCCGTTTATTTCAAACTTCAGTATTAAAGCTGTTTGTGGCTGACTTGATTTTTGAGAGATGCTTAAATATTCAAGGCTAGACTGTGACCCCTTCCTCACAAGTGTGAGCAGTTCCTTAGGCTAAGTCAGGGGTCGACAACCTGCGGCATGCGTGCCAAAGGCGGCACACGAGTCAATTTTTACTGCACGCTGCTGCCAGCCAGGGTCCCAGCCGCCGCCCCCGCTCAGCCCGCTGCTGGCCTGGGTGAATGGAACCCCAGGCCAGCAGTGGGCTGAGCGGGGCTGGCAGCCGGTACCTCTGCTGGCAGCAGCCGGCAGACGGAACCCCAGACCGGCGGCGGGCTGAGCAGCTCAGCCTGCCGCTGATCTGGGGTTATGTCCACTGGTGTAGTGTATTAAATTTTTCCCCTTTGGAATGTGCTATTTGCAAAGCACCAGGACTGGCAGCCATAAGTAGTACACCGTAAGTAGCACATTCCTACGGGGAGAAATTTAATACACTACACCCCGGTAGTAGCGGGGGCGGCTGTGCCTCCCCAAACAGCCCGCCCCCTCCTACTTCCCGCCCCCTGAGTGCCCCCCTCATAACCTCTGACCCATCCAACTTGTCTCCTGACCTCCTTGTCCCCTGATCACCCCCTCCCGGGACCCCCCACCCCCTGACTGTCCTCCTCAGAATCCCCCACCCATCCAACCCCCCCTCGCTCCTTGCCCCTGACCGCCCCCTCCCGGGATCCCCCACCCCTGTCCACCCTACCCATCCAAGCCCCCCTGCTCCCTGTCCCCAGACTGCCCCGACCCCTATCCACACCCCTGACCTCTGACAGTACCCCCGGGACTCTCACGCCTATCCAACCACCCCTGTTCCCTGTCCCCTTACCATGCTGCTCAGAGCATCAGGACTGGCAGTGGTAAGTAGTACACTGTAAGTAGCACATTCCTATGGGGAGCAATTTAATACACTACACCTGGCCCTGCTCAGCCCGCTGACGGTCTGGAGTTCTCAAAATATGTTCTCACACCCCTTATCAAAAATTACACTACAATTAGCTTAAAAACTTGAAAACTTAAAAACTTTGTATATTACAGTAATTGTTAAAAAATGTATAATGTTAATAAATACATAGGTTTGATGAAACAAAGTAGTTGTACTTATGTGCCTGTGCTTAATTTGTGTTTTCGATGATTTACCTTCTAAAAAAAATCTTGCACCCCCAGAAAGGGCATCTCACACCCCCAGGGGGTATACGCACCCCAGGTTAAGAACCACTGCACTAAACTGATAAGATCTGCATTTTAATTTAATTTTAAATGAAGCTTCGTAAACATTTTAAAAACCTTGTTTACTTTACATACAACAATAATTTAGTTATATAATATAGACTTATAGAGAGAGACCTCCTAAAAACTTTAAAATGTATTACTGGCACGCAAAACCTTAAATTAGAGTGAATAAATGAAGACTCGGCACACCACTTCTGAAAGGTTGCTGACCCCTGGACTAAGTCAATGAAACCACTCTGTGGAGCAGTGACTCTCACAGGTAAGAAATGGGCTTACAATCTGGCCCTCAGTCTTTTAAATATATAACACATTTCCAGCCCTCAAAGTAGTGAATTGTTAGATGCTAATTATTCCGGATTGTCCTCTAAATGGAACAGAATCAAACAGTTTTGCCCTAATGAGCTCTTGCTGAGTGCAAGGTCAACAATGGGATAGTCTTATATTACGTTCCCTAATAACTTGGTTGAATGCACAAGGACTGTTCTCAGAATAGTGAAGTAAATATGCTACTAACATGCGAAAAATGTATGCATTAGCCCAAATGAAAAGTTTAAATGAGGAAAATTGCTAACTGAATTTCTGTAGAACCCCATCAGTTATGTTGGAAGCTGCAGAGTTCTGAGAGAGGCCACTCTCATTAAATGCGTAATGTTGTATGCCTAGCAGTGAAGAATCTCTTGAAGGTAAATTGTTCTCCCAAAACAAGACTTACTGGGCAGCAAACACGAAAGAGTAAAAAGTACATCCTTCTCACCCTCAGCTCTCTCATTCTATATGTTGCTTGCGACTGTTAAGGAGATAAAGCATGTAATTAGCACAAAAATATCATGAAAGACTAACAAATATTAAAGGAATATAGTGTAATGTGCTATTAAAATACATTGACACCTAGATACAGCTGTAAACATTTTGCAGTAAGGAAAATGAAGTACAGTTTGGTTAAAGCGAATTGGGGGATGGACTAGCATCAGGAACATCTAACTGTGTGTTTGCTTGTTTTATTTTACTCCTGGTCCTTGCATGGAAACCAATCTGATGCTTATCAAAGTATGTTTTGAGGGGTCAGGAAAGCACTCCTATTTCCTAAGCAGATGACTTGAGGTAGTGTGTTTGAAGACTTGGAGAAACCTGGGGTTATTGTCATTTCAAAAGACATCTTTCCTTACATAAAAAATGCATGGGGTCTTACCAGCAAATATCACCTTTGTTTGTATTCTAGTTTGTATTATATTTAAGGAGGCACGTACTAGGATTACTGCCAGATGCCTATCCTGGTATCTTGTATTACAGATAATAAGACAATTATAAAATCAATTTGGTGCTTCTGAAAAGGATAAACAACATTATATTTAGAACTCAGCAGATGCTATGTGCATTTCTTGTTTTCTTTTAATTTTCATGTTAGTATTTTCATACAAAGTGGATTTCACTTATAAAAAGAGAATAACACCAGTATAAAGTAGCTTTTTTGAGCCTGTTACTGTAGTAAACTGCCTATAAATTATTTCATATAATTTATTATATATAATGTGCAGTAACTCTCCAGAGTTTTGTGTGCAGTTATTTTAGTTCTTAATATATTTTTATTTTTAAGAAGTCTTCCAGGATTACTCAAGTATATTCCTTCCCCCCCCCCCTCAAGGAAATAATAGAGGAATTTGCTTCCAAATAGAGATGGGTGGTTTATAAAAAAATGAACAACTGAAGTCTGAGCTGAGCTCTGGATACCTAAAAATACCTGTAAGTGATCAGATAGCATATCAGAATCTGTCCCTGACACATGCCAATAGTAGGTAGAATTTTTCTAGGGATTTGAGTCTGATTTAAAATAATCAGTGTTACATTTATGTGGTAACTATTTCAAAATTCTTAGGCAGGGCCGGTTCTAGGCACCATCAAAACAAGCTGGTGCTTGGGGCGGCACATTTTTAGGGGCGGCATGGCCGGCGCCAGAATGCCGCCCCTAAAAATGTGCCCCAGCCGCCCTAGCTCACCTCTGCTGCCGCTCACGCGCCGCTACTCGCCCTCCCTCCCAGGCCTGAGAGCCTGGGAGGGAGGGGGAGAAGCGGCGCCCGCGCCGTGGCCACTCGGAGTCTCCCCCTCCCTCCCAGGCTCTCAAATCTGGGAGGGAGGGGGAGATCCCGAGCGGCCGCGGCGCGCGAAACAGTCGTTTCTCCGCCGCTGCTCCCCCCCCCCTCCCAGGCTTGAGAGCCTTGGGGGAGGAGGCAGGGCTGGGGATTTGGGGAAGGGGCGGAGTTGAGGCGGGGGGGGGGGTAATTAAAAAACGGGGGGGGCGGGGCACGGCCAAAATTGTTTTTGCTTTGGGCGGCAAAAATCCTAGAGCCGGCCCTGTTCTTAGGCAACCATCTACTCTGTTCCACATGGCAGATTAGAATGATTGTTTTGTTATCTGTGTATGCATTTCTATGGTGCTCCTAATTATTTTATCTAGGTACCAGAAGAATGGAATTCCATGTGTGTTTCTGAAGGTATGTTTTGGGTAAGACCTGGGAGTTCCCACTGTGGAATCCCCTGCCAATTTCATGAGGAGTAAATACCCTCCCTCAACAAAATGAACTCTCCAGTTATTCCATGGGAGAGGAGGCACTTGGACCTGAAATATTATTCCTCATATGTATGGAAGTACCACTGAAATAAACACTGCTCACCCGCCTGGTGTTTCATTCTTCCACTCAAACAATATGAAGACACACACTGTAGGTGAGATTATTTCTAAACTGAATATGTTTTCCAGTTTTCTATGAAGCATCCAGTGCTCTCTAAATCTGTTATTTCTGCAATTGTGATTTTTCTTAGTTTCGCACAGACAAGCCAGCATTGCCTGATCCTAATAATAGTCTGCTACTGAGTGAGCCTGCTGCCTATTGTGCACAATAAACACCCAAATCATATGCTGTATAAAGCTAGTCATTTAGGGCTGGTCCACACTTACCCCCCAAATCGAAGTAAGGTACGCAAATTCAGCTACGTGAATAACGTAACTGAATTCGACATACCTTACTTCGACCTTACCGCGGTTCAGACGCGGTCCACACGCGGCAGGCAGGCTCCCCGTCGACTTCGCGGTACTCCTCTCGCTGAGCTGGAGTACCGCAGTCGACGGGGATCACTTCCTGGTTCGATTTATCGCGTCCAGACCAGACGCGATAAATCGAACTCGGAACTTCGATCCGCAGCCGTCGAACTACCGGGCAAGTGTAGACTAGCCCTTAGAGTTTGGATGGCCATGGGTGAGTCACCATAGTCAATTCCCCGCCTAGGATAGAGTTAAAGTACAATTCACTGCTGCATCTGCCAGCAGTGCTACCTGCAACCTCAGTACATTGTCCTTAAACAAATATTTTTAATCCACTGTGTCTACCTTGAATCAATTTGTTTACTTGGCACTATGGTTATTAGTACTGTAACTTTTCCATCTTTGTTTGACCATTCTGCAATAGACAAAGCAGAATCTTTGTTACACTCTAAGCTGGGGTATTTGTGACACCAGGCATCCTTTATTGTTGTCTAATTATACTTTCTTGCATTCAAAATATCTTAATGATTTGGCACTTTGCCAGAGACTATTTTTTTTAAATTATAGTCTCTTTACATTATCATATTCACAGAATTTAAACAATTCTATTTTAACACGGGTCTCTTATTTTCATAGTGCTGGTCGAATTAATGTGGGCATGTTGCTGGTCACTTGCTTGTTTTATCTTTAAGGGTTACATTCCCTTCCCTTCCCTCATTCTGTTGGCCATTGTTTTAACAGTCTTAGGGTGACTGAGTACTCAGTCTTGTGAGGTGCTGAGCACCCTCAACTCCTACTGAAATCCAGGGGAGTGGGGGGAGCACAGCACCTACCTGCATCAGGGCCTGAGTAACTTCCTTGGAAAATGATACCCATCAGCTAAGTGTATTCCAAGACTGAGCTCTCTCAATGGGATCCAATGAATTTGCTTAACTTGTATCATCTCACCTGTCCAATTTAGGTGGTCCAAGACTGTTAGCAAGAGCTCCTCAGCCTGTATATAATGTGTCAGCTCCCTTGCAGTCAATGCAGCTGTGCCAGTATGTACCATCTGAGGATCTATTTGCCCCTTAATCTCAGACATTGGTTTGACCCATCCCACCCCCATGTTGAGTGGTTGGGTGAAGGTACTTCATCACTTGAGCTGATAGAGAAATCTAAGTATATTTCACAAAGTCAAAATGAACTGAAACATTTCATTTTGTTCGAAGTACTCCATGAACCATGTTGTCTTTTCTTGTATTTTTTTTTCCCCTTTGGGGAAAAAAAGGGAGGGAAAATCCAAAAGTATGAGTGTGTGGTTTGTGTCTCACACAGAAATGAAATCAATGTGGGTTGTTTTTTTTCATTTGACAAAAATGCAAATGTTTGATGAACATTTTCTTTGTTCAAATAGGTATTTTCCATCAGAGAAGAATGTTTTAATGGAAAAATTTCACCTACCTCTATTTGTCACTAGTGTGAATTGAGATTTAGGTTTAATTTCAAGTGTTTAGATATCCTGATCGGTGCCTTAGAGATGCAGCATTCAAATACCATGCTGGTGATTGTAGTAAGACCATGAAAGGAAGGGGTTAGGCAACAGCATTGTTTTCCAGAGTTTATTAATGAGTTTTGAATCCACCCCCCCACTGGATGTCACTTTGTGTGGCACAACAACAGAGTGCTAGTTAGTTGTAAAAAATCTGAAGTATAAAGGTGTCAAATCTACGGCTTAATAGCAACATTTCCCTGAGCAGGCATGCTGCTGTTTTAATTTACCCAGTAGAACAATGAAACCAGAAGGTCACTAGTGATGTGCCAATTAAATACCCACAACAGTCATCTATGAACTGCTTCCTTTGAAGTTGGTTTTTGTTTCTAGATAAAGGCTTTTCCGGCTGTATTTATGTGGGGCAAGGGTGACATTTAGCAGTCAGTTAATCAGAGGTGACTATTTCAGTAGGTATCCCTAGAGTGTACTCCAGGCCCAGTTTCTTCTTTAAAAGCGGTGGCCTGAATCTAAATCAGTTGTAGTAGCTGGCATGTTCAGCTCATTTCTACCAGAACACTCTGGTTTTAACCTTTAATATCCCAGCATTTCAGTGACAATAACATAATTGAATTTACAGTTTTGATTTTAAATATTCACTTTGTTGAGCTGGCTCTGTGTGTGTGTGTGTGTGTGTGTGTGTGTGTGTGTGTGAAGACCATTACATATAGCATACCCAGAGACACATCCATTTGTGGCAAAACTGATTCTACTTAGAAATCTGTTTCATCATATTGAAATCCATGAGGCCATGCCAGTGAACACCCCCTGTGGATCACGCCCATTCTGTTTAAGTGAGGCGAGAAATGCAGTTTCTCAGAAAAACGACAGATATTTTATTAAACAAACCTTTTTCCTTAACTCAAAAAAAAACAACAAAAAACAAAACAAAACAAAAAACAGTGTGAAGCTCCTCCATTATCCTTTCTCTCCCTCCAAGCATCAACTGCACTCACTTTATTTTTGAGTGTAGATGGAATGGCTTAAACACAACATTGCTTATTAGAGGCACAGTCCTACCAGTTAAGGAAGAGCTATCCATGAGAGAACCTGATTAAAACCTCCTAAACATGTAGTTAATGTGTGGCTATACACCTTATAAATTAAGTCAAATTATTTTAACTTGTTTTGTGTGTACTCCTAGTGATGCAGTATCATCTGACATTTACCCATGTGTAATATGTTTTATACAGCTTAATCCAGGTACAAGAGAGTGAGCTATTTTATCCATAAAAATGTTGCCCTTGTTGATAAACATGGATAGTGCTAACTCTGCTACCCTCCCGGTTCCTAGGGAATCGTTTCAGATTTGTAAAAGTAATTTACAAAATCATGAAGAATACAGAAGGTTGGTTCCCCTCCTGTTTTGTGGTTTAATATTAACAGTGTTTCCAAGTTGTTGATGCTGCAAATTAGCTCCAGAAGCCTTGCTGACCACATGGATTTCTCGAACATTAAAACCAACTCAATAGCCAGGCAAGTTACATGGCTCTTTCTCCTCCTGCTCACTCCCTGGCTAGGTGTAAAGTGGCTTTGGTGACATTCACATGAGATATCCTCTGCAAAAACAGCTGAAGGTTCTGCTAGGCTGAACGTGTAGTATAACTGAGGTCTAACTGCAGTCACCTCACACAGTGTAGATTTACACAGTGTAACTGATGGCAGGATACAGTGCTTATCAGTTCTGTGAGAGCCTCACTTACGGGTGTGTGAAACCATCAGCTCAAATAGGCTACCAATGCCAAGGTCTGGGAAACTTGAAAACATTGCAAGGAGCCAGAAGCTCCCTTCTCTGGAAACTGCTTCACATGGGCTGTGGCTGGGTACAGCACCTTCAGGAACTGCTGCATCAGAGCTGCAGGAAGGATGCCTTTGCTGATAAGGCACTAGACTGGGACTTGGGTTCAGTTCCTTGCTCCCTAATCCTCTTGTGTGACCTTGGCAAGTCACTTAATCTCTCTATGGGTACGTCTATACTTACCTCCGGGTTCGGCGGTAAGCAATCGATCTTCTGGGATCGATTTATCGCGTCTTGTCTAGACGCGATAAATCGATCCCGGAAGTGCTCGCCGTCGACGCCAGTACTCCTGCTCTGCGAGAGGAGTACATGCAGTCGACGGGGGAGCCTGCCTGCTGCGTGTGGACCCGCGGTAAGTACCTTGTATTTCGAAGTAAAGTACTTCGACTTCAGCTACGTTATTCACGTAGCTGAAGTTGCATATCTTAGTTCGAACTGGGGGGTTAGTGTGGACCAGCCCTTAGTACCTCAGTTCCACTTCTGTAAAATGGGAATAATAACATCACTGTAAACACAATTGCAGGGAGGAGGCACTCCACATTTCTGTGGTGTCCAGATATTACAGTGACAGGGCTGTAGGTAGTTCAACAGAGAGAGGGCCTAGAAGAAGTTTAAGGCAGACACTTTTTTTGAAAGCTGTTGTTTGTGGTTAGTCCCGTCTTCCACCAGGGCTAGGAAAAGTTCAAAGGACTGTTCACTTGACCTGTGTGTTCCCAAATTTCTCTTGTTTTCCTCTCTCTTTTAGCTGACAGATCCTTCCTCTAGCCCATCACTTCTCTTGTGATCTCTAATCTATCAGTTTCTTCTGACAATGCTGCTGGCTTCTCTCCTTGCCTCCCTCCACAGGGTTGATTCCATGGCCTCAGCTACCACTTCACCTCTCTTCTCTATTTTTGCATCTTTCCCTTCCCCCTCTGACTGTTCTTTTAGTCTGTCTGTAATCCCCTACCCTGGCTCCTCTTGACATTTGCTGCATCTGTTCCCTGTGCTACTGAGAGTGTCTGCTTATTTGGATTCCTAGGACTGCTCTGAAATTGCTATTTACCAGTGTATTTCAGGCTTTAACTGAGTTCATTTGGAAAAGTCATCTTGAGCAAGTTATATGTTGTTTGTCCTATGTGGGTCCTAGTCTAACTTCTGGCTTTGGCAAACCAGCATACCCCTGCTAATGCACACGAACTATTCAACTCTACCTTTGCCTTTGGCTTTGCAGTATGTTTTAACCAAGGGGAAATCAATTGAGTTCAAACCCTTTTAGAACTTCTGTGGCTACACATCGGTTCTGATTTCTTTTTCTAAGCGCAAACCTGCTTCTAGCTCAGTGTACACGACTATGGAGAAGTTAAAATGCCTAAGTGATCTGAGAAATGGAACAGGCATAAGGTGGGTGTCTGTACAAATCAAGAGAAAAGAAGGAAATGGAATAAGTAAGGGAGAGAGTCTGCCTGACCCTACAGAGGTGCCCATTGGGGTAGAGGGCTCTAAAAGCTTGCATCACCAGCCAGAGAGCCATGCAAGTTAGGGTCCTCTCCCTTCCTACACTCCCGAAATGGAGCAGAGATGGTTGGGTCCCGCCTTACACGGCCTATACAGCACCCTATGACATTGGCCAGTCATACAAGTGGCTGATGTATTGTATTCCATCAAGGGAATAGCTGTGGTGTGACTCCACCCACCCCCTTACTCTGAGCTTTGTCTACAACAGCACAGCTGACCCCCTAAGGAGCAGGCAGGCCAGAAACATTTTTTGCGAAGTCGAGCTCCCGTATGGCAGTTCTCTAACGGGTGTTACCACACACCGCAAAAATCAGCATGCAACAGATTTTGCTTGTCTCAGGGGCCCCATGGAGGTATCACAATCCATGGCAATCACAGCCTGTTTAATTCCTGTCAGATCAGTCAGTTGATCTCTTCCTTTCTCTTTAGCAGTTATGCTTGTTTATGTGTTCGGCCAAATGAAATGACTACCTTTATTGGTCTGGTTCTGACTCCGTTCCATTCAGGACATTATTCTGTTATACAGTTTGTGGTTTGGAATCCAGTCCTTCGATGTTGAGCCTTCAGTATCTCATTGGGCCAGAGTAATTGAATAGTTTTCCTGAGGGAATTAAAAAAAAAAAAAGGGGGGGGTTTTTTTTGTCCCTCCCCTACAAAAGGAGCCTAAATGCAAAATAATTTCCCTGCCACTTGGAAGTGTAAGGAAAAGTAATATTGAGGACTCACTGAAAAGTCCACAGCTCCTTTCATGTTAAGCTTCCATGCATTGCAATTATACTTTGGGCTGATTTCTAGTTTATAAAATGTTCAGTACAACGATGGTGTTATCACTGACCTGACCTGTTAATTTTAATTTCAAATGTACTCAAATAAACAGATCAAGGTTAACGTCAATTTTAAAGTTTTTAGTTCCCACGGCAACCTTTCCTCTCTGCCTATTTTTTTTTAAACTAGCTACTCTGTGCTTGTTTGATTGTTATGTTAAACAGGACCAGTGTAAAATCTCAAATGTTGCTCTTTTGAC
The DNA here is from genome assembly GCF_002925995.2 of Terrapene triunguis. Classification (NCBI taxonomy): domain Eukaryota; kingdom Metazoa; phylum Chordata; order Testudines; family Emydidae; genus Terrapene; species Terrapene triunguis. The sequence continues at coordinate 7,490,924 of NW_020699373.1, read as the reverse complement.
AGGTTTCTTTCCACCCCAGCGCTATACCTTTTGACAGTCTTTGTTTGGACCCAGGGGATGCACTGTTCTAGAAGATATGTTCCAGAGATGCTGAACTAAAACTGTATTCACTACAATTAACACCTCCTCTTTATGGCCCCATATCAGCAAGGTGTTTAAGCACATGCCTATCTTTAAGCACTTGAGTAATCAATGGGACTACTCCTGTGCTTAAAGTTAGGCCCATACTTAAGTACTTGCCTGAATTAGGCCCTGATTCAGCTTGCTTTCACTTTTTAAGTCGGGGTGACCAACCTGAGCCTGAGAAGGAGCCAGAATTTAACAATGTACATTGCCAAAGAGCCACAGTAATACGTCAGCAGCCCTCCCCGACCCCACTCCCAGTGCCTGCCACCCACTGGCAGCCCCGCCAATCAGCGCCTCTCCCTCCCTCCCCGCACCTCCCGATCAGCTGTTTCGTGGTGTACAGGAGGATCTGGGGAGGATGGGGGAGAAGTGAGGGCACTGCAGGCTCAGGGGAGGGGGCGGGAAGGGGTGGAGTGGGGGCAGGGCCTGTGGCAGAGCCAGTGGTTGAGCAGTGAGCATCCCCTAGCACATTGGAAAGTTGGCGCCTGTAGCTCCAGCCCCAGAGTCGGTACCTATACAAGGAGCCGCATATTAACTTCTGAAGAGCCGCATGTGGCTCTGGAGCCATAGGTTGGCCACCCCTGCTTTAAGTAGTCAAGAATAAGCAGTGATCTGCTTATTTCTATGTATGGATTGATCTCCTCTTCTAGAGATACTTGTGTCCAAAGATCACACAGTGTTTTGCAAATGTAAATGACTAAATGTCACAACACCCTTGCACATTAAGAAGGTGGTGTTATAATTGTTTTATAGCCAGGGGAAACTGAGACAGATAGTTACGTGATTTGCCCAGAGTCACTTGGGAGATGACCTTTTCAGAAGAGTTCATCACCCACAATTGGAGCCCAGTTTCCAAAATATCTCAGTTCCCATTTAGGCACCTAAATTATGTGGCCAGGTTTGCAAAAGAGCTCAGCACCTGTTCTGTGGGAAGTGGTTAGGGGCTGAGCGTGTTTGAAAATCTGGCTGCTTCATTTAGGTTTCCATAAAAGGAATGGTTGGATTGGCTGGACTCTCTTGAAAATCTAGTCCACAAAGTCAGTGGTAGAGCTGGGAACAGATCTTACATTTTTGTCCTTCAATGACAAGAACAGCCTTCCTCCTCCATATGAGGGCAGCGGTTCTTGAGGCTGAAAAGTTGGCATTTAGGATAGTAAGGGAGCAGATATCTGAGCATTCCCATCATTTTTATGTGGCACCTTGCTAAGGTCCCATAGTTGTTGTGTTCTTTCTTTACTTGATCCTATGCCTCACTTCAGCATAAGGGTAGAAAGCCCAAAGATAAGGAGACAACCACCTGCCATTCAGTTTACCTCGCTGCCCAAATAAAATGTTAATTTTGGATTTCCTCTGAAAAACTATTCCTGCCAGACTTATTTTAGCATTTAGGATTTCCTCTGTAGAAGCAATGTGGGGTGGGGGGAACACAGTTCTCCTTTTGTTCTGAGAACTCCACTGATAGGAGTAACAGACCACTTCTTATTGGACGCTTTGAAAATAAAAGTATCTAACTCTTATATAGCACTTCTCATCCATAGATCTCCAAGTGCTTTAGGAAGTAGGTGACTCTCATCATCTCCGTTTCACATATCTGTAAACTGGGACACACTGGTTCAAGTGACTCGATCAAGCTCACCCAGTAAGGTGGTGTCGGATCTGGTACCAGAACCAGGTTTTCCAAATGCCAGTGCACTGACTCAACAACAAGACAGCATGTGACTAACTCCCCTCATCTGTAAGAATTTCATTGTCTGCCCTTTTGCCCTTGCAGGTCATTTGCTTGTCAGAACCTGTCGTAACAAAACAGCTTGGCCACCAGACCTTGAGCTATTGAAATCTGACAGTTGCTGTTTACACCCAAGTAACTTATGTCTTTTTTATCTGATGACTAACAATGGGGGGAGCGGAGGATTGGAGATGAGAACAGAGCTTTCCAGAGTGTGTGGACAGAAGCATCTATCTTGTCAGGTGATTACACATGTGACCACAAGCTGTGCTACAACAAGGAAGGTGAGATGGAGAACCACCTCTGAGAAACAAGAGTGGTTTTGCACAGATTCTTGTATACCTAGTTGTAGATGCATAAAAGAGAGCCTGAGATGTTCAGAATGTAAAATCAAGTGAGCAGTTGTGCTTTTCTAAGTGGATGCAATCCATATATTCGAAGTTTCAGCTCCTTGTCTAGCTTTTCTTTTCTTCTCTCTCTCTTTACACACACACACACACATATATAGTAATAGCCAGGAAAGGGAGTGATTAGCTCTTATAGAAAAAATTTACAATTGCTGCCTCAGAATCCTAGTTAAATGGCATGAAGACCAACTTTTTAAGACCTATATGTCACTTTCTTAGAAGCAAGTGTGTGCTTATATTGTTGATGACCAGCGAAGCTACTACACAGCTGTTGGCTTATATCACAATGCAGTTTATACCATTATAAACGGACGACTTGGGTGATATAAAAGGACTGACTCCAATGTCTGTAGTGCTGTGCTGAAGTGCCTGAATGAAAGGACAATGTGGAACTGTGCAAAATTGGTTTCTATTGTGATTGATGGTACATCTACTATAGTGGCAAAGAGCAAAGCATTTATGAAGTTATAGGGCCTGATCCTAAGACTCCCATTGACTTAAGTGGGTTTTGAATCTAGCTGGTACTTTTTAAAGAGATGGTTGAATGATTTATTTAATTAAATTAATAATATTCTACTAGTTGGAGAAGGTGGTTGAATGCTGCCTACAAATATTCCATGAATAAATAATTTGATAGATATATAGTGTAACAAAAACAAACAAAACAAAACAAAAACTGTCCGTGTATAAAGAGCAGTTATTTAACAGTCCCTAATTGTTTACATGACTTTTTATCATTGCATTGAGCATCAAAGCAGAGACTCGAGAAAAGTGCATGAACAGTTATATTTGGATTTGTGTGGTTGATAATAACTTGCTCATACCTGCCGTGAACTACAGATACTTGGAAACTGCTATTATTTTCATATTTTAAAGCATATTATACAATGGCTAGTTGGGGTTTTTTTTTAAATGGGGTTTGCAAACATACTGTCAATTAAAATTGTTTTGTTTTATTAATCAAAAAAAAATGAGCATCCAGAATCCCGGAATCCAGTTCATATTCAGAAATTTTAATACCTCTTGATCAAAATAGATAATCTGAACCAGTTGAATTTAAAACTGATAGATAAAGAAGTTGCACTTTTATTGTTGGAAGAGGCATTTCCATCTGAAAGGAAAACACAATTCTTCATTCAGGGCCACCCAGAGGATTCAGGAGGCCAGGGGCAAAGCAATTTTGGGGGCCCCTTCCATTGAAAAAAAGTTGCAATACTATAGAATACTATATTCTCATGGGGGTCCCTGCGGGGCCTAGGGCCTGGGGAAAATTGCCCCACTTGCCCCCTCCCCCCCCCGCTGGGCAGCCCTGTCTTCATTAGTAACATTGCCCAAGGTTATATAATTTATTTTGATCAATTGCTCCAGTTTGGGGAAGATGTGGATGAATCTGATATGGATCTAGGGTTTTTTTTTTTTTTCAAAATATTGTATCACAATCGATGGAATCTTTTTTTCTGCAAGAGTAACTACTCTCAACAAATTTCAAACAAAGACAGTACGAGTGAATTTTGCGGACAGCCAAATGGAAGATAAATCAAGGGTGTTGAGCTTCAAACAATTTCCCTAGTGGACGCATAAATCAAAGTGGTGAAATTACAATTTAGAGAGAGTTAAATCAAAATGAATTGCACAGCAAATGGTAGGCTGAACCCCAAACAGAGGGGCAAAATTAAAACAATGGAGTATTCTGCTGACATTCAAATTCCTACTCAGAAAAGTCAGACGAGTGCTCACTGAGACCCCATGGTTTCAATCCTCAGACCTTTATCTCACAACTTTAGAAGCAACTGGGCATTCCTCTTATATAGGGAAATTCCTGGATGGCCAATTGCTATCAAGTGTGACAAATTTAAGGGAGTTTAGCAAGTATCCTCATTGATTTCAGTGGGATTATTTGAGGAGTGAGGTACTAAAGATGAGTAAAATCAACAAAATATTACCCTACAAGATTTGTCTTTTCTTTAAAAAAAATTACTGACCTCTTACTTGCTGTATACAATACTATAAAATCCCTCCTGTCCAGAGACACCAAAATCCTTTTACCTGTAAAGGGTTAAGAAGCTCAGGTAACCTGGTTGACACCTGACCCAAAGGACCAATAAGGGGACAAGATACTTTCAAATCTTGGTGGGGGAAGGCTTTTGTTTGTGCTCTTTTGGGGGGGGGTGTTCGCTCTTGGGACTAAGAGGGACCAGACATCAATCCATGCTCTCCAAATCTTTCTGAACAAGGCTTGGTCTACACTCACCCCCCAAATCGAACTAAGGTACGCAACTTCAGCTACGTGAATAACGTAGCTGAAGTTCGAAGTACCTTAGTTCGATTTTACCTCGGTCCACACGCGGCAGGCAGGCTCCCCCGTCGACTCCGCGGTACTCCTCTCGTCTAGCTGGAGTACCGCAGTCGACGGCGAGCATTTCCGGGTTCGACTTATCGCTTCCAGACAAGACGCGATAAGTCGAACCCAGAACTTCGATTGCCAGCCGCCGAACTAGCGGCTGGGTATAGACGTACCCCAAATCTCTCATATTTCAAACTTGTAAGTAACAGCCAGGCAAGGTGTTAGTTTTATTTTTGTTTTCTCAACTTGTAAATGTTCCTTTTGCTAGAGGGTTTACCTCTGTTTGCTGTAACTTTGAACCTAAGGCTAGAGAGGGTTCCTCTGGGCTCTTTCAATCTGATTACCCTGTACTGAAATCCTGATTTTACAGAGATGATTTTTACCTTTCTTTCTTTAATTAAAAGCCTTCTTTTTAAGAACTTGATTGATTTTTCCTTGTTTTAAGATCCAAGGGGGTTGGATCTGGACTCACCAGGAATTGGTGGGGGGAAAGGAGAGGGAATGGTTAATTTCTCCATGTTTTAAGATCCAAGGGTTTGGATCGGTGTTCACCAGGAAATTGGTGAAAAAGTTTCTCAAGGCTACCCAGGGAAGGGTTATAGTACTTGGGAGGGAGATATTCTGGGGAGGAGGTAGACAGTGTTTCCCAAATGACTCATAAATAATTTGGGTGGTGGCAGCAAAACCAGATCTAAGCTGGTAATTAAACTTAGAGGTTCTCATGCAGGTCCCCACATCTGTACCCGAGAGTTCAGAGTGGGGAAGGAACCTTGACAGCAGTGAAGGGTTCAAGTTAAACTAACAAAATAAAAACAAAAATCCCCAGTAATTCAAGATTTGAGCTAAACATTTGTTGAGAGTTGTTGGATTAACACTTGTTTTCCCATTTTTCTTGTGACTCTGATTGTATTTCTTGGGTGCAGCTGGGTCTAGGACATAAATTGGCGAACTTTTTGGCCCGAGGGCCACATCGGGGTTGTGAAATGGTATGAAGGGCCGAGTAGGGAAGACTGTGCCTCCCCAAACAGCCTGCCCCCCGCCTATTTCCCTCCCCCTGGCTGCCCCCCTCAGAACCTCTGACCCATCCGACCCCCGCCCCTGACCGCCCCCAGAACCCCACCCTCATCCAACCCTCCCTCCCTGTCCCCTAACCAGGGCTGGCTCCAGGTACCAGACTACCAAGCATGTGCTTGGGGCGGCACCTGGAGGGGGGCGGCGCTCAGGCCCGAGAGCGGGGCCGCGACTGGGCTCGCCGCCCTCCCCGCGGTGCTCTGGCCACCGGGGAGAGCGGAGCCACAGCGGGCTCTCCGCCCTCCTCCTGGCGCTCCAGCCAGTCGGAGAGAGCAGGGCCCCGGCCGGGCTCTCCGCCCTCCTCGCGGCGCTCCGGCCAGTCGGGGAGAGCGGGGCCCCGGCCGGGCTCGCCGCCCTCCTCCCGGTGCTCCGGCCGGTCGGGGAGAGCGGGGCCCTGGCCGGGCTCTCCGCCCTCCTCGCGGCGCTCTGGCCGGTCGGGGAGAGCGGGGCCCCGGCCGGGCTCACCGCCCTCCCCGCGGCGCTCCGGCCGCCGGGGAGAGCGGGCCCGCGGCCAGGCTCTCCGCCCTCCCCTGCTGCGCTCCCTGCCGAGGGGCGGCGACAAACTTTTTTGCCTGGGGCGGCAAAAAAGCCAGAGCCGGCCCTGCCCCTAACCACCCCCTCCCGGGACCCCCTGCCCCTAACTGCCCCCCTGGCACTCCCCCTATCCACCCCCCCCCAGCCCCTTTCGGAATGTGGCCCTGTGAACATGGGCGGAGGACTCAGGAGGAGCAGGGGCAGCCGCGCAGCCGGAGAGAAGCAGTGGTTTCCCCTTCAAAGCACCGCTTCTCTCCGGCCAGCTGCGCGGATGCCTGGTGCTCCTCCTGAGTCCTCCGGCCACGTTCCCTGCTCTCCCGCCACCCATACCAGCCGCCTGCTCCCCTGCCCCTGCAGTGCAGTCCCTCCCCCGGCATGGGTGCGCCGATGCTGACCTGCCCAAGTGCCCGCCTCTAGGGTCTCGTGTTGTTGGGGGGGCGGGCTTGCCAGGGCACCCTGTGTTCACCCCGAGCCACGCCGCCCGGCCGGAGCCAGCCACGCCGTCGCGCTGCCAGCACAGTGAGCTGAGGCTCCGGGGGAGGGGGACAGCAGGGGAGGGGCCGGGGGCTCAGGGGCCGGGCAGGATGGTCCCATGGGCCAGATGTGGCCCACGGGCTTTAGTTTGCCCACCTCTGGTCTAGGATCAAATGTATTGAAATACCATAAGAGAGGTTAGTCTCCCATCCTATCTAGAAGCAGGAAATAGTGGAAATCTCACATGGAAATCTGTTCTAGTGCAATTTCCAGGCTGTTTTGCTGATTCAGATAAGGATTCGTGTGTGTGTGTGTGTGTGTGTGTGTGAGAGAGAGAGCTTATCCAACTAAAGTCCAACCTAGTTTCGCCCATCACTAATTAGATCTAAGTACACATCCTGACTCCATGGGGATATTAATTCCCACTCAAAGCTTTAATTATTGTTTGTGAGGTGCAGAATTACAAGACCCACTGGACAAAAGCTTTATTTTTTCACTCTGTTCCATGCATGCACACACACAAAGAAGATATACTGATTTAGTTGCTTAATGGAGAAGTATTCATTGTACAATTCAATGTATGTTTCATTCCATCCATGTGAAAATAAGCCATGTAATTAAATATTATTAAGGAAGGAACTCTGGCACAAAACATAATTCTCTTCTGATTAATTTCTTATGCAATCCACCTCTCATTGTCCATTTTAAGTTAAAGCTATAGTGTTTGAGAGCTCTACAACTGACACTGAATATGTAGAATTCTACTTGAAGTATCACCAGTTTTGATCAGCCACTCCAACCATCATCAGGGGATAAATCAATAGACAGCAGAGGTGGACAGTTTTTAGAATGCGTGGCCTGGACACCTTAATTGGAGGAAGTGATGTTAAAAGTTAAATTGTCACGTTAAATTTTTTGAGTAAACTCAGTACTGTAATTCTAGTCTGAGAAAGCATTGAGTCGTGGTCATCATTAAGAATAAATTCAGGTTCGAGGTTTGCAAATCTTCCTTAGGACAGTGGACACTACAAACTGCATCTCCTGTTAATTCCATGAAGTCCGACATAATAGTTTTATGACATCTCAAAGTGATGGCTTTCTCCAATAGAAACCAGGGCAAAAGTGGCAATGATTTTATTAGGTCTTATCCTCATCTGGTTTAAATCTTGAATGGAATGATGCTCGTCTAATTCAGATGAAGATCTAGCCCCTATATGTGCAAACCATTATTTATATGAGGCTTATATCTCAGTGATGAGGTATTTGTATAACCTGCCTTTATGACTTTGTGTATATTTTACTTCTATGAGTTTAATTTTAAAGCCAAAAGGGACCATTATGATTATCTAATCTGACCTTCTGTAGGATTTCACCCATATGCATATATACGTGGGCATAAATTACTGAGAGCTAGATTGCAGTTTTATAATCCATCTGAAGCAAGCGGCAGTACATAACCGCACTCACCGAGGAGCAGGGCTGGAACCAGAATGGATCAGAGAGTCACAGTATGGATCCATCTTCCATTTTGCTCCAGGGTGAGGTTATCTGGGTATGGGGCGGGGGGGGGGGGGAGGGAGTCACAGATGTTCTCTCCCTTCCTGTAGGCAGGCTTTGGTGGTGATATACTGTGTAGGGCTCCTTTACCCCACCCACTCCTTTCCTTTTTCCTGGATGTGCAGCTTGGCTCATATCTGAGCCCTGAACAAATGTACGGCTCTTGTTCACTGCTGCAATTGGGAATTAGGGCCACCTGATGTCTTTTGTACTTAGAAGTGTACTGTCTTTATTCATTTTTCCCCACTTCTGTTTGCAATTCCTATCTTCTGATCCAAAAATATGCGGCTTCAGTGCACAAGTTTTTCCATACAATATTGTAAAGACCACATGAGTCAAGGCAGAAAGCCAGCAGGCTAATCAGTATAAAAATGCAGTTAAATTACAAATAAACAATTATTGTCGTCAAGCAACCACCTACCCTCAGTGCATCCTCAGTCCCCAGTTAAACACATCATAAATGTATTCATCAAGAATCAGAAGATACAACCTTTTTAAAAAAAATACACTGTACATAAACAGACAAATCTTTATTCATGCTAAGCATGTAACATAATACACGTACCAAGTCAATGGTAGAGTGAAGTCAATGGAGTTACACATACTTATATCAGCTGAGGAGATGCCCCTGTTCTGCCCTCCACCCCCCTCCCCCCAAATAGGCCTGCCATTCTGATAGGGTAGCCTGCCTCTTTGAACAAGGCTGACTAGCTCCTGGCCCTTAATCGGCCTCACTGGTGCCATAATTAGCTGCCTCCCAGCCTAGGAGGCTTGTACAAATTGGGATGAGGTAACAGCCTGTTAAACATTTGGGCCTCATAAAAGGACAGAGAAATCAATTTGGAGGGGGAGCCACAGGGAGCAAGTTGCACTCCTGTGGAAGGCCCTGCAGTAGTGTCTGGTAGGACTGAAGGGAAATAGTAGGGGAGTTGGGGCTTTAACCCAGAGCCAGAGAGACTTAAAAGTAACCCAGGGAGGTTTGGGGAACTGAGCCTGAAGGGCAGACTGAAGAGGAGCCCAAGCAAGGCAGGAGATTCTTCTGTTTGTCTGGGACCAGGGCTGTCCCTATCCATACACAAAGTACGCAGCTGAGTGCTGCTCCAGCCCCTGCTTCACCTCTTCCCCATGGCCCCCACCCCTGTTCCGCCCCAGCCCCGCCCCCTCTCCCCTCAGGACTGCAGCAGGGGTCGGGTGCCCTGCACTCACCGGCAGCGGTAAGTAGAGTGAACCAGCCCCAGCTGTGTGGCCAGTGAATGCAGGGGGGGAGTGGTTCCCCCCTGCTCCCCAAGCCTGGGAGCCAGGGGAGCAGAGTGGAGTGGGCTGGGGTGAGATTTGCTCCTGCATTTCTTAATGCGGCTAAACTAAATGGACTTCTGTGGGAGTTTAGGGTACACAAGGCGTACAGGATCAGCCCTTTCTGAGAGGACTGGGGCCCAGATCCTCACAGGTATTTAGGCTCCTAACAGCTGTTGATTTCAAGGATATAGGCCTGAGTGTCCAGCTGTACACTGCATACTAGAAAGGTGGGACTGGGGCCAGAGTATTCATTGGTATTTACGTTTAACCATATCTTCTCTACCCTCCATATTATGTTAACAATACAGCTATCTTATAGGTAAGCTAATTCATCGTTTTCTTTTATTGTACAGTAGAATGTGCAGAACTTCAGCCAGTGACACCTGCTCCCTGCTACTTCTTCACCTCCCGCCCCCTCTGACAGTCTACTATGCTGTGTGTGAGAACTAAGAGACCTTATATCTACTCTACTGTCCTAGAGCTGTCATGGCTGTACAAAGAGGTTGTATGGGAATTCTCTGGGGGCCAAGGGAGGAGCATATTTAGCACTGTGGTCTGCCTGATCATGTAGGCTGGTTTGAGCACTGGCAGGCTGGGATTTGGGCAGATCATTTTAGCTTTGTCTTCTTATTGTAAAGAAACTGTCCTGTGAAAGATGCTTCCTTTTAGAATGGAACTGAAAGTGTTGCTTCCAAGCACCTGGAGCTGAACTGCTGGGTGCCATTTTACTCTCCACTTTGCATCAATTCCCGTACAAGACTCATTAAATGAGACATGTCCGTGCTTTTCTCTTCCCTCTGTGAAGTGGTTATGATGGAGGTATGTTCAGGCATTGAACAGCCCCGCTGCTTTTTGTGAGGGTCAATGCAAATTAATCTTCTCTACTTGCTGAGTTTTGTGGTGCTGCTTCTGGGACCCCAACAGCATCCCAATGCAAGAGGGCCAGGGGCTCATTGGTATCTGGTAGTGAGTTTTAGTTGGCGTGACCCATTCAGTGTTCACTAGCTTACTCATGTCATAACTTGTATCTAAAAGATGTTTGTGTAAGATATGAATAGAAAGCTAATAACATATGTATCATTAATACTGAGTGGTGTATGGATGGAGGACAAATTCAAAATTACAAACGTATTGGGAATTATGTTCTTAGTGTGTCTGCCAGGCAGGGCTGAAGTTACACTACTTTAGAAAAAGGAATGTGAGTCTGCCATCTGGATGGTATTTCCCATTGTCTCTTAATGTATCTTGGAATACATTTACATAAAAAGTAAACAAAACCATCAAGCTAACAAGGGCAGGGGATAACCACTCAGCATCACGGCACAGGGAGGAGATGGCAGGACCAGATCAGTTTGCATTCTAGACAACACTACTGTGGGTTAAAAACGGCAAGGAACTTCCTTCATCAGGAGACTCCGTGTCACCTTCCTCATAGCTTGAGCAAACATTACTTTGGGGGTAACGTTCAGAAGAATCCATTTCAAAGGTTCACTATAAAGGAGGGGCAAAGAACCCCACACTATCTTTCACATAAAAAGACAAAGGAACTAAACATTGTGGACTTTGTGGGAGATCCTGACCAGAGGGGTGGTCAGCCATCTTGCTGGAAGGTAGTGTGGTGAAAATTTTACCTTGAACCAAGATTGTAATTTTGTTAATTAGTCTCTTGAAAGTGTTTTTTTTTCTTCATTTGCATTTACCTAGAGCTAGAAATGGCTACATCCTTCATACTTGAACTTACTTAAGGAGAGGGAGGGGGAAGGGGAGAGAGAGACCCTGATCCTCAGCTGCTATATATTGTAGCTGCACTAACTTTAGTGATGCTCTCTGGGTTACACCTTGAACTTGAATAATGAAAATATATTTACAAATGCAAAAATCTAAGCTAAAGCTGCGAACTTCACAGTACAGACGAGAGCTGTACATGCAGGCCAGAATTTGTCTCGCTATTTATCAGTGGGGATGCATGGGGATAATTAAGACCAAAATGTCTCCCATTATTTCTCTTTCAACAGTTATCATGTGTATGGTAAACCTCCTGTCTTCAAGCACTTTTAATTATACTGGGTTGCTAGAGGATAAATGAGAGGGGGAATGAGGCCCTGATCTTTCACTCACTCCTGGAAATATGTTCCTGATATGAATAGTCTCCTGCAAGTCACTCACAAGTGTAAGTGATTGCAGGTCATCCTCTGAATTTAGATATTTTAAAACCAAAGAAGTCCTTGCAATTCCCCTCTTGTGTGTTTCTGTAGATAAGAATGTTTTGTTGCCATCATGGACAGTTATTTATATGAGGGCTCCTTTTCTTACATTATTCTGTGTGAAGTTGTCTGATTTCAGTTAATCTGAAGAAGAGTTGTGATATTTTTTAGATCATTCTTTCCCTTTCTAATTACCCTTTAGTGTTGGTGAAATTTTTCTCCCCTTCCTCTTATTTTGAGAATGTGTATATAAAACTGTTATGCGGATTTTGTTGATTTAGAATTATTTGAATCTGTTTTGCATTTTGCCTTTGCAACTTTGTTGTTGTTCTATTTTTCCATCTTCTGGCTTTAATATGTAGAATGCTGCATGAAGATTTTACAATATAGAATAATAGAATATCAGGGTTGGAAAAGACCTCAGGAGGACATTTAGTCCAACCCCCTGATCAAAGCAGAACCAACCCCAATTAAATCATCCCAGCCAGGGCTTTGTCAAGCTGGGCCTTAAAAACCTCTAAGGATGGAGATTCCACCACTCCCTAGGTAACCCATTCCAGTGCTTCACCACCCTCCTAGTGAGAGAGATTTTTTTCCTAATATCCAACCTAGACCTCCCCCACTGCAACTTGTTCTGTCATCTGCCACCACTGAGAACAGCCCAGGTCCATCCTCTTTGGAACCCCCCTTTGTGTAGTTGAAGGCTGCTATCAAATCCACCCTCACTCTTCTCTTCTGCAGACTATATAAGCCAAGTTCCCTCAGCCTCTCCTTGTAAGTCATGTGCCCCAACCCCCTAATCATTTTTGTTGCCCTCCACTAGACTTTTTCCAATTTGTCCACATCCTTTCTGTAGTGGGGGGCCCAAAACTGGACGCAGTACTCCAGATGTGGCCTCACCCGTGCCGAATAGAGGGGAATAATCACTTCCCTCGATCTGCTGGTAGTGCTCCCACTAATGCAGCCCAATATGCCGTTAGCCTTCTTGGCAACAAAACATCCTGTTGACTTATATCGAGCTTCTCGTCCACTGTAATCCCCAGGTCCTTTTCTGCAAAACTGCTGCTTAGCCAGTTGGTCCCCAGCCTGTAGCAGGGCATGGGATTCTTCCATCCTAAATGTGTGTGTGTAAAAGTGCTTGAAATAAATGGCAAAAAAATGGTTGCCCCAAAATTTCACACCCCCTGCCAAAGAACTCTTTACTTTCCTACAGCTCTACTGCAGCACCTTTAGATTAATCAGAGCCAGACCTTCAGCTGATATAAATAGATGTTGTTCCATTGACTTCAATAGAGCTACAGTATCTTACACCAGAGATCTGAGGCTCTGGCCAGTATAGGGTGACCAGACAGCAAATGTGAAAAATCGGGACGGGGGTGGGGGATAATAGGAGCCTATATAAGAAAAAGATCCAAAAATCGGGACTGTCCCTATACAATCGGGACATCTGGTCACCCTAGGCCAGTAACCACTAACACTCTCCCCACAATGCATTGAAATCCCCCAACTCAAAATAAATGCATCTCCGCCCAACCATAAATACAGTTAGTTGATATCTTCAGGTTCCAGTCATGCTATAATTCACATTCTCTCTCTATTGCTAGAGAATCTTTCTCTTGTGAGATGAATCTAGTATGCAGCATGCAGTAGCCCTTCTTCACACAAATTATGTTTCTCTGACCCCCTTTGTTTGTAAATTCCAAGTGTTTTGATCACATCCATGTTTACATCATCATTTGAAAGTATAAAAACAACATGGATAACTTACTTTGTAATTATTTGTTTGAGGAGTCATCAGTTAGTATTAATTTGATTAGTACAGCAAATCAAAGCAGAAAACAGTCAGAGTTTATTCACTGGGAAATTACAGAAATTAGTGGGGTATACAGTATTTGCATTTTAATTAAGTCCTGATCATTTAATGCTGTGTAATGGAAAAGAAGACAGATTCTCTGGTTTTAATTAATAGGAACTTCCAGGTTTAAACTACATCTGCTACTTTTTAATTTTGGTAGAATGTCTCTACATATAGAGAAGTTTTGGAGGTTTTTAAGGCCCGGCTTGACAAAGCCCTGGCTGGGATGATTTAGTTGGGAATTGGTCCTGCTTTGAGCAGGGGGTTGGACTAGATGACCTCTTGAGGTCCCTTCCAACCCTGATATTCTATGATTCTATGATTCTATGATATAGATGTAACTATTCTGTATGTATCTATATCTATATTGATCGATAGATAGATAGTTTGTTAATGCTGACACATTTCTAAACTACAACTGACTTCTGTAGGTCATCAATATAAGTGTAAATTTGCCCCAAGAGTACAATGGAAACTATTTATTTAGTTATTTTTCTTACTCTACAGCACCTCTAAATTACTGTGCTGATATCAAGGAAGCCTGTGCCTTCACGTTACCACTACCAGGTATTGAACCAATGCCAAATTCAGCCCAGGTATAAGATGGCAAAACACAATTGACTTCAATGTACTTGCAGCAGAGGTGAATGTGGCCTTATCTATGTTAACTAAAATGTTGTAATAATGTATTAAACACAAAACATACACGAGTGATACAGAAAAAAATCGAATTCTGGTCCTTTAGAAAAGAGAACTTGTGTCATCAGTGTTAATGTCTGAGCAAACAAGGTTTTCTTGAGGAAGGAGCATATCTGTTCTCGTCTAACTTGACTCCATGTGGTGTTACATGATGAGATTGCAAGGAGTGTGCTCATGAACAGGTATCAGGGGATCCAGAGTTATGCAGTAGTGCAATTCAGCCCAATTCAATGTCTACGATCAAATTACGCAAACAGTAAGGAGAAGATTTTGAAAGCAGCGCCCGGGGATTTTGTTGTAGGGCTCGCATTTATGTTAATAGGAGCGGTGTGGCTAAATCCCAGTGCATAGTACTGAGAATGTACCCCCTAAATGAGCATATTAGGAGAAATGAGAAACAAATTCAAAGGCTGAATGCAGCTTTTGCAGGCTTATGTTACAATGATTGGCTCATCTTTCCTTCTGTATGCCATAGGAAAGCTAAATAAGTCAAACCGATAGACAATTATAAACTACAGAACATTCTGGATGTTGCACAGCTCCAGTAGAGTGCTTTCTCCGTATGCCGCTGTGCTCATTAGTATGTAGCACATGCAACAGACAGAGTGCCAGCTTTAAAAGAGTTGAATAGACTAAATGTCAACACTAAATAAATCCTATTGCCAACAAGCTGCCAGGAAACATTTATCACACTTCTGGTAATGTTCAAAACAGTTACTGCACAATGATGAATCATACCTTATATTGCACACATGTTGATCATAAACATTTATCAGACTTCTGACAATGTGCACAACAATGAAAAGACAGTAAGGTTTATTAAAGAATGTCCATCCCTTTCTATATATTTGGCAGATTTTCCTGTTTTAATGTACAATGAAATGTTTACTACTGAAAAGTATAAGCCAGCTCAGACTTCATACCTATCTAGAGTTGCCAAAAATACTAGATGGGGGATATCACTTTGATACATACTGATTATATGAATATATTAACTCTAGCAAGTGTTTGAGTGTTTTTTTTTTTGCACATGAATCCTTGGGAATGTACCCCCTAAATAAGAGATTGTTGCTTAGTGATGTTGACAGGGACAAGGCCACGATAAACACTATATTTTTGTTAATCCCTGTAGGTCCTGATCTTGCCCCAGTGAAGTTATAGAGGGCTACTATTGGCTTAATTGAGCAAAGGATAAAGCCTTGCTGCCTATTGTTATGGCAGCTATCTGCTTCAGCCATAAAAATTTAAACCATCTATATTACCTGTGCCACTCAAAGGGAGACATAAATAGAACTTCAGTTATAGCTATCTGCACTGTCACCACCACCGGTACACATGAGCCTCTTCTCTGCTGTGAGAGAGAGAACAGACCCGTAAGAAACACATTAACAAAACAACAACAAAAAACACAAATTCGGGGTATATTTCTATACAGTGCCAAACACAAAGGAGCCGCAATCCTGATTGGGACCGCTATGCACTCTGAAAAAGAAATGTACAGCATATATGAGCCTATCTATATCTGAGTGCCTTGCGATCTTTAATATATCCTCACAAGACCCCTGTGAGGTAGGGAAATGCTATTGTCACCATGGGAGAGTCAAGGTGGGGGAGGTAATCTCTTTTATTGGACAAACTTCTGTTGGTGAGAGAGACAAGCTTTCGACTCTCACCAACAGAAGTTGGCCCAATAAAAGAGAGTACCTCACCCACCTTGTCTCTCTCGTATCCTGGGACCAACATGGCTACAACTACATTGCTTTATCACCATTACACTAACAGTGCCAGTACTAGCCCATTGGGGGCCCTTAGCAGGAATATTTTGCACCCCTCCGCCCCCGCACTCCAGTAATAACTAAGAGGCCTCCTTGAGCTGCTCAGGGCCCTAAGCAATTGCCTAGTCTGCTTATGCCTAGCACCAGCTCTAATTGTACAGATGGGAAACTGAGGTATGGAGAGGGTAAGTGACTTGCCCAAGGTCATACAGGAAAACTGTAGCAGAGTAAGTCACTGAACCTGGGTGTCTCTTGAGTGACAGGCTAGTTCCGAACCACTGGACCGTGTTTCCACTCAGGCTTTATAGCCTGACATAATACTTGCCTGAAATTTGCGGTGGGAGGTACATCTACACAGCAAAAAACCCAAACAAAAGCACACCATCTAGTCTCAGAGCCCAGGTCAACTGACATGGGCTTATACTACAGGTTTAAAAATAGCAATGTGGAAGTTCCCACTCAGGCTGGAGCTTGGGCCCTGAAACACACCCCCACACACATACCCTCCCCCAGCCCACCCCACCCACCCACCACCACTGCTGGGTTTAAGAGCCTGGGCTCTGAGCAGGAATGAATACATTGCTATTATTAGCCCCGTACCTTGAGCCCCGGGGGCCTGAGTCAGTTGACCCAGGCTCTGAGACTTGTTGCTGCGGAGTTCTTGTTTTTATTTTTTCCTGACATCTAGTCAGGCCTTGGCAAACCAAGAAGTAGAGGGGAATTAAAAAAGTGGTGGCCCTTTTTGACTATTGTGCTGGGCTATAGGGTCAAGGTGGTCTCTCATTTAACCATGTGTAAGATCCAGGCAAAAAACTATATTGTAAGTGGAGCTGAGAATTAAACAAGGGCAGGAGAAAAGTCAGTTTTGTTTTATGGTTTCGTGATACATACCATTAATTACAGACAGTCTTGCTTTGCACAATACCAGAGAGGAATTTTATTATATTTCACCAGCAAATTTAAAATACTGCACCATAACAATCCTGCATGAAACCATTGTTTCTATTGTTAGCCATGAATTATAACTTGGCAGCTTCGTAAACCAAAAAATTAATGATCTTAAAAATGTCCTTTTTGTGAAAAACCACCCTACAAATAAGGGGGAAGGGAATACTTTTCTCGAACCAACTTGTTGTAAGGGAGACAAGCTTTCGACCCACACAGAGTGCTTCTTCAAGTCAAGAAGAGCTCTGTGTGACTTGAAAGCTTGTCTCTCTCACAAACAGAAGTTGGTCCAAGAAAAGATATTTCACCTACCTATGTCTCTAATATCCTGGGACTGACATGGCTATAATTACACAGAATACTGCAAATAAGGGATCATTTTTGAGGCCTCAGTGACAGAAATATGAAAGCAATTAGTCTTTTTGGTTTGTTTTATATCAACTGATATAAAACTTTACTTTGAGAGTGCTTGTGCTGTGAAAAAACGCCCCTTTAAATTGAGTATGTATTTACAAAGGGAATATTAGAGATTCCAGGAAATAAAATGAAGCATCACTCACAGTAACAATTAAAACAAATATAAAAGCAAGACTCTACCAACAATTATTACTCTTGATAAACCTTATCTAGCTGTTGAAATTACCGTTTAAAACAGAGTACACTTTAACGGACCACTTGAAAAAATGAATTGGTCTCTGACAGCTACAAGTATCAGTTTTAATTTTAAGGTTACTTACTTTTCTTGGTTTGCTTCTTCATAACCATGCTTTTAATTCAATATTGCTTGTTTGTGTTGTATTTATATATTAAGTATATTGGTATTGAAAAATATGTAATTACTTTGTTTTGATATTGTGTTTATTTCTAAAGCAAATAAATAGTTCAACAGTGAGTCACCATGGTGATTTTTAAGTAGGTAACAAGTGGCATGATACAATGCAGTGTAGATGTAAAACTAGATCAATGCAAATATGTAAAAAAAAAATTAAAAATACATAATTTCTTTGAGCATAATGCAATACCAAATATCTGATTAGAACAAAGAAAACAGTAATGCAGGGATCATTAGATGAAACTGACAAATCAGTTATGTTATATCTAGGGTCCTACCAAATTCACGGTCCATTTTGGTCAATTTCAAAGTCATAGGATTTTAAAAATCGTAAATTTCATGATTTCATGTATTTAAATCTGAAATTTCAGGATGCTGTAATTGTAGGGGCCCTGACCCAAAAAGGAGTTGGGGGGGGGCGGTTGAAAGATTATTGTAGGGGGGTTGCGGTACTGCTACCCTTACTTCTGTGCTGCTGCTGGTGGCAGCGGTGCTGCCTTCAGAGCTGGGCAGCTGGAGAGTGTTTGTTTTAAACCTGCTGCCTATTAATTTCATTGGGTGACCCCTAGTTCTTGTGTTATGTGAAGGGGTAAATAACGCTTTCCTATTCACGAGCTCCATTCACGATTTCATAGACCTCTATCATATCCTCCTTTAGTCGTCTCTTTTCCAAGCTGAAGTGGCCCGGTCTTTTTCACTCCTCCTCATATGGAAACTGTTCCATGCCCCTAATCATTTTTGTTGCTCTTCTCTGTACCTTTTCCAATTAAAATACATCTTTTCAGAGACAGTGACCAGAACTGTACATAGTATTCAAGGTGTGGGCGTACCATGGATTTATATAGTGGCGTTATGATATTTTCTGTCTTATCTATCCCTTTCTAATGGTTCCTAATATTCTGTTAGCTTTTTTTTGACCTCTGCTGCATGTTGGGCAGATGTTTTCAGAGAACTATCCACAATGACTCCAAAATCTTTCTTGAGCGGTAACAGCTAATCTAGACCCCATCATTTTGTATGTATAGATGAGATTGTTTTTCAATGTGCATTACTTTGCACTTATCAATATTGAATTTCATCTGCAATTTTGTTGCCCAGTCACCCAGTTATTTAGATCCCTTTCTAACTCTTCAATCAACTTTGGATTTATCTTGAGTAATTTTGTATCATCTGCAAACATTGCCACCACACTGTTTACCACCTTTCCAGATCATTCATGAATATGTTCAGCAACAGTGATTCTAGTTCAGATCCTTGAGGGACCCTGCTACTTACCTCTCTCCTTTGTCAAAACTGACCATTTACTCCTACCCTTTGTTTCCTGTCTTTTAACCAGTTACTGATACACAAGAGAACCTTCCCTCTTATCCCATGACTGGTCACTTGCTTAAAAGGCTTTATGAAAATCTCAAGTACACTGTGTCTCATAGACTTGAAGGTCAGAAGGGACCATCGTGATCATCTCGTCTGACCTCTTGCACATTTCAGGCCACAGAACCTCACCCACCCACTTCTGAAATAGACCCCTAACATCTGGCTGAGCTACTGAAGTCCTCAAATCATGGTTTAAAGACATCAAATTACAGAGAATTCACCATTTACACTAGTTTAAACCAGCAAGTGACCCATGCTACAGAGGAAGGTGAACAACCCCCAAGGTCTCTGCCAATCTGACCCAGGGGCAAATTCCTTCCCGACCCCAAATATGGTGATCAGTTAAATCCTGAGCACGTGGGCAAGAGCCGCCAGGCAGATACCTGGTAAAGAATTCTTTATAGTAACCCAGAGCCCTCCCCATCTAGTGTCCCATTTCCGGCCATTGGGGATTTCTGCTACTTGCGGTCGCCAGTGGGCCACATGCCATTCTATGTGGTCCCATCACACCATCCCCTCCATAAAATTATCAAGCTCGGTCTTGAAGCCAGTTAGATTTTTTGCCCCCACTGGTCCCCTTGGAAGTCTGTTCCAGAACTTCACTCTGATGGTTAGACACCTTTGCCTAATTTCAAGCATAATTTGTTAATGGCCTCATTATATCCATTTGATCTTGTTTCCACATTGGTGCTTAACTTAAATAACTCCTCTCCCTCCCTGGTATTTATTCCTCTGATGTGTTTATAGAGAGCAATCATATCCCCCCTCAGCCTTCTTTTGGTTAAGTTAAACAAACCAAGCTCTTTGAGTCTCCTGTCATAAGGCCAGTTTTTCATTCCTTGGAGTATCATAATAGCCCTTCTCTGCCCCTGTTCCAATCTGAATTCATCTTTCTTAAACATGGGAGACCAGAACTGTGCACAGTATTCCAGATGATGGCTCACCAGTACCTTGTATAATGGTACTAACACTTCCCTGTCTCTACTGGAAATACCTCACCTGATGCATCCTAGGACTGCAATAGCCTTTTTCACAGCCGCATTACGTTGATGGCTCGGAGTTATCTTGTGATCAACCAAAACACCCAAGTCTTTCTCCTCCTCTGTTGCTTCAAAATGATAAGTCCTCAGCTTATAGCAAAAATTCTTGTTGTACGTACCTAAATGCATGACCTTGCACTTTGAACTATTAAATTTCATCCCATTTCTATTACTCCAGTTCACAAGGTCATCCTGATCTTCTTGAATGATATTCAGATCCTCCTCCATTTTGTCTATCTCTCCCAACGTTCATCTGCAAATTTTATTAGCACATTCTCATTTTTTGTGCCATGGTCCATAATAAAAATATTAAATAAGATTGGTCCCAAGACTGATTCCTGGGATACTCCACTAGTAACCTCCTTGAAGCCTGATAGTTCAACTTTCAGTATGACCCATTGTAGTCTCCCCTTTAACCAGTTCCTTATCCACCTTTCAATTCTCATATTAATTCCCATCTTCTCCAATTTAATTAATAATTTTCAATGTGGAACTGTATCACATGCCTTACTCAGTTCCAGGTAGATTAGATCTACTGCATTTCCTTTGTCTAAAAAATCAGTTTTCTTCTCAAGGTCAGATTAGTCTGGCATGATCTATCTTTTGTAAAAAAATGTTGTATTTTATCCCAATTACAATTCTCCTGTATGTATTTAACTACTTCCTCTTTCAAAATTTATTCCAAAATAAATGAATACAATGGAGGTCAAACTAACAGGCTAGTAGTTTTCTGAATCACTTTTTTTTCCTTTTTTCCTTTTTTCCTTTTCTTAAAAATAGGAACTATATTAGCAATTCTCCAGTCATAAATTACAACCCTTGAGTTTAGAGATTCATTAAAAATCCTTGCTATTGGAGTTGTAATTTCATGTGCCACTTCCTTTAGTATTACTGGATGGAGAATATTTGGCCCCCCCCCTGATTTAGTCCCATTAAGCTGTTTGAGTTTGACTTCCACCTCTCATATGGTCATTTCTCCCTCCATATCCTCATTGCCATTAGCCACCCTGCCACTAACCCTAAACTCTTCATTAGACTTATTAAAAACGGAGGCAAAGTATTTGTTTAGATGTTGCGCCATGCCTAGATAATCTTTAATCTCCACCCTATCCTCAGTGCTTAGTGATCCACCTTCTCTTTTCCTTGTTTTCTTCTTATTTATATGGCTATAGAACCTTTCACTATTGGTTTTAATTCCCTTTGCAAGGTCCAGCTCTGCTTGGCTTTTGGCAGTTCTCAAGTTATCCCTACACTTTGTGATCTCCGAGAGGTAGCTTTCCTTGCTGATCCCTCCCAACTCCCATTCCTTCTAGGCTTTTTTCTTAATCACCTGTTTGAGATGCTTGCTCATCCAGCTTGGTCTTGGTTAACTCTTGGGGAAGAGTTAACATGGCTTTCAAATACTTGGATCTCAGTTTCTTAGGATTTTGTTCAGCTTGACAATTTGCATTTTGTTAGGTGTGACTAGAAATAGGAAGGGGACTTGCTTTGGTGTGATAGTCATTCACACTAGAGCAAATGTGACGGGGTCCAAATTATGCAAATGAACTTTACTTGGCCAATGTTTCTAAATACAGATTTTTGCTGTTGAATATAAGCTTTTCCTGTCATAGCTTGATAGTGCATTGAAGTTCTGGGGCCAAACTCACTGATATAAATGGTTGTGTAAACTGAGCAGAAAACAAGGCATCAGTGGTGGGGTGTAACTTACATGGAAGGATAAGGAGTGGAAGAATCAGTTCTGCAAGCTCCAAGGCCCCAATTCACCACAGCACTTAAGCATATGCTTAAATCCATCCCTATTCAACACAGCAGCCATATGTGTTTAAATCCCATTGCCTTCAGTAGGACATAAACATATACTTACATGCTTTGCTGGATTAGGAGTGTGATTTTTGAACTGGGGCCTGAATCCAGCTCAGAAACATACCTTCAGAGAGTTGGGGAGGAGGCTAGGGGAATGCTAACCTGAGTGCGTCTCCGCTGCCTGGCCCACGAATACAGCAGAAAATAGCTGACTAAGTATAAAGCTTATTACTAATTAAATCCAAGCTGTAGCCTGACTCTTCTTCTCCTATAGTATTACTCCTATTAAAACCTATATCCAGCTTGTTAGAGTGAAATTTTCCATATACAAAAAATACTTTTAAATGTTCCAGTTGTAGTATGTTAACCCCCCTCCCCCCCCCAAATTACTGTAGGTATTGAATTACTTTTTATTAGCTTTTTTTACACATTATTTTTCAATGTGAGATATATGACTGATCAAGTATGGACCAGCCATTGTGAATGACAATTCATTTTCCCTCTATCGGCTCACTCGAGTACTGGATAATTGCATTCAATAGCATCAGGCTCTAGGGTCAGTTTGTTAGCCTTCTGGAAAAAAATTGTCTGTCGATTTCTCCCCACCGTCCATCTGTTCACATTTGCATTGCATTTTTATTTTGATGACAGCCTTTCACCGAGAGTATTTTTCTTTTCCTTGAAAACACCTTGGTCTTGTAGGTTTGAAATGATACACTTTTATGGAAATGAAATATCATAATTTTTAATCATTCTGAGCTGCCTCTGGGGACTGTCGTATGAAAGAGCATGCAAGGTACAGTGAGGATAACAAAAAAGCAATTATAAAGTAATGGATTATATTTTTAAGGGATGAAGCTTAGATCTCTAATGTTTATTTGGTTTACATTTTTGACACTTTGGACTCCATTTCCTAAAAGCATTCACTCAATGAAGGCGAAAACTCACAGCTCCCTCCTCTGCAGTAAGTATGACTGCTAATCAGCTGTAAATTAGTTCTGTTCGTTAGCACACATTAGAAAGTCCTCATTATGTAGAATATAACCTTTATAAAAAGGCTACCCTGCTTAGGGAACTTTAATTTGACCAGCAAAAGCTCACTGCTATAGACTATCCTTCAAGGTGCTGAGCAAATCTCTCTTGTGAGGTGCTAGAAACATTCCACTCCAAAGCCAAGATTTTCAAAAGTGACTAATGATTTTTAGGTGCCTGTGACAATCCTTGGAGTATCCAGGACCGTGAAACATCTTGCTACCCCTGCCTCCAGCATGAGGGAATTTTGCTTGTGCTTAACTAGGTGTCAGCTGCCTGACACCACCAGTCTGTTAGCCATTCACACACTCTTCTCACGGCTACGCCAGCCCTTTCTTTGCTCTTCAGGTTAGCAAGAGGTGCACCCGAGTCTCTGAGCCCCTTTGAGGCATTCCCCTGTAGTGTGTAGCTCCTTATCCAGTGCATGCTTACAGAAATACTAAGTCTGCTCTCCCCAAAGGAACAGTGTACACTCCAGCTTGCGTGATTCAATTCAGGATAAGCATCTAACGTAATATCACAGCACTTAGATATATTTATAGTGAAAACCATTACAAGTTTATAATACAAGATTCAAGTGATAGTGAATAACAAGATTGGGAACAAAAGGTTACTGTGAGCTGGTGTCAGTGCAGCAGTGCCCCATCTGGCCAGGTGGAGTGTTGCACTTGAGTCCTCTCAGTCTGGTGGGTCTGACAGTCAAGTTCTGGTGTCTAGAGGTATGAAAACCCCCTCTGTTCTTAAGTCCCTCAGGAGATTGGTAGGAGAACCCAGGCCCACTCTCTCCTCTGGGTTCCAGCTCAGAGACCTTAAGTGACACAAGCTGAATCTGGATTCGACAACTCCGACCATGCCCTAAGCTTCTTCCTGCTTTCCCCTGGTTTCTGTAGGCTCTTCAGCCTGCTGGTTTAGTCATATCCTCCTGTCTCTGAACAGTTTTTCAGCAGCTTGCCGGCATGAGTTTCCTTCTCCAGCCAGCTCACTCTTCTGATAGCTGCCCTGCCTCTCTGCTTCCCAATCCTTCCCCCCCCCCTTCCAGCTTCCTAGGTGCAGGATCAGGGAATGTCTTCTTTGCCTTTTACTTATGGTCCCCAACGTTCATCATCTGTACTCAGACAGCAAAACCACCTGGGGCTTGTTTTTACTGTGTGCTCCTTCCCTATTGACTTCACACCTCTCCATCGACTTCATATGTAAATGGGTATCCATTGTGTTAGTCTGCTATGCTTAATTTACCTCCATCAGAGAACAAAGTAAATAGACATCTCTTATCTAATAAAGAGCTTTTTCTGTTGGTGACTCACTCCATGATACAAATCTAAGAATGTATTTTTAGTATATATATGTAACACCTTTCATAGTGTCTGTACGTACATTTCACAATGATATTCATGATCAGTGTGACCCTGGCTTTCATTTAAGATGTCACATGCCTTCCATTGGTGAACTACACATCAGAATCAGGACATTCCTGTAACCCCCTTGCCAGTTGGCATTAAGAGGTTCTTGGGTCACAGTGCCCAATCTGAGACACCTTAAAAGGGCCTGATCATCACAAAGTGCTGAGCAATCAGCCCCTGAAAATCAGGCCCCTTTAAGGTTTCTCAAGTTGGTCACTCAAAGTGAGGCACCCAAAAATCACAGGTCACTTTTTAAAACTTGGACAAGTGACCTAACTTTTTTATGCACCACTACAGCATTAGAGTCCATCTATGTGTCATGAAGCTACTCTGCTTTTGAGAGAAGGGATTATAGCCCAAATTTTCCAAGGAATCCTTATTTTATTGTTTCTTATAATGTGCTAATCATGATGGCATCTCAATGTCGTCCAGTGAGTAGTTAAAGCATCTGTACTATGATTCCTTCCACATTCCTCTCCCTAGAGGGGAAAGTTGTGTGGGATTTCTGTTTATTTTCAAATGTGGGGTTTTATTAGTGAAGGGCAAGTCCCCCCGATTGCATTTTGAACGTAGAATGAAAAGCACAGCATTTAAATCCATATTTAGGCCCCTAAACAAACTTAGTCTGATTTTGAGGTGAAGAGTGCCTCCATCTCCTACTAGCTTCAATGGAGGCAATGAGAGTTGAATTCAGGCCATTTTTATGTCTTTAGGTGTCTAGCCTTAAACACAGAAAATGTTAGCCTATATGCATAGTGCTGGAATGCATATTCAGTCAGTGTGCTTCACTGGTAGCCTTGACAAAGGACATGTTCGGTGAATGTGTCTGTGTCTGTTTTGAACTATAATTGTTACTTAAACAAGTTTTTGTGTAGATTACAAGGAGTTGTTGCAATTCCATATTTTTGTAAATTCATTGTACTTATTTATCTGAGGACCTCAAACACTTTACAAACACTGATTTAAGAATTGAGGTAAGGAGCACCATAATATTCATTTTATACATAAAAAAGGTTAACTCAGGCACAGAGAGGATTATGACTTCCCAATATTACACAGTGAGTCAGTAGTAGAGCAAGAATAGCATCCCAGGCCTCTGCTCGAGCTGCTAGATCACACTCCTTTCTTTTTTGGTTAAAGTAATTGAGATGGCCTTATGAAGGTACAACTCCTCTTCAATAACTGACCTTATTTTCTTTCCCTACTTCTCTGTCTGAAAGTAAGAATTTGAGCTTGATTCAGTTTAGCTCCATATGCTTAAATGACCCTGACTTTGATCTGTGGCATGTAAACTGTCTTAGTGACAGATAACCATATCATGAGAGTTTCTAAGCATACCAATTCAGGAAAAGTATCTTTCACCTATAATGAGAAGTGATACACTTCATTATTAACATATGTAGATAAAAATTCTTGCGGCTCAACAATTCTCTGACTGCAATGTCTTTTTTGTTAGAATGACATGCAATAAGCGTGAGTGATACTGAAATCTGTAGCATTGTGGAATATTAATCTGCCAGTAAGAAATGTGTAGGTAATGCTTACTACTACTATATGCAGTATGCTTTTAAAAAGGAAAGAAAATGCTCTTCCTGTGACAAATAGCGTAACAGTCTGCCCATGTTAATGCACATGTGAAAAGGTCAGCAATTGAAACACCACTATTCCACAAACAGGGATGAAACCTTAACCAAATATGAGAAGCAGGAATGATTCAAGCATTACTATTTAATGTGTTACTTTCTGCTGAGTTTGGAGTAGTAATATCTGGGTTTAGAGGAAAGTTACAATAAAAACTTACTCTCTTAAGAGAGCTAATTAATTTACACAAGCAAGAGAGAGAATATCTTCTGGGAGCTGGAGAGAGAACTAATTTTTACTTCCAGAGAAATTTCACCTCCACTAACAAAATATCAAGTTACCTCAGTGATGTCTCCAGAACAGCTCTTATTGCCCTCATGAGCAAAGGACATTATAACCTAAGGATTTCTGTGGGATACTCATTTTCTCCTGGATGTCACATACCTACACTGGCAGCATCTTTGGGCCAGATTCAGAAAACGTTGCCAATTGGCTGTACTGTCCCTGGTATCTTAGACAAATTGATATTTTTAGAAGTCTATATAGATTTCTACATGGGCTGGACAAGGCTGGTATTTTGTCACATGGTCAGTGGGGAGCCACAAATAGAGTGATTTCTCAAGCTTGCCTCTGGAGTTGAAACAAAACTCAGTGTGCTAGATCACTAGCAACTGATACCATTTTCTGTAAGATATAGTGAAGTGCTTCAGTCTGAGAATTTGTGTACCTCCCTGTTTCCTTTAGTTAACAGTTTGAATCGCCATTTGCTGTTACATGATAATAGAATCATAGGACTGGAAGGGACCTCGAGAGGTCATCTAGTCCAGTCCCCTGCACTCATGGCAGGACTAAGTATTATCTAGACCATCCCTGACAGGTGTTTGTCCAACCTGCTCTTAAAAATCTCCAATGATGGAGATTCCACAACCTCCCTAGGCAATTTATTCCAGTGCTTAACCATCCTGACAGTTAGGAAGTTTTTCCTAATGTCCAACCTAAACCTCCCTTGCTGCAATTTAAGCCCATTGCTTCTTGTCCTATCCTCAGAGGTTAAAAAAAAACAATTTTTCTCCCTCCTCCTTGTAACAAGCTTTTACATACTTGAAAAATGTTATCATGTCCCCTCTCAGTTGTCTCTTTTCTAAACAAACCCATTTTTTTCAATCTTCTCTCATAGTTCATGTTTTCTAGACCTATAATCATTTTTGTCGTTCTTCTCTGGACTCGCTCCAATTTGTCCACATCCTTTCTGAAATGTGGCTCCCAGAACTAGAAATAATACTCCAGTTGAGACCTAATCAGCGCAGAGTAGAGCAGAAGAATTACTTCTCGTGTCTTGCTTACAACACTCCTGCTAATACATTCCAGAATGATGTTCGCTTTTTTTGCAACAGTATTTCTGTTGACTCTCATTTAGCTTATGGTCCACTATGACACCCATATCCCTTTCCGCAGTACTCCTTCCAAGGCAGTCATTTTCCATTTTATATGTGTGCAACTGATTGTTCCTTCTAAATGGAGTACTTTGAATTTGTCCTTAATGAATTTAATCTTATTTACTTTCTCTAGTTTGTCCAGCTCATTTTGAATTTTAATCTTATTCTCCAAAGCACTTTTAACCCCTCCCAGCTTGGTATCATCCGCAAACTTTAGAAGTGTTCTCTCTATACCATTACCTAAATCATTGATGAAGATATTGAACAGAACCAGACCCAGAACTGATCCCTTCAGGTCCTCACTCATTATGTCCTTCCAGCATGACTGTGAACCACTGATAACTACTCTCTGGGAACGGTTTTCCAACCAGTTTTGCACCCACCTTATAGTAGCTCCATCTAGGTTGCATTTCCCAGTTTGTTTATGAGAAGGCCATGCGAGACAGTATCAGAAGCTTTACTAAAGTCAAGATATACCACGTCTACCACTTCCCCACTATCCACAAGGCTTGTTACTCTGTCAAAGAATCCTATCAGGTTGGTTTGACATGATTTGTTCTTGATAAATCCATGCTGATGGTTACTTATCACCTTATTATCTTCTAGATGTTTGCAAATTGATTGCTTAATTATTGGCTCCATGATCTTTCCAGGTACAGAAGTTAAGCTGACTGGTCTGTAATTCCTTGGGTTCTCCTTATTTCCCTTTTTATAGATGGGTACTATATTTGCCCTTTTCCAGTCTTCTGGAATCTTTCCTATCATCCATGACTTTCCAAAGATAATCGCTAATGGCTCAGATATCTCCTCAGCCAGCTCCTTGAATATTCTAGGATGCTCAGACACTGGGGACTTGAAGACATCTAATTTGTCTAAGTAATTTTTAACTTGTTCTTTCCCTGTTTTAGCGTCTTCCAATCCTACCTCATTTTCACTGGTATTCACTATGTTAGATGTCCAATCACCACCAACCTTCTTGGTGAAAACTGAAATAAAGAAGTCATTAAGCACCTCTCCCATTTCAACATTTTCTGTTACTGTTTTCCCCTCATCATTGAGTAATGGGCCTATCCTGTTCTTGGTCTTCCTCTTGCTTCTAATGTATTTGTAGAAAGTTTTCTTGTTACCCTTTATGTCTCTAGCTAGTTTGATCTCATTGTGTGCCTTGGCCTTTCGAATTTTGTCCCTACATACTTGTGTTATTTATTCATATAGCAACAGTAACCTGGATGGCTTTCTTTTATGTACATCTAGTCAGGAAGTTGCAACCATTTATTCTGGATGCAGGCCTTGCTACTGTAGTCCGCTCTACCTGGGCTACACCTTAAATAAGCTCAAAGAAAGAAGCCAGTGCAGAAGGTGGTGGAGTTCTTCTCTCCAAGCACACCCGTGCTCTAGAAGCTGTTCTGGTGCCTGTTATTTCCAGGGAGAAATTTAAGTGCTGGTCTTAACCTAAAATACCCTAAATGGAACCTACCTACTTTAAATCTGTTTCATTCCCTGCACCGTCTTTGATCACAGCTGTGGTCTGCAGAGGCACTTGCATTGGAGCTCCCTCAGTTTGAAAGAGAGGGAGCTGCTGTCAGACTGTTCTCTGTAAGGGGCCCTAGACTTTGGAAAACACTTCTTCCACACATACTTAGTTCAGATCAACCCACATCTGTTGACTTTAGGACACAATCCAAAGCCCATCTCTGTATGTGAGTTTTTAGGGAGGATGGGGCATGCAGAGGGATGGGATATATGCAAAGGCAAGAAGAACTGCACCTGGATTAGGGCCCATTGCTAAATAGCTTATGAGGGGTGTACATGATGATTTAATGTTTTAATAAGCAGCTAATCAATTCTTACTGATAGTTTAGAGTATAACAGGTTAATGGGTTACTTATAACTATGGCTTAGAATGAGGGTTAGGTGACATTTTTCTTCCCTCTCCCTCCCCCCCAGCACATCTCTCCTTCCACACTCAAGTCTGATTCTCTGATTACACCAGCAATATGTAAACCACAGCAGTCATCTTTACTGACAAGTTTGTCATCTGGTCTCTTGTCTGGGAAAAAGCCCTTTTGGTGCTATCACGAAGTATCTTTGCAACCAATACATCCACTCCTCTCTTAGATGTTTTCTAAGTCCAAAGCTGTTCTCACACATGGTCTCTTCACCACCAGAGCATAGTTGAAGGATAACATATTTTCAGCTTTATGCCAACTCCAGCCCATTTAGCTGAACAATCTCTTCAGAGATTACTATAGAATTTGTGATGGTCACCACTCAGGCAACCTCTACTAAAACTCTATCTCCTACTGGGTTTGCATTATTTTTACCAAGTACAGTAAACTGTTTCACTTGCAACAAGAACAAAAATGTCTTTTGATCAGAGCTGGTCAGAAATTTTCTTATGGAATATTTTTCCATGGAAAAATCCCAGTTTGTTGAAAGCAACACGTTTCCGCAAAATGTTTAGATTTGGGCAAAATTTTGCTTTGAAGAAAAACTGAACAGTGCATACCAATGTCTCCTTTTTTAATTTCAAAATTAATTTCCATGTCAATGTTTTATATTAAGTAATATTTTTTTTAAAAAGTCAACACAGGAATGAAACTTTTGAAACAAAATGTTTCAGTGAACCCAAACTTATTTATTTTATTTTTGGAATTTCATTTTGTGGAAAATTAAAAAAAAATTGTTTAATTCCAGAACAGGAAAAAAATCATGGAATTTCCCATAACATGGAAAATCTGGTTCCCACAACTTTAGCAATTTCTGTATTCTATGATTTGGGTCTTCTTTCAGAAGCAAAAATATAGTGTGTCCTCTGAACTAGCCTACAAGTAAGCAACTACCTTATTAATGAAGAAGATGATATAATGCCTCTTGAGTTTTGGGATACAATGCTGAGTTAGCAACAAAACCTTACTAGGGCCCTTTGAAATTTTTTATTTTACTTCCCCAATTAAACTGTCCAGGACACAGATTGCAATAACGGTGCACAGCTGCTCTCAATCAATTTATCCCCTGATGAAGAATAGGACTGTGCATTAACCATTTTTATTTCAGTGTCTGTTCTAACTTTTTATGGGAAACTTAAAAAAACCCCATCTTTGTTGGAACTCTTAAATATTTTCACAATGATCGGAGAGTGCACAAAGTGACATTTCCCATACCTTATAAAAATAAAACTCCATAGCAGAAGGCACCCTATAGGCAAGAAGTGGGATTTTTGTCACTAAATCATGCTATATGCAATATCTTATGAACATTACACAATCCACAAGAGGAAAAGAGCCTGTCAACCTGCCTAAATTGGCCCTTAAACTTCAGGAATGCACATGTACCTGCCAATTTAATTGGCCTCTGGCACCAGGAAAGCAATGTGACTGAGGATTGTGGAGAAAGTAAATAGACATGGTTTTAATTACTTCAGAAAAGCTTATCTGCTTCTTGAACATAGACTTGGTCAGAGAGCTTTGAATGCATTGAGACATATGCCGAACCCCATGCCACTGTATTGTAAGGAGAATCTGAACTGATGGCTTTCAAGGAAATACTTTGTCAAACTGTGGTAAATTGGGTATGACAGCATCAGCCCATGTTGCTGCTTTGAAAATTTAATATAAACTCTGGAAATACTGCCTCGAGACTCCATAGTTTTTTTCAGACCGAGAGCAGAGAGAAAGGAAAATCATGAGTTCTCTGTGGAGCCAGTGGTTCAGTGTAAGAACAGACTGTGAAAGACACAGATCACTGAGCATACAGGGTTGTAGTGTAAGTAGGAGTAATTGGATGAAGTTAAATAAATGAAAATTTAGGCAGAGTAGCAGGAATTAGTCTGTGAATGTGTCCTATTAAAGGAATAATGAAATGGTGCAAATTTTGAGCTCAAGACCTAGCTGGAGTCGCTAAGCTATCCAAATGCAAAGTGAGTACGGTCACAGGAATCTGTTCAATGGTTGCAGAGCTGCCTCACTGAGCCCATGTCAGTCTCAAGAATGAAGTAATCTCCTGGGCTTTCTGAAGCCAGTCCCTCCCCATCAAACATGCAGTGGTGAAGGGTGGGAGAATCTGCATAGTGTGGATTCCGATGGAACAAGGCTGCATCCCACTCAGGGAATTCACAAACCTGTACACCCCTAGACCCAGAGGTCCTTTGAGCAGCAGAATGACATCAGTTCCCCTGCCGAGGGACTTCCACAGCTATGGAGGAAAGGGCTGAATTTGTTTCTAAATGTCACAAAAAGTGTTGGCAACTCCATCACTTGGAACCTGATCTAGCTCCCATTGAAGTCTCCTGTAGCCATTTAAAACTTGATTGGACAAAACAGTAGAAAAATACATTCTGGGGGAAATCCTGCATTGGCGGGGGAATGGGCTAAATGACCAAGCAGATCTCGTCTATTACTAACTCCTCTGATTTTCTAGTACACTCAAGTTCCTTGTTTATAATTGACCCTTTAAAGATTGTTTGTCCTTTTTGATTTGCTTCAGTTCCAGGCACAGAAAGTGCTGTCGTGCTGAAAAGGAGTGGGGAGCGAGGGTTAGATATGAAAATGCAAAGATATTTTGAAATGGTCTTATTTAATATCAGACTGTGAAGACAATTTTTTTCAAGTGATCTTGTGTGACTTGGATTTTATTTCCAAGAGAAGTCAAAGATCTCATCTTTTCCTTGCTGCCATAATTAATTTATGTTTTTATTTAGATAAGCATATTTATTATTTTCCTACTGATGTTAATTAAGCTTTCCGAGGACACAGAACTTTTATTCATTGTCATTATTATTTTAGACTAATAACTTGCTTGTTACATTGGGAGCTTTAGGGTGTTTCCTTGTTCGAAGAGTGCTCTGCAAATTTTGTTTCATTGGCCTTTCTCACAGTCAGTCAGGTCTAATTATCAAATAAAATAATTGAGGTTACCATCTAGACGTCTATGCTTTTCAGTAGACCAGATGCCATAGCCTGATTAGTTACAAAGATATTCTAATCACCATCTGTACCATTGTAACTTACTCTTTTTAGTAACACATCATAGAGCTTCCATATGGTTTCAGCACCTGTTCATTGCTGTCCATGGTCCTGACACCTACCATGTATAATATGGTAGTCCAGTATATATTACGGTTAATATATTGGGCATGAGGATGCAGTGTAAATGGATGGCTCAAGCAACACTGCCTAGAGTTAAGGTTGTCCAGCACTTTCCATTATAAGATCCTGTTTTCAGTTGCTTATAACTTTCCGGACTTTGACTGGGTGAGCTGAAATTTTCCAGGCCAGGTGTCTGCCTCATCTTGATTTTACAAAAATAAAATAAATAAATCAACTAAAATGGATCAGCTATTTCCAAGAATAAGATTAGGGAACAGTGTTATTTTTTCCCATATTAAAAATTTCCTACAACTGTTTCACTGAGAAGCTCTAGCAGCTCTATGGTTTGGAGCAAGGACCTGACATTTAGAAGGGGAAGTTCTCCTGGTGCCAGGCACATGCCTTTTGTAATCATTCTGAAAATTTACCCAAATATGGCCAAGTTATAAACTTCTGAAAAATCAGAGTTTGCCATGACCAGGAGAGACTGGTTAGAGTTTGGGAGAAGATTCCATCTGCACAAGATGGTCCATCCCCTCACAGCTGGTATGTGTGACCTGACTGAAAATGTACCATCCCCTCTGCATGACTGTGGGGCTGCAAGAAATGAGAGGGACTTTCCTATGAATTGCTCCTCCCAGCTGCCAGGTGTTACTAACTGAGGTAAAAAAAAAGCAGTAAAAAAACAGCAAGTCACTCTTAACTTCGGTTAGTGGCTTACGTTCAGCCCCACACACTACTATAGGCTTTAACTTGTGCTGCTAACCTGAGTTTAGAACATAGCTTTCGTTGCAGGGTAGACATACCCACAGGCAGAGATGGCCATTACAGCATGTAGTATCTAGTTCAAGCACACTGTATTCTATTAAACCCAAATATCTGTTTAAGATCCTGGATCACTATTTATGGAAGTATTTCATTTCACATTTAAGGTTTCTACATTGTTACGCTCATTCATTTTGTTTGTTTGTTATTTTTTTAGATGAGCCAGTCTTGTAAAATGACATTCCAACCAATCAAACTTAAGTATGTACAATATTTCTCTTTTGAATTGGTTAATGATTAGCCATAATTGAAATTAATTCACATACATACTGTAATCGTTTGTTTTCTTTTTGCAATGTTAGCATCCTCTGAGGAACAAGCCTGTCTTGTTTATGAAGATTGTACTAAAATGCTTAAAACTATTCACAATTAACTATTCAGGACCTATTCACAGAAGAACATTTATCAGATCCTTTTTTAGTTTCATTCTTCATGGTCCATAGCTATTTAGTTCTGATGTTGTTTTGTTACCTAAATATGGAAGAGATGTACAGAAAGTCTGCTTATTTTCATAGTCTATCCTGAGATGTTCATGAATGGCTTGACTCAGCATTCTAATCTCCAGCAGGACCCACTGAGATTTGGGAGGAGTGCCCCATAAAAATCCAATAAGCCACCTTTTTGTCCTCCTTCATATCCTTTCTTAAAACTCACCTCTGCCTTACTGGTTACAAAGCACTTTATCTAGGGTAGGCAGTTGTTGAGCTGAGACTACTACTTAACTAAACCTAGTCATTTCAGGTTACCTTATCTCCTCTGTCTTTTGTCACACCATTTGTTGTCTCTTGTGATATGCTAGGACTGTAAGTGTCTTTATTACATGTGTATTCAGTGACTAGTGTTCCCTAGTTGGGACCTGTAGCCACTACTGCAATACAAATAAATAACAGTAATAACAAAATGAATAAAAGTGGCAGAATCTGGCCAAAAATGTCTTATGAATTCTTAGATTAAAAGAAAACTTCCTCGGATGATATTATTGTAGAAGATGTCTATGGCTTTTAGTCCTGCAATGAAAATATTATTAATAGGGGGCTTAAATAACAGAACATAAAAGTTTGACAGTGTGTTGTGTTAACTAACATGGGAATCTTATAAAATTCTTCATTTTCTATCTATGAAGTCCAAAATGTGATTTTTAAGCAGTGTGTCAAGCATCAGCCTTTTCATCTTTGCCTGTAGAAATTAGGAGAAGCAAACCACTCTGATTCGAGAGAGCAGGGGGTATTCTGTGTTGTGTGTTAATGTGCTGAGAAGTTGCTATAGCAGATAAACAGCATTGTTCTCACTGTATTCCTCAGAGATTCAGGAGAACAAAAACAATGAATTTGAAGGGGTTGGATTTTTTTTTTATTCCTCTCCTTTATTGCCAGGAAATTTCAGTATTGCCTTAAGGATTGCAAAAGGCTGCCTATAGTTTTCCCATTAATCTCCACCAGAACTGAGGCAAGCTGCCATTCTAGGAGATAATGTTGAACTTTGCTGCGGGCCTGCATAGATCATAGAGTTCACTGCAAGTTTAGGCATTGCATATCTCCCTGAGTTCTTATTTGCTAAATAACACAATAGAGCAATTCAGACTCACAAATTGTGTAATATACAAGATCTCTCTGTCTCCCCCCTGCCCCCCCCCACACATACTGATAAGTTCACCCCATAAAAACAATATTTACAAAACAAATCTGTTAAAAGGCAATAAAGCTAGAGAATCCTAAATAATGGCCCTAAAACACAAAATACACTGGTTAAATCATCCATAGGTCAGCCACATCTCTAAGCATGAACTTCTTTCTTTAGCTGATTTTATTTGTCTTTCTTTAATCATCCAGGAATAACCTGCCTCTAATTCAAAATATTTCTGCAGTGTTTTTATAGATCAGAGAAAACACAATATTGATGTCTGATTTTGCATTACAATATGGAGGGACATAGATTTTGGTATGAAAATTAGGAAACCGAGTAAGATTTGATCCTTGCTAGACTTCAGTAGAAACTGAGGCGCTCATAGGGCCTAATTCTGCAACCTTCCTCACATTGAGAGTTAGTAACTTACTCTTGGATAACTCCCATTGGACCAGATTCCAAACTCTGCACTTGTGTTGAAAAACCCCTTCCTCCATGAACAGCCCTGATGAAGGCAGCAGGGTAAGGTGCTATCTGTATGAGTAAAGGTAGCAGAATCACAATGTTAAATTGTATTCAAGTTGTTCATTTGTGACTGGTGCCTTGAGGGCACAAGCTAATCTATGTAAGGGGTGGTGGATAGCATCAGGAGATCACTGGAAGATCACTGATTCAGTGGATCCCTTTTTACTTGGGGGACCAGGGCATGGATATATACGGGGAGAAATAATTGTGACCCCTTTATGGTGTGCAGAATACTCTTCCTGCATGGTGTGCAGCCACCAGCAATAGCTAGTGCGTAGGGGGTGGAGCCATGGCTCTGTCTACTCCAGACACTTCTCCTTCCACTTGCTCCGGGGTGGGGAGGGGAAGCATCTGCAGAGCAGCCCACGTGTTCTCCCTAGCATGCAGAGCTGCAATTTGGGAACCATTAATGGAGACCATGCAAAGTGGGGGTTCCTACATCCTACCATAACCCTGCATGGCCACAAAAAGCCCAGGACACCATCCATTTTACAGCGCCAGGCCAGGCCTGCATAGATGAGAATCAGGCCTCGTAGGTATGTGTGTTTGGCTATACACCCATTTGTAGGTGTAAGGCCCATGCATGATCCTGTACAGCAGCTATTTCTATAATAGGGACCTCAAGGATGAACACAGAAATATCTTTTTAGGGTTTTTTTGTATTTTTTGCTGAAGATCAGGCAATTTCAGACCCCCAGATACAGACTCTTGGGGAGTTAAGCACCTTACTCCTTCTTAATCCACAACTGAATTTAAATTAAGTGTTGGCAATGCTGTTAGAACTTTCAAATGTGCGTCTCATGTAAATATTACTTTTAACAGTGATGTCATCCTAGAAGTTAGCTGGTATAGCCATTAAACTAAAATTGTTCTACATTAAATCTAACTCATAAAATTCTGTCCATTAAAAGAAACTTTTTTTTTCCTTTCAAAATCTATAATTTTATTAGGAGAACATTTTCCTTTTGTAAACTCACTAAGCTTGGCTTTTGGTACAGTTCAGTTTCCATTTGAATTCTGACAGACTATCATCATTATATTGGAAAAAGCTCTCGCATTCATGCACCCTAGGGAATATGTTGCAACAATCCAAGCTTACCTTGAATTTATGAATTAGAAACCTGTCAGTTCTGGTGATGTTCGGCGTAGATTTTTTAAATAAAATATGGGTCACGCAGCAGTGTAGAATTATGATCCGCCTTGCAAGTGTCAATAAATGGATTGCACCAGAGGGGAATAAAAAAGCAGCTGTTTATCAGCTCTGGTTTAATAATGCTGCTGGTATGTGTATACACATGCACGCAGCCAATGAGCAGTGGATAGAAAAGGTAAGCATCTCAAATTATAATCCATTATTAGTCAAATCAAGGTACCTTCTCATAAATAGTAAATAGCTGATGGTGGAATCTGTGGCACAAGTCAGTATTTGTCACAAGAATTTCATTTAACTTTGTGGAAAGTTCTGTATTTAGAAGAGTTAGTGTTAAAATGGTAGTGTAAAGATCCAACTCTTTTTTTAGGTGTCCTAATCCTCTGGAGTCTTTTGAGGGGATGAATCAAGGGGCTGATGGTGATATCATTCCAAATGTCATTAGAATGAAACGGACAGTATTGCCCTCTGCTCTTAAAAGCATCCTTTTATGTAAGACATAAGAAAACAACTTGTTTCATGTTGTTTAAAAACAATAAAGCCCAATGCAAATATCCCCAAACTCAGCAAGGAAACAATCAGACATGGCTAGATTGTGACTTGAACCACATGCATGTCCAAGAACTTCCCCTTGTAGCCCAACATGGACTATAGTGCATACCCCCACTTTCCCCTCCCCCCTGCTGCTCTTTGATCAGGGAGAAGGGAATATGTGGAATTTACATCCCTTCCCCTGCTGAGGCTGTGCCGGCAGTCACAACCTAATCCTGCCTGGACCCCATGTATGAATCCCATATTTTGTGGAAATACTGAGGCAAGGGCCAGATCAGATGATAAACATTCACATAAAAAAGAATCTAACACATCAGAAAAGGGCAGACAAATAAACAGTGACAAGTTTTTAAAGTGCTTGTACACAAATGCTAGAAGTCTAAATAATAAGATGGGTGAACTAGAGTGCCTCGTGATAAAAGAGGATATTGATATAATAGGCATCACAGAAACCTGGTGGACTGAGAGCAATCAATGGGACACAATCATTCCGGGGTACAAAATATATCGGAAGGACAGACCAGGTCGTGCAGGGAGGGGAGTGGCACTATATGTGAAAGAAAATGTAGAATCAAATGAAGTAAAAATCTTAAGTGAATCCACATGTTCCATAGAATCTCTATGGATAGAAATTTCATGCTCTAATAAGAATATAACATTAGGAATCTATTATAGACCACCTGACCAGGACAGTGATAGTAATGATGAAATGCTAAGGGAAATTAGAGAGGCTATCAAAATTAAGAACCCAATAATAGTGGGGGATTTCAATGATCCCCATATTGACTGGGAACATTTCACTTCAGGACGAAATGCAGAGATAAAATTTCTCGATACTTTAAATGACTGCTTCATGGAGCAGCTGGTACGGGAACCCACAAGGGGAGAGGCAACCCTAGATTTAGTCCTGAGTGGAGTGCAGGAGCTGGTCCAAGAGGTAACTATAACAGGACCGCTTGGAAATAGTGACCATAATACAATAGCATTCAACATCCCTGTGGTGAGAAGAACATCTCAACAGCCCAACACTGTGGCATTTAATTTCAAAAGGGGGAACTATGCAAAAATGAGGGGGTTAGTTAAACAGAAGTTAAAAAGTACAGTGACTAAAGTGAAATCCCTGCAAGCTGCATGGGCGCTTTTTAAAGACACCATAATAGAGGCCCAACTTCAATGTATACCCCAAATTAAGAAACACAGTAAAAGAACTAAAAAAGAGCCACCGTGGCTTAACAACCATGTAAAAGAAGCAGTGAGAGATAAAAAGACTTCCTTTAAAAAGTGGAAGTCAAATCCTAGTGAGGCAAATAGAAAGGAGCATAAACGCTGCCAAATTAAGTGCAAGAATGTAATAAGAAAAGCCAAAGAGGAGTTTGAAGAACGGCTAGCCAAAAACTCCAAAGGTGGTAATAAAATGTTTTTTAAGTATATCAGAAGCGGGAAGCCTGCTAAACAACCAGTGGGGCCCCTTGATGATCGAGATACAAAAGGAGCACTTAAAGACGATAAAGTCATTGCGGAGAAACTAAATGGATTCTTTGCTTCAGTCTTCACGGCTGAGGATGTTAGGGAGATTCCCAAACCTGAGCCGGCTTTTATAGGTGACAAATCTGAGGAACTGTCACAGATTGAAGTGTCACTAGAGGAGGTTTTGGAATTAATTGATACACTTAACATTAACAAGTCACCGGGACTAGATGGCATTCACCCAAGAGTTCTGAAAGAACTCAAATGTGAAGTTGCGGAACTATTAACTAAGGTTTGTAACCTGTCCTTTAAATCGGCTTCTGTACCCAATGACTGGAAGTTAGCTAATGTAACGCCAATATTTAAAAAGAGCTCTAGAGGTGCTTACAATTACAGACCGGTAAATCTAACGTCGGTACCGGGCAAATTAGTCGAAACAATAGTTAAGAATAAAATTGTCAGACACATAGAAAAACATAAACTGTTGAGCAATAGTCAACATGGTTTCTGTAAAGGGAAATTGTGTCTTACTAATCTATTAGAGTTCTTTGAAGGGGTCAACAAACGTGGACAAGGGGGATCCAGTGGACATAGTGTACTTAGATTTCCAGAAAGCCTTTGACGAGGTCCCTCACCAAAGGCTCTTAGGTAAAGTAAGTTGTCATGGGATAAAAGGGAAGGTCCTTTCATGGATTGAGAACTGGTTAAAAGACCGGGAACAAAGGGTAGGAATTAATGGTAAATTCTCAGAATGGAGAGGGGTAACTAGTGGTGTTCCCCAAGGGTCAGTACTCGGACCAGTCCTATTCAACTTATTTATAAATGATCTGGAGAAAGGGGTAAACAGTGAGGTGGCAAAGTTTGCAGATGATACTAAACTGCTCAAGATAGTTAAGGCCAAAGCAGACTGTGATGAACTTCAAAAAGATCTCACAAAACTAAGTAATTGGGCAACAAAATGGCAAATGAAATTTAATGTGGATAAATGTAAAGTAATGCACATTGGAAAAAATAACCCCAGCTATACATACAATATGATGAGGGCTAATTTAGCTACAACAAGTCATGAAAAAGATCTTGGAGTCATCGTGGATAGTTCTCTGAAGATGTCCGCGCAGTGTGCAGAGGCGGTCAAAAAAGCAAACAGGATGTTAGGGATCATTAAAAAGGGGATAGAGAATAAGACTGAGAATATATTATTGCCCTTATATAAATCGATGGTATGCCCACATCTTGAATACTGCGTACAGATGTGGTCTCCTCATCTAAAAAAAAGATATACTGGCACTAGAAAAGGTTCAGAAAAGGGAAACTAAATGATTGGGGTTTGGAACGGGTCCCATATGAGGAGAGATTAAAGAGGCTAGGACTCTTCAGCTTGGAAAAGAGGAGACTAAAGGGGGATATGATAGAGGTATATAAAATCATGAGTGATGTGGAGAAAGTGAATAAGGAAAAGTTATTTACTTATTCCCATAATACAAGAACTAGGGGTCACCAAATGAAATTAATAGGCAGCAGGTTTAAAACAAATACAAGGAAGTTCTTCACGCAGTGCACAGTCAACTTGTGGAACTCCTTACCTGAGGAGGTTGTGAAGGCTAGGACTATAACAGCGTTTAAAAGAGAACTGGATAAATTCATGGTGGTTAAGTCCATTAATGGCTATTAGCCAGGATGGGTAACAAATGGTGTCCCTAGCCTCTGTTTGTCAGAGGATGGAGATGGATGGCAGGAGAGAGATCACTTGATCATTGCCTGTTGGTCCACTCCCTCTGGGGCACCTGGCATTGGCCACTGTCGGTAGACAGGATACTGGGCTAGATGGACCTTTGGTCTGACCCGGTACGGCCGTTCTTATGTTCTTATAAGTTTCTCTAAGAGGTAATCTTCTCCAGAGGATGCCAACCATACAAACCTTTCATTCATTCATCCATAGAAGGAATTAGAGGGGCAGATACTGGCTGAGGACCTGCGTCCCGAGTCTTTTCATCAGTGTCTCATTGCAATTCAGGACTCTGTTTCTTCTATAAATATTGCATATTTTTTATTACCATGGCTGCATATTTCAGCAAACACAACTTACCTGCTGTGGCCAAAATAACATCAATGCCTAAAGCTGCTGTCAAAAAGCACCCTTGATTTTGCTCCAGAAAGCTGGGTGTTTTAATGCCCCATGTCCAGGAATTGCCCTGAAATTCTGTTCTAACATACCCTGCTGCAGCACTGACTCATTACATTCATGTCGCATAGTTCTTAGGAGGGAATTCAAATGTGGTGTGGAAAAATGTCAAGGCACTTTTTGTTTGTTTTTGGATTGTTTATGTTTTCCAAAGCTAGCTGAAGTATTACAGGCTACAGTATTTTGGGGTGAACATAATAGAGATTGATGAGCAGTGTCGCCCAGCATATTCTATTGCAGGCCATTTTAAAGTCAACTTACATCCTTTGCCTAACCAGTAGGGTTTACATTTTAATTTGTAAATGAATAATAATAATAATGAATAATCAAAGATTGGCATCTATAGCAGGTAGGCTCTTTATTTTATGCTTCTGGCAACTGTGAAGGCTAAACTTTGACCAACTGCTTCCAGAGGAAAAAAAATGATAGAGAGTGGCTGTCACTGATAACTGAAGAATTTTAAAAACAAGAGGCAAAAAGAAATGTCTCGAATTCATTCCCTTGAGAAAAAGTTTGATTATTTATACTAGAGATGAAATAATGTCACAGGGTCACCTTTTATCTCAGAGTGAGCATAAGAGGGATGCGATGGGGGATGCATTAAAACAAAGCTGCATAATGAATCCTTCCATCTCTGTTTGTGAGCTATGTATCTACGTAACAAAATATTTTTTAAATGCAGTCAAAGCAAAGCTACCAATGCAGTTTACCGGATGCCTGATTAGCACATAATCAGGCATTTTGTAAGCGATGAGTTACGCATCTGATTATTTAACCTTGATTATAATACAGTTCCCCCAGCACTCTTCCCAATCATTCTAATTTTTTTCTTTTGCGGGGGGAGAGATGAGTTATTATGAAAGCTTGCTTGAAATCAGCAAAGGGGAATTAGTTTCAAAAAGATAAAACTCCATAAATGCTCCAAAATCTATGTTTGAATAATATTCATTACAAGTTTTTTTTAAGAGAGAATTTCACCAAAAGCTTCACTCACATCTGTTCAGTTCACAGAAATCTGATGATGCCATTTAATGCCACTCACATTAAATATTAACTCTTATATGCAGCCAAATTAAAACTAGGACTACATCTAACAAGAGCATTTTGTAAATTATTTAGAACTGTCCCAGCAAATTCATATATTACATAAAAACACAGATGTATAATGAGGGCAATGGAAACAAAGATATTTCAGTATCTAATTTGAAAGCGCTATCTATTTTTTTCCTCCCCATTACTGTGGATTTTGAAGAGAAGGCTGTATTTTATATCCAATTTCATCTTTACTTTAGTCAGTGTGTTCCTTTTTAAAAAAACTGTCAACTGTTTTTATAAATGACCTGGTTTTCAAGTATGAATTATTTAAGACTTCAGGACTGAAAGGGTTCAAATGTACTTGCTTTTGCTTTGCTTTCTGTTGCTGATCTCTGATAACAATCTGTTCCTACTTCCTCACCGCCTCCCGGTCTTGGTCTGCTAAGTCTTTCTCACATAATTATTCCCACTTATGTCCGTACAACTACTGACATGGAGTATGTGTTTCA
Organism: Terrapene triunguis; assembly: GCF_002925995.2. Classification (NCBI taxonomy): domain Eukaryota; kingdom Metazoa; phylum Chordata; order Testudines; family Emydidae; genus Terrapene; species Terrapene triunguis. The sequence continues at coordinate 7,448,455 of NW_020699373.1, read as the reverse complement.
GGATTGGCTCCAACGACCGTATTATCCCTGTCCAAATGAGCTGGTAACTCCTCTTCAGAGAGACTGTGCTGAGCTTTGTGCATATAGAATGTCATGTACACCTCTGGCATGCTTTATAAGCATTAAATCATTATCCACAGAAACGGCACCCCACGGGCAGTGCCACTGAAAGCTTTCTCAAGTTGCCTTGACAATGTGCCTCAAAGTTATTGGGAATGGGCCTCCGTTAGTTGTGAGAGAAGGGAGTACAGTCTCCAAATCTATTGATGCCTCGAGCTCTGTTCTTTCTGCCAAAAAGGGTATCAATTGGTGTGAATTAGTGATATTTTTAAAAGAATGGTCAAAATTAGGCCCCCATTCACTAGGAATTGGACTGGAGACTAGCAGACAGCAGTTTTCAAAGGGGCCTAAGGGAGTTAGGTTCCTAAATCCAAATGACTTTCAATGAGTGTTTGGTTCCTAACGTAAGTACCTTACAGATTTGGGTGAAATTTTTCAATCCAAACTTTTTTCCAGCAAAAAATTGCAGATTTTGTGACACCAAAATGTTTCACGAATGTATGTTGATTTTGTGACAATAAGGACATTGTTTTGGTCCCTCCACTTCCCACCCCCACCTCCCAAATGTAAAAATATTACAACAAAAAGTCAAAATTTATTTTGACCTTTTTGAAATGAAACATTCTGATTTTTTTATTTGAAACAACTTGCGGTTTATAAATATCCTTTAATTTTATATTTTGTAATTAAAAAGTATTTTTAAAAAATGCTCAAAACTGACACATTTCATTTGACCCGGAATGATTCTTTTAACTGTTTTGGAATTGCCAGTAAACTGAAAATTCCATTATTCACCCACTCCAGCTCCAGTAGGTTCCTTTGAAGATCCTAACTGTACCCCATTTCACCCAAGCCACAGAATAGCCATCAGAGGAGAACCAATTACTGTTGCTTGTGAGAGTCTGCCTGGATAAATTTGAACCTGTAGCCTAGATTTAGACCCTGTGTCCCATCCCCAGCCTTTGACCCATCCCCGGGTCCCTTCTGACAATACCTTTTTAGCCTGCTCCTTCTTCTAGTATATGCAAAACACAAGCATTAAACAACAGCTATGCAGTATTACTCTGCAGTAATACAACCACCAGCAAACAATGTACTGTTACAAAAATAAAACATCGACATGCTTTTTACCACTAAGTCCTTTAGCTCATTTTCTCCCATGGAACAATGACGATAATATGGTACGAATTGTACCCAGGGTTATAAAGCATTTGTGTCAAACTCTGAAGCTCCTTAAATGTATCCGTCACTAACTTAGTGTGAAAACTAGACCACTGAAAACAGGCTAGATAGTCCATTAAAATGAATGTAGCATTTTCTTTTTCAGTGGGGTTCAGAATAGAAAACCCTCACAAGGCAGCAATGGAAAATAATTTGCTGCAAGTTACCGTTGGTTGAGCAAGTATTATTAATGGGACTTGATAACTTGTTCTAGGAGCCTGGCTTGAGTGGGAGGGTGTACAACCTGAGCTGTGGTAGCTGGAGGCATCCTGCCTCCACAATGTTAAAGAGGGCCTGGGCTCAAAATTTGCAAAAGTGGTCACTGAATTTTGGTGCCTCTGTTTCTGAGTGTTTATCATCATAATCCTTGGGCCTGTTCATCAGACATGCTAATTTGCAGAGATTCTCCGGCAGCTCCAGTTGAAGTCAGTGGGATACACGAATGCTCAGTACCTCTAAAAAGCTGGCACAAGGTGACCTCAATGGAGTTACTGCTGATTTACATCAGCATGAGAGGAGCATTAGGCCTAATACCTGTGCCTGTGCTGTAGTCTGTGTTTTCCTATTTTTCTAACAAAATTTAAAACATTTCCCGAGATCAAGAATGAAATTGTGGCCCCTTTATAGTCAATGGGAATTTTGCCATTGACTTTAGTGGAGCCAGGATGTCACCCCAAATCAGCAATACAACTTGCCCTGCAATGATCATTGATAAGGCTACGATATAGTCGCATGTATTTGTAGTGAAAGTCATGGAGAGGTCACAGGCAAGAAACAAAAAGTCACGGCCCGTGACTTGTCCATGACTTTTACAAAAAAATACCCCTGACTACATCTTAGGTGCTGGGGAGTGGTGCTCCCACAGATGCTGCTCCTGGGGCGTGGCACCCTGGAGCCTTGTCACCACTGTTGCTCCAGGCAGGGGGCGGCCCAGGGTCCCCTGCCGCTGGTGCTCCATGTGGGGGGGGCGGCCCGGGTCCTGCGGCCACTGCTGCTCCGGGTGGGGGGACAGCCCAGGGCCCCACTGTTGCTGAGTGGGCAGCCTGGGACCCCGCCTCTGCTGCCGGGGGTGGGCAGCCGAGGGCGCCACTGCTCCGGGGTAGCCTGGGACCGCCCACTACAGATGTCCCGGAAAGTCACAGAATCCATGACTTCCGTGACCTCGGTGAAAGACTTGCAGCCTTAATCATTGATGATGTTTTTAGGCATTGGTGAAGTAACTCAGCTAAATTATCAAATTTAATTTGAAACTAGAGCTGTTTGGAAGATATGTGCCAAAGTAAAATTTTGAGGAAAAACTGAAGAGAAAGATATATTTTTTCCATTTTCCAACAAGTGGTAGTTTAAAATGTAAATATTAGAGTTTGTTGGAAAATGGGGATTCTTTTTACCAAAAAGTTTTAATTTTGAGTGGCAATTCAAACCCCAAAATATCTCTGCTGAAATCCAAAATATTTCAGTATGGAAATGCTGCCACCGTGCCCCTTAGGAGTTTTAATTTGGATGCCTCCAGCTCCCATTCTCCTCTCTGGTCAGACAACATCTACCATGATGCACTTCTCTCAGAGAAGAGAAGTGGTACATCCTGGGAGACCCTAGAGATGGTGTATCATGGGAGATGTAGTCCAGCCAGGAAGCCTGTCCCATAGAGGAAAACAAGGACCCGAGGTAACCAAAATGCAGTTTCCATGAGGCACCGTGGTAACATTTCCAAATCAAAATATTTTACTTTTCAGATTATTTGATTTTTCAGAAAAAAAAAAATCACAAGTTTTCTGCAGAAAGACACTTCTCACAACAATTTCATTTAGTTGAAAACCCAGTTTTCCATAGAAAAATAAATCTTTACTGAGTTTTCAGAAAAGCTCAGATCATGTTAAATTAATATTTATTTCTTATTTACACATGCTTTGGCGTTATCTGGGTCTAGCCAGGTCCAGCAGCAGAAATGCTGAAATACACTTCAGAATGAAAGGTTATCCTGGCAGCATTTGCTATCTCAGTAGGACCAAACATTTCTTAAAGGAGGAGGTTCTCCTGACTTTCCCTTTCTGATTCTGCAGAAACGGGATTTTTTAGATCCTTGATCAATCCAAAGTCTCAAACCATTTGAGGTTCATTCAGATATACCCCCGCTTTCACTGCATATGCATATAGCAGAGTTGGTCAGAAAAGAGTAAGTACTTTCCACAAAAATAAAATAAAATGTCATGGGAATGTAAGGGGAAAATCATTATTTTTTTTTTTTTTAAATTTTTTATTTTTAAAAAAAAAAAAAACACAAAATATTTTCAAGGAATGAAATCATTTTTTTTTTTTGTTTTCAAAAAAGTCACTGGTACATTTAGTAAATAGGCCAGTTTTCATGAAAAATTAAATAAATATTTCAACCAGCTATAGTATCTAGCAAGAAGACACCTGGCTGTTCTGAATGTCAATGTGCTAGTTGTGAGCAGCACAATGATAATGATTAAATATTTATATTACAGGAGCACTCACAAGCCTCAGTCTGGATCAGAGCCCCATTGTTTCACTGCTTTAGGTACTATTCAAACACATGGTCCCTGTCCAAGGAGCTGCAAGCTAAAGCCCAGAGCTTGCAGTGACCTGCATGCAGATGGACTCCTGCCCCTCTGAGGGTATGTCTTCACTACCCGCCGATCCGGCGGGTAACAATCGGTCTATCGGGGATCGACTTACCGCGTCTCGTGAGGACGCGGTAAAATCGATCCCTGATCGCTCTGCCGTCGACTCCGGAAATCCACCTCGGCAAGAGGCGGCAGCGGAGTCGGCGGCAGCGGTCGGCTTTCCCCCGTCCTCACCGCCAGGTAAGCCGACCTAAAATACGCAACTTCAGCTACGGTATTCACGTAGCTGAAGTTGCGTATCTTAGGTCGGACCCCCGCTGTAGTGTAGACCTAGCCTGAGTCACTGAAGTCAACGGGGCTCTGCATGAGCACCAGATTAAGCATGAGCCCATCTAATTGCAGGATCATTGCCTAAAAAGGAAAGTGACATGCAAATCTAGACTGGGATTTTCAAAGGGACCTAAGGGAGTTAGGCACACAATTCCTATTGAAAAATCAATGAGTTAGGTGCTTAACTGCCATTTTTGCCTTTGAAAAATCTCCCCCCAATCTATATACATTTTTAACATACATATATACTTTTGAGATATACATTATAACTATAGCCATACACCCCCATGGGCTCCTTCTTGCCTGTTCATTAATACATCAAAAGTCATTCAGACTGACAGTATGGGGTTTCTCTTTGTGTACAGAAACAGCAATAACTTTGGTTTGCACACTACCTACATTATATTTTTGCCAGTCTGTGTTTACTAAGCAGAATAACTTACTTGCTCTGTTTCTGTTCATCTGCTACGATATACCCAGTGTAACTCTTAAACATTTGGAAGAATATGTAGTCATTTGTGGACTGAGTGGATATACCCTCTGCTAGACTGGATCATTGCTATTCAAAGCGAGAGTTTCTATGAAACTGTGTCTAGGGGTCAAAAATATGCTTCACAGGCCAAAACTATAAGCATTTCTATGCATGCAAAGCTCCCTTTGTTCTCACAGGATGAAAAAGAGCTAGTTTTTGGTGTTTATATCTGATTTTTGAGATTGTTTGATAATTCCCAAGTGGACTCGCCTGTGTGTCACTGGGGCTGCTGCTTTACCATATGGCTCTCCTCTCCTCTATTACAGAAGCTTTGCAGAAAGCACACTCTATTTTAAAGGTAGGAGAACTTAGGGTTTTGAAGGAAATTGCATTACTTTTTCTTGCTTGCTACATAAGATTTTTTGCTCACCTAAATTTAGATTACTGTAATGTTAATCAGTGCCTTTGCAAGTAATATAGCAATGTATATGTTATTTCAATAAATACATGAATTAGTTAAATAAAACAGGCATGTCAGTATGACTACATTATATAGCTATATAGATCCCCCACTATAAGATAGTTGTGACTATCAAAAGATAATTATCACAGATGTACACAATACTTTTCACCCTGAAGGATTTCAGTATGCTCTGTTCAATTTTTGTATAGAAGTATGCTGCCCTTTTTGGCCCAAGTGGTTAGCCACAGTTCAGAGCCTTGCAGTGTTGTTTCTGTTAAGATGAGAAATGGGTGATATAAGTGAGGTATAGTCTTGTTTATTCTGCTTGCTTTGCTAATTCTGTTTGTTTTTTAAAATATGCAGAGTTCTGCTTCTCTTAACGCACTGGAAACAAACAAATGGCAGGTAGTTTCCTTGTTCAAAATCCCCAAGTCTGCCATCCCAGGGAGTTGTGTGCCTAATAAGTTGTGTCCCTCTGCTTCCTCTTAAGATATGCCTACACTGCAGCTGGGAGGTGTGATTCCCAGCTCGGGTAGAGAGACACATGCTAGCTCTGCTTGAGCTAGCGAACTAAAAATGGCAGTGTGGCTGCAGGGGAATGGGCAGCGGCTTGGGCTAGCCCCCTGAGTGTGTACCCAAGGTGATGGAAAGAACTGTACTCGGGTGGCTAGCCCAAGCTGCCGCTGATGCCACTGCAGCCCCACTGCTATCTTTACTGCTTTCTCCTGTGTATGCATGTTTATGTCTACCCAAGCCAGGAATCACATCTCCTAGCTGCTGTATACACGTATCCTCAGGGTCATGCACACAACGACTCTGGCTTTCTGGCTCTAACACATACACAGTCAGAACGCAATCTCCTAGCCCCTCACAGACACCTTGGGTTAGCTCTGGCCTGCCACATGACCTATTGCCTTGGGAGTCTGCAGCTGCAGCTGTTTTTACTACACAAAGGGGCTTGAATACTCATTGGGTTGAGCCTGAAGGATATTGCGTGGCATACCCATGGGCTTTAATGAGGTTGGTGATTGTCTTAGGATCTAAGACTGCCCTGATGGCAGCCTGCACACGCCATTAAAGAGCAGACTAGACCGGGTTGAAATTTTTCTATTTGTTTTTTTTGCTAGTTGTCAAAAAATGGGTTTTTGATGACCATGAATTTCTGTGGAAGTTTTTTGTCAACACTGTCTTTAAAAAAAAAAAAAAAATTAAAATTTGTAGGGAAAATTTTTTATTATTTAAAAAAGCTTTTTTTTTTTCCCCCCCCCCCCCAGTGGCAAATAGTAAAAAAGTGAGGGGGGGGGAAATAATTTCCTCCACTTTAATGCAGACATTGCTGAGGAAAACCCTACACATGTTAAACTACACATACTTAAGAAAGGAAGCGAGAACGAATGCTTTATCCAAATGGAAATTTAGAAGGAATCTGGGAAGCAAGAATATAATTATCCAAATGGCAATATGGTCAGGACACCAAAGTTAATGTTCCTACTCATGAGGGTAATGCCAGATATATCACGATTACATACTTAGAACCTATCACCCCCTTATTTCAGCTTCCACAATTTATTTGTTTTAGTTTAAATTTATTCCCAGTTGACTCAAGCTCAACTAAAATAAACTGGTTTAAACCAAGCTATGAGGATTTGCATTGGTTTCACTAAATCAGTTTAAAATCACACCTTTAGGGTATGTCTACACTACAGCCACTACACCGCTGCACCTGAGCTACTGTGGTGCCATAGTGTAGGTATTTCCTACATTGACAAAAGTTGTTTTTTTTATCAATATAATTAATCCACTTGTCCAAGATATGATAGCTAGATTGATGGAAAAATTCTTCTGTCAACCTAGCTGAGTCTACAGTGACCAGGGCTCAGGGCATGAAATCAGCCAAGGTCCCTAAGTTGAACTGCTGCAACTCTCTCATGTAGCCTGGCCCTGAGAGGAAATTTTGGTTTTTATGAAAGAGTTTTTTTCAAAATTGACATACTTCAATGGCAGCATTTAGATCTGCAATGGAAATGTAACCATTGACTTCAGTGGACTAGAGAGAAGCCAATGGTAAGCCTGTGTGAAAATCTCCCTTCTGAATCACCAACACAAACTTAGCCTCTGAGTTTTCCTCGTCTTAAAATTTAACAAGTGGACAAGGGGGGCTGGCATCATGGGCTAGTTGGAGGTGGGAGTTGAACTTCCAATACTGAATGAGAGCTGATTGGTAAGTTCGGTATAGGTTGTGGTGAAGGGCCTTGAAAGTGAAAATAAGCAGCTTGTGTTTGTAAAATAAAGGAGAGAGAGCCAGTGGCGGGATGCAAGGAGAGGGGTGACACGGTCAAAGTTATGGGAAAGGAAGGTGATCTTTGTAGCACCATTCGGAATGGTTATGAGTGGGGCAAAATTGCATTTGTCAAGGCCATTGAAAAGGGTGTGGCAGTAATTGAGATATGAGATGAGAGCCTGGATGGGAGTTTTGGCTATGTGGCTGAATAGAAAAGGCTGTATCTGAAGGATGCTATGCAGAACTAATCTGCAAGCCTGGATGTGAGGATCCAGAGAGAGGTCTGAGTAGAAGATGACACCCAGGTTACGGGAATGAGTGCAAGGAAACCTGATGAGCTCAGATCATGGTGGTATGGCTTTAAGCAAAAGCGGGTATCCTTTATGCCCCTAAGCTAACTTGAGTATGCAGGTCCCAGTATTTGAGTTCCTTTCCTGGACACAGCCGGTTAATACCACATGCATTATTTATGGCAAGTCTTTAAAATGAGAATTTCTATTTGCTGTGTGAAAATAACATTTTCTTCCATATACTTAATCAAACAAAATAGCCAAGACAGCTATATCCAGTTTTACTCCTTGTCACAAGTGCTGTTCACGGAATTCAGAATTAAAGCTAGTTTTAGAAACCAAGCTGTGTGCCATGTATGAGGTACATTATGCATTATGTATCTAGATAGAAATATCCTAATTAGGTAGATTTAATGAGTAGTCCTCTCAGGACATAGAAAAGGACTCACTGCAACCTTTGAAACCAAGTTATAACATTTTATGTGAACTTTACTGCTTATTTATAATGCTGTTAGGTACTATATGGTACAGTTTTAGTCCTTCATAAAATTATGTATTAGACCAAAATAATTCTGTTCACCTTTACAGTGTTATTGCCGTGTGCATGAATAGAGATCTGTCATTTGCAGACATTTATAAGATGGCTACCTATTAAACTACCTTTAAATGAGGGTTGGGGGTGGGGAAAGATCGCAGGAAAACATCTAAAGGCAGATTGTGATACTCTTACACACGTTGAGAAATATCTTACACCTCAGGCAGTTCTGTTGATTTCAATGGGACTGCCTGAATACTAAGTTAGTACTAATGTAAGGATATCATAATCCTCAGGTCCTTAATTCCTGTCCCTCTATCAGCTATATATTGAGAGTGAAGGATATGACCCTTTTTCTCATTGAATTATAACATGTCCCAGGGGATTGATCATAGGCAAATACCCTCACTTCTTCGGGTTACTAGTTTTCACACTTGACCTGTGCTGAATTGGAGATAGCTATTTTCCTTACTAACTACTGAGGTGACTCTAATAGCAGTGCAGAAAGCCCTGCTACAAAAGAGAAACTACAGAAGCCGAGTAAATGCTGCAAAAAAGCATTCTGCAAGTATTCACTTAATTTTTTTAATGAATTTGTTTTTGTCATGCTAATATGCCTTCTGCATCCCCTTTTCATGAGCATTCGTGTGATTTTTTTTACATTTTGCCAATGTTTAAGGAAAGTGAATTCTAAAATTTTATGTAGAACTGCTGCAGAAACCAAATTTGAAATTTTAATATACTCATAGTGGTGCCCAATGTATTTGCATGCTCATCCAATCCAAGAATGAAAAAAAAAAGCCATATGACTTATCTGGCCAATCATAACAAAGCAATACAAATCTAATTTCAAAACTCACCTGTGTACTTTTCTATTTTCGGGTGTTATATTTGGACCCAGCAGGGAAGGTGATAGACACAGGGAGAGCTGATAGCAGCACAGCTGGCTGCTGCAGAGACTTTAATGTTCTGGCTGCAAAACAGAAAGTGACGTGAACGTGAGACTTTTCACTAGGGAGTGTGTAATGCTCAAATCTTTTAAATTACAAGAATCACATTCCTCAACCCTACTTTAAATTTTTTTTCCATATGTGTGTGTGTGTGTGTGTACACACACACACACACACACACACACACACACACACACATTATCATTTACATGACTACATAAAATGCTATATAACCTAACTAAAAGTTGTGGGTCCACTACCACAGACTCTTAAATTGCAAGGGATTATTCTACCCTGGATTATTCTACCCTGGATTAGAATTAGATTGATCAGCAACTCATTAACTAAACAGTTTATACATTCAAGAGCACAACTGGTTTTCACACTTTTGGGTGGTTACGTGGTGATGGAGATGTGGCAGTGTCCTGAACAATAGGAACAGTTGGTGGTAAGGAATCAGCTTCATCTGATATGGAATCTACTGGATTTGGTACCAAATTTTCTTCCAAGTCATCAAAATTAGGAGTTTCAATGGAAGGAGGTTCCATTGGAGGAACAGAAAGCACTACTGGAATATCCCTGGACTTGGTACTTGTTGAGGCTACAGCTGATCCATATATTATTTCCATAAAATACCATTGGATAGTTTTACAATGAACAAAACAGGCCCCAAGCATTTTACAGTTTCTCCAGGTATCCATTAGTTGTGAGCCCATACTAAGTCTTCGACTTTAAAAGAAAGATGACTGGTCTCACATGGATCAATTTTCATAGCTTGGGATTTGGCTTCACATGAGGCAACATGAGGCCATAGCAGGTCCCAATAGATCCACAAAGTTTGCTTCAAGAAAAGAGTTGCAGGTAACTCCTGGGTATTAGCATGTGGTGTGTTCCTGTAGACAAGCAAGAAATTGTCCAGTTTCTGTTGGTGACTCAAAATAGACTTGTTAGCTCTTAAGGCATTCTTAAATGTCTGTGCAGAGTGTTCTGCTAATTCATTTATAGCATGGTGTTAAGGAGCAGAAGGTATGTGCTGAATTTAATTTGAAGCTAGGAACTTTTGAAATTCTTTTGAACAGAATTGAAATCCGTTGTCACTCACCAACTGTGATGGTAAACTAAATTATCTAAACAAGGTCTGAAGAGGTCCAATGGTCTTGGTAGCTGTAATAGAAGTCATTCTGAAAACTTCTGGCCTTTTTGAATAGGCATCAACTATGACCAAAAATGTATAACCTTCTAAAGGTCTGGCAAAGTCCTCATGAATACATGTAAGGAGTTTGAGGTCTTGACCAAGGATGTAGACAAGCTGTGCCTAGATCTTGCTGAATTCAGTAACGCATACTACAGCACTTAGCCTTCATCTCAGTGTCTTTGTCGATCCCTGACCACCAGACATGTCTCCAGGCTCTGGCCTTGATCTGTATAATGCCAAATTGACCTTCCTGAAGAGCTTCCAAAAAGTGATACTGAAGTAATTTTGGAATGATCACTCGCATTCCCAATAAGATGTAACCTTAAATCACCGATAATTCAGGTTGATATGACACAAATGGTGTAAACTTGGGTTTCTTATGATCCAACACTGTACCTTGTAATACCAGTCCCTTCAGAAGAGAAAGCTCATCAGCATCAATGGTTTCTTTGATGTATGTGCTAATGATGGGTAACCTCTCCATCAAACTGAGAACACTTTATCCAAAGTTTCTTTGGGTTGACAAGTGCTTGTGCATGGCACACCTGACAACCAATCAGCATTGACACGCTGAGTCCCTTTACAGAATTGAATAGAATAAAGTAGCTATGTCCGTCATTGCATACAAAAGCAGCTAATGGTAGAATTCCATGTTTTAGTCCCAAAATTGAAATTAATGAGCAATGATCCATCAGCAAGGTGAAATGTCTGCCATACAGATAGGTATGGGAAATCCAAATTCTGAAGATACTGGTAAGAGCTTCTGACTCTATTTGTGCATAGTTCTTCTCAGAGGTGGCTAGTGTATGTGAAGTAAAGGCAATTGGTTTCTCCATGCCATCGGGAAAAATGTGGGAAAGAACTTTGCCCACTCCACATGTTGAAGTATCACAAGCCGATCACAAAGGTAGCAAGGCAACAAAGTGCATAGGAACGTCATCTGATGTCAACATTTTCTTTGCTTCCTTAAATGTGCATTCTCACTGTCTAGTCTGTTTCTATTTTTTTCTTTGCTTGTAACAGTTCATGTAAAGGTGCCAATATGGTTGCCTGATTAGGCAGAAATTTACTGTAGTAGTTAAGCAATCCTAAGAATGAACATAACTGTGGCATGTTCTCTGGCGGGAGCACTTGAAGAACCACTTTGAAATTCTCTGGCAATTTACGTAAGCCTATGGCATCAATTACTTGTCCAAGGTATTCAGCTGAAGGTTTCATAAACTCACATTTGTCTCAATGTACTCTGTCTTCCAAATGTTCTGAAGATGATCCTCTTGATCTTTTCCTGTAACAAGGATGTTGTCCAAATAGCATTAAATTCTGTTCAGTCCTTCAGAATCTCATTCTTAACTTTCTGGAAAAGTGCAGGTGCTGATGTGCTACCAAAAGCAACCTGTTGTAACAAAATATGCTTTTTTGTATGTTGAATTTGAGATATTTGTGAAATGCTGGATAAGTCTCCATTTGTAGGTATGCATTGAGCAAACCCAATTCACTGAAACACTGTCACCCTACAAAGTAGCAAACAAATCTTCAGTACAAGGTAGTGGATACTGGTCTGCACATCGAACTGGATTCAATGTTATTATGAGATCTCCACAAACTCGGACGGAGCCATCCTTTTTCATCACTGGTAGAATGGGTGCATCCTGTTCACTGTGTGAAACTGGCAACTCCGGTATTCTCTAACTGGTCCAAATCAGCTGCTACCAGAGGCTTTAGAGCATAAGCAACAACTCTGGGCTTGCAGTATTTTGGTTGTCTGTCAGACTTAACAATGAGCTTCACTGACACTTTGATCAACTCTCCAAGTTCTTTTGCAGTATCAGGTTGGTAGGATTTTAGAAAAATATGGCATATGGAGATCTAATTAAACTTCTAGACATCTGGCTCTTGAAAACTGGGTTGGATTCATTGATATGATCTAACTACTTTGAGCCACTTGTGTGACCAGTTAAACTAAGTTAACAACTGCTTTGAGCCACCAGTGGTGCAGTCACCAGAGCATAGTGGAGAATCTAAACCAATGTATTTAAATGAGAAGATGGATCAGTTTTATATTGAAAAGAGCATACAGAAGATATTTGCAAGAAGAATGAGAATAGAGATTTTGGCAGAATTGTGATATTCAAATTATCAAACCAAAAAGATAAATGCCAAATGCTGCTCAAAAATGAGAAAAAAAGTTATTTCCTTTCCAAATCTGAATCCTTGTGTGCAAGCAAGGAAGCAAACCATGGTGCCAGTGAAAAATGCAATATTGAAAGAAGTGGTAGAGGCTGCAATTGATGAAACTGAAGCATAATGGGAAAGCACCTATTTTTTGGGAGATGGAAGAGGTGGAAAGATTGCTGGATAAAATCAACCTGCACTTAGGCACAAGGACACAGACACAAAGGACAAATGAAAGACAATAATAATACAAACTATTCCCCACTATCATGACAAACTTAGTTTTGGAAGGTGCTGCAAAGTTGTAAAAATGCAGAAGAACCAGTCAATAATATTTGAGGCTACCAGTGTTAAATACATATCTAATGTAGGATTCAGCAAGTAAGAACCTTACTGTAGAAATTGTATTTAGGATTAATCCATACCTTACAGTATTATTTATTATGTTAATGTTTTAAGTATACTTTAAATTAGTTAACGTCCTTGACTGCTGTTGATATTATGGAACAATGCACTCTCCCCATTCCTGTAATAAACAATTGAAGTACAGACTGGACTGGAACTTTACTGTAAAGAAAATAATTTCTTGAATGATGCATAATGTTATCCTCTCCCCAGCTGTGTTAGAGAAGATTTATTTTCTCTTCCTCCCTATATTTCTGTGGCAAACCCCAGTGCAGGTTTGTTGCAGAATTCAGATGGAGTTCAGCAGTATAGCTCATAGAGTGATGGGGTATGTCTTCACAGAAATTATGAGCGATGATTACAGCATGTGTAGATATACCAGAGCTAGTTTTGATCAAGTTAGTTCACTAACAATAGTGAGCAGCATGGGCTAGTCACCCTGAGTACAATCCCATCCAGGACTCTGGGTACCTAATCAGGTCTAATATATGGTCTAATGTACCGTGCCACTGAGATACACTGCTGTTTTTTGCAAGGTAGTTTGATGAAAGCAAGGTTGGGTGTGCCTACATGTGCTGCAGTCATGCCTCCCAATTGGAGTGTATTCATATGTAGAGAGTTTAAGGCCAGAAGGGACCACGAGATCATCTTGTCTGACCTCTATATTACAGGCCACTTAACCCACCCAATTACTGCTGCCTCGAGCCCATTAACTGGGATTAGACTAAAGTAGTACAACCCACAGGAGACTACCCTATGCCCTGCCTCTCTGCGCTGCCACCGGTATCTGTGATATAAATGGAGAATTTTGTATTTTGTTGTCTACATTTGGGCGCTATGGATGAAATCTAAAGCTCTGTGCAAGATGTCCAATGATGCAGTGGAGCCAGGATTTCACCCTGTATATCTACTGCCCTTTTTTCAGCGGTTCTGCCTGCGGGCACAGACCTCCATGTGCAAAATAGCTTCCTCTGTATTAGAAAACCATTTGTGATATGGGGTTGATGGGCAGAAGAAATTTGCAAAGGAGCAAATGACGATTGGCCACTTAACTGCTGTTGGAGAAGTTTGAGGTTTCCCTTATCTTTATTTTGGCTTCATTACAGTTACTCCAAATTTACCCTGGTGAGCAGAACGTGATTTACCAGTAATCCTGGGCAAAATGTTTTAGGCAAATAGTAAAATTCACCAAAAAAACCCCGCATTTTTCAGGGCACCTGAAACTCTTAGGGAATTCAGGCTGAGTTCAATGAATAGTTTTGTTGGGAGGGTGCGGGACAGGGGAAAGGAAAGGAAAAGGATTTTTTTCTTTGGTTGAAATATTTTTTTGTTTCAGCGACTCTGAAACAAAACACTGACTTTTCATTTTAAAATGGGGTTTCATTACAAAATTTTGCTTATTTAAAAAAAAAAAAAAGAAACCAAAAATGATGTTAAACAAACCAAAAACAAACAAACAAAATATTTTACTAGAACATTTAGATTTTTTTTTATTTTGGTGGGGGAGGGGGAGAATGAGAAAAATCTGTTAAAATTCAAACAGAACAGATTAGATTTATTTTATTCAGCCCCCAAAACAAAAAGTCAGGTCTAATCACCAGACCAGCCAATAGCCCTACCTGTGATATGCTCCTTGACATTCCTGTGTTCCCTCTCAGTGCATTATCAACATTACTGTGTCAGAATCCTATTTTGCTTGTGTGTTCTGGTGGGATGGTGCTTTGCAGTTGTCCCTTATGATTTCTCCATTTCCTGTTACTCTTATTTTTTGCTGTTATAATTAATCTTAGTTGTGTGTGTGTAGGATGAGGGGGGGAAGTTTCTATTTTCCTGATTTTTTATCTACAGCTCCTCTGGACCTCCTCAAATTGAAACCTCTAAGATAAGAAAGTATTCTGTTATTTCTGATTGGCACAAGCTGATCGTCTATTCATTTTCTCCTCTTTCAACGTACTCCGTTGTCAAACAGGAATAAGGATAAGGTTAAGATGTCTCTTACTAAAAAGGTTTAATGCCATGGTTCCCATTTATATATATCAACAGCTTGTTGGGCAGAAGGTGGAAGTCAACAAAACAAGATTTTATAAGGTCTGTGTAGAAGGGTTCGGTTGGGGTTGCCCCTCTATGGGGCGGCTGGGAGCCAGGCCGCCTCCCTACTTAGGTCCGGGGAGTCGGGGAATTAGCCGGGTGAGGCAGGAAACAGTCAAGGGCTCAGGCCCTCAGGCAGGGGCTGAGCAAATAGTTCCGGAACAAGCCCGGGCCCTAGGTCAGGGCGGGACCATGGCCGGCTCCAGGCACTAGCCTACCAGGCATGTGCTTGGGGCGGCACCTGGAGGGGGGCGGCGCTCAGGCCCGAGAGCGGGGCCGCGACTGGGCTCGCCGCTCTCCCCGCGGCACTCCGGCTGGCCGGGGAGAGCAGGGCCACCCTCCCCCGGCGCTCCGGCTGGCCGGGGAGACCGGGGCCACAGCCGGGCTCTCCGCCCTCATCCCGGCGCTCCGGCCGGTCGGGGAGAGCGGGGCCCGCAGCGGGCTCGCCGCCGGGGAGAGCAGAGCCGCGGCGGGCTCGCCACCCTCCCCCCGGCGCTCTGGCCGGTCGGGGAGAGCGGGGTCCGCGGCGGGCTCGCCGCCTTCCCCCAGGCGCTCCTGCCGCCGGGGAGAGCAGGGCCCGCGGCGGGCTCGCCGGCCTCCCCCCTCCCCGGTGCTCCTGCTGCCGGGGAGAGCGGAGCCACGGTGGGCTCGCCACCCTCCCCCCTTTCCCCCTCCCCGGCGCTCCTGCCGCCGGGGAGAGCGGAGCCGTGGCGGGCTCGGCGCCCTCCCCTGCCGCGCTCCTCGCCAGGGTGCGGGGGGGGTGCGGCGGGAGGCTTTTTTGTCTGGGGTGGCAAAAAAGCCAGAGCCGGCCCTGGGCGGGGTGGCAAACAAACAGTCTGGAGCTCGGACCCCAGGCAGGGGCTGAGCAAATAGTTCAATAACAAGCCCAGGCTCCTGGTTCTGAGCATCTGGGAAGAGGGGGAGACTGCCACCGGTGAGTGGGGTGGCAGGGGGGACGCAGGCCTGCCCACTCCACTGCGTCCCAGCCCGGGGCCCTAACAACGGCAGGCAGCCTGCTATTGTCAGTGGGGATCCCGGCCGCAACACACTGATATCGGCTCTGGGTGTGCCGCAGCCAGACTAGGGTCGGCTGCCCCCGGGCTACTTCCTACCTCCCCCTCTAGCAGTACCTGCGTCTGGTCGGTGTCCTCCACGGAATCAAGCACCATGGGCTCCTCAGGGTACTCGGCGAGCGGTAGGCTTGGCAGATCCTCTGGGTCGCTTCTCTCCGGTAGGCTTAACAGCTTCTCTGGGGTCTGGTCGTCATCAGGCCTTGACTGGTATGGCCAGTCCTCGGGTCGGTCACAGGCTGCAGGAGTCTCCCCAGCGGGAGCTAGGCCCCCAGCATCTGGCTTCTCCGGCAGCCAGGCAGCTTCTGAGCCCTAGGGTGGGGCTTTTATACTTCCTGTCCTGCGCTTTGACCTTTGGGGGGCGGGCGCAGGCTCCAGTGGCTCCGCCCACTTTGGCATCCAGAGGGGCTCGTCCCTCTCTCGGGCAGCTGGGAGCCAGGCCGCCTCACTACAGTCTGATATAACAAGGATGAGAATGTGTCCTGAAAGATTCCATGGAGTTAAACAGCTGCAGTAGCTAAGAGGTGTAAGACTGAATCCTGAGCTGTGTTCTAACGCCTTTGCAATGCCCTGGCATAGGAATCATGTCAGAGGTAAAGAGGGGATGTGGCCAGAATGCCAAAGGCATTGGGTAGCCCTTGAATGGTCACTACTAGCTAGTGTACTATAGCAGCCCTATAGGGGGATGTAGGCCAGCTCCAAATTGAGCCAATAGTAACACAGTAAATTTTACCTGCAACAAAACTCTTCCAGCAAGTCATAATTATCCTAGTTGCAGATATAAGCAGATGTGGATTGTGAAGGCCATCCTTGGACCATCAACAACTTTCCAAGGAGCAGATACACAGTGGAAAGAGAAAACCAGGCTGATTTTCATACTTTAGTTAGAAAATAACTAAGCTAATATTTATAATTTGTTTGCAAATAAATCAGAAATAGAGAAATATGCAGTTAAGACTGAAGGGAATATTGCTATTAAATATAAATTAGCCTGAGATTACCAGACTTTCCATGAGGTTCATTTAGACCAACTGTCATATTAAATGAATTCTTTAATGGATTGCAGATGCAGTAGCTCTATCTGAATACTTTAGAGAGACTGGATCAATATACTCAGCGGAAAGGGGGGGTGCTGATCTTCAATGTTTAATGGGGAAAGAATGATAAATTCATAAATCATGATTGCCCAACTGGAATGAACTTTTGCAGCATGAAAATCGTGCACAATTGCTGTCAGTAAATGCTTTCCCCGATGCAAAATTGCTCTGAAGTTAACTCATTTTACATTGCAAATCAAACCTGTTTTCTCAACTTCCCTTTTCTTCACAATGGAAATTGACCAAACGACTTTGGGAAAAGTCTGGTGCTTCTAGTCATAGAGATTCCCAGTCCAACACTCCACATGATATGCAGAGCTGGTGGCACAGGCAACCTTAATTCTGGCATTTCTCAAATTTTGAGTGCTTGACTTTGCAACCTTAATAATAGAGAGGCAAGATGGGTGAGGTAATATCTTTTATTAGACCAGCTTTTGTTGGTGAGAGAGACAATCTTTCGAGCCCTACAGCGCTCATCTTCAGGTCTAGGACAGGTACGCCGAGCATCACAGTTAAATGCGAAGTGGAACAGATTGTTTAGCATCTCTCTCTCACCAACAGAAGTTAAAATATATTAAAAGTTAGAAGATAAATAATAAAAGATATTGCCTCACCCACCTTGTGTCTCTAATATTCTGGGACTGACAAAGCTACAGTGACACTGTAAACAACCTTAATAATGTCCTTTTAGCATAGTGTTTGTGTGTATAATTTATAAACAGAATGTAAGGTTTAAAGTGGTCTTGGTTATATTGCCAGTGCAAAGCTAGAGAAATAAAGAAAGGACTTTGGGGTGATTCTGTTCGTAGTAAAGGGAGTTCATAAATGTATTAAACTCTCAAAGCCCCAAACTATGCTACAAAACTAAGACTCTGATCCTACAGTCACTTACACACGTGAGTAGCCCAATTGAATTCAATGGGACTACTTGTGTGTAAAGTCACTTGTGTGCGTTTGCAAGATGGTGTCCTTTGGATATTACACTGCTGGGAAATGACTTTTCTTTAAAGCCATTTTAAGCCCTGGCAGATTGTTGATTATGTAGTCCTTTGTGAAGCCTATTGCTGGTGAGAAGTTGTGTGTATCCTAACTAGCATAAGATACAATCAGCATTGGAGGAAATTAACATAAGAATCTGATAAAAGCATCTGGTCTCTCCCCCCTTCCCTTCTTGTCATTCGCGTTGCTTAGATTTATATGTGGCTTCTTTTTAAACATTTTATTTCCTCAGAGAGGGGAGGGAGTGACACACTTATTTTTTTCTTCATTAATCTTCTGTTCATGTTCTTCTACTACCCTTATAAAAAATTCTGCCTGTGTAAATGGGATGGATTAGCTCTGTCCCAATGTATAGGCTGTGCAGTGTACACTCTACTCTGCTTGGGTACAATTGAGAATCTGGCCCAGAGTGTCTCAGCACTGATGCATTGGCCTTCACCACATTTGTACATAATCTAGCTGTGCTGCTATGTGAATGAGAATTTGCTGTGTAGCTCCTGCTTTCCTTTCATGTGTTATGAACTCTCTAGCCACTGTAACTGGTCCTTTAGTCATTCCCAGAAAGGGGGTACCATGACATACTGAAGTTGTATTCTTTCCTGTATATTCAGGAGGCAAGGTCATTTCTGGTAAGTGGTTGTGGCTTTCATAACGAGGGTCTGGGATCCCCAGCTGCATGCAGACCTTTTAGAGACACAGGTTCATATTCTCTAGTCTGCTACATTTACTTTGGACCAATGCAAAGTTGATTAAAACTGGTCATAAATCGGCTCCTTGCACTGGGGACAGACCCACTGTCATGAAGTTGGTGGAGGTGGCCTAGCTGATGCATTGGCCTTCACCACGTTCATAGATTTGGAGTCCGCAAGGGACTATTATGATGATCTAGCCTAAACTCCTGTATAACACATGCCAAAAAAAGTCACTTAGTAATTTCTGCATGAAGCCGATACCTTGTGGTTGAGCTAGACTATAATTTTTAGAACAATACCCTATCCTGATTTAAATACTTCAAATGATGGAGTTGTCTTGGTAAGTCGTTCCAGTAGTTCATTGTCATCACGGTAAGAAAGATACATCTTGTTAGCCTGAATTTGTCTAACTTCACCTTCCAGCCCGTGGGGTTCGTTATGCCTTTTTCTGATAGATTAAAGAGCCCTTGCTATCAGAAATCTTCTTCCCATGTAGGTACTTATATACTACAATCAAGTCATCTCCTAATATTCTTTTCGATAAGCTACATAGAATTTCCTAAACTGTTCAGTATAAGACAGGGTTTCCAGACCTTGAATTATGTTTGTACCTCTTTTCTGAACCCTTTCCAATGTTTCACCCATGTCCACAGAACTAACTTTGGTTCTAATATGTCTTTTCCTCTTTTGGTTCAGGTCACACTTATATTACCCTAGTGGAAAGAGTCTTATAAAACTTAATAGAAAATGATCACCTTTCTAAAGGTTTTTCAAACCATCCTTTACAATTCCAGCTCTGTAAAAGAAAGTGGGTCCCATTCAATGTAACACTTTTGTTTTGAAGAAGAGTAACGATATCTTCTGTAGCATTTCCTACATGGGTGTCAAATACTTAAACAATATGGTCAAATTAAATGTGTTACCTTGGCCTGGAAGTAGAATAAGCTAAAAATTACAATTCAGAAATCTGAAAAGCAGTTTCCAACAAATTATGCTATGTGGGTGTGACAGAGTGATGGGCAACAACAGCTGAACTAGCATTTTAGTCACTGCATCTCTAAATACTTGTCCAGGCGTAAACCTCACAATGATAGCTGTGTCTAATTGATAAGACTGGGGTGTGCTGGAGAGAGCTACGAGGCTAACTATAACCCATTAGCCTAGAAAGTAGGAAAGGCACAGGAAGAAAGGCCCATGGGGAAGAGAGAATCAGAGAGTGTTAGAATTTCAGAATTAATCCCGGGAGAGATTTCTTACCTCTCCTATCCTTGATTTAGGAGGCTGTTGTAGATAAGGCGTTACACAATGCTATAAAGCTGACAGGGGAGCTCTTTAAATAAACCACACTGTGGTATTTATAAGCAGAGAGTCTTCAAATCCTCTGTGTGTGTACAGAGGAAGACAGGTGTGAAGGGTGTGCCCTGTTGTAGTGGGTACCAGCGATCAGTCTGCCCCTTTTGAGTGTCTGTCAGCTTTAAGTGTTTGGTCTGATACCACTGCATTTACCATCACACTATCACACACCTCTGGGAAATCTGAGGAGTTCTGAAAAGAATATGCCCAAGGAACTTTAAATATTGTTCTTTTCTCTTCACTGTTTGCGATCTGTTTTTGCTGACACTAAGTTGGCCTTGACGAGAATTTGACAATGAATGATTTATTTAGTTCTGTTTCTGTTTTGTCAGTAAGGATCTTTTTCTTTGTGCTGTTAATTAAAATGCAATATAAAGGGAGAAAGATTCAATCTGGCTTTGTTGAATAAAGAGTATTTGTGACGTTAGTATGGTTGCATTGGCAGAAAGATCAGTCATGGAAATGTAGAGACTATTAAGCAGATTTTTTTTTAAATGGCCTTTTCTGCAGTATCAGTAGTATTATAGATTGCTAAAACTGGGATAGGGGAATGGTACAATTAAGTCGTTTCCTCATTTATGCTGCTTACTTTCATTTTTACTTTCATTTCATTTGAACACGGAAAGCACACTGATTATTAGTTTCTGTTTATGTTCTTATTCTGGTTTTCATGGAAGCAATGCTGCTTTTAGGTTTCCAGTCCCAACCTGCCAACACCCGAATGTGTGACAAAGACCCATAAGAGACAATCTGACAGTGAGAAATACTTTTATCACCTTGCTGTATAAAACATTCATTAAGCTAAACAGAATTTCTCTTCTGCTGAACTGGGTAGGTGAAATCCTACTCTAATTTTGCCAAAGGGGGCAGGAGAAAGAGAGTGGTAGCAGCTAAGTGTTGGAAAAGGAGCAGTTTACACATTGCATGTGGTCAGAGGTCCTCAGGGCAATATGGAGTGCGGTGACTTTTTTTCTTTAAGAAAGTCTGATCCACATGTATGCACACATACTGTGTGCCTCTGCAGCACCTTAACCAAGCAAAGGTCCCTGCATTTTTACTCTATCAAAATGATTCCCACTCTTAGAGAAATAGAGGCTGAGATTGTCAATGCTGCCTAAGGGATTTGAACACCATGGGGACCTTACAGAAAGTGAAAGAAGCACGTGAATGTGGCTGGAGTCAGGCACAGTACAGGTATAAATTCACACCAGCTTTGTAGTGCTATGTATGCATATGTTTGTTTGGGCTCTTTTTTTTCCAGCAGTGTTGTTTTCCCACGCTAGCAGGAATTTTATTCTTCATGAGGGGAAAATAAATGAGTGAATTAAATGACAAATATTGACGACCTGATGTAAGAGCCAATTTGCAATTGAAAATATAGCATATAACTGTCTGGCTAATGCCTATTATAATCTTGTATTGTGATCTGAAAAGCTTCTGTACCTTGGAAGCCTAAGGCTGCAGTTATTGATTTTTACAGACGGGGCATGACTCTTCCTGGTAATTTCATCCTGACAGAGATTATGAATGGTTGGTTTATCAAATCTATATCTGTGAAATACCCTTTCTTCAGTGGGGTTGAGAAATGACTGTCTGATGTGATGCCCTTTCTGGGAACAGAGGAGAATCTCCTCCTCTAGAGTCCTTTGTATCCAGCACATTTATCTGATCTAATGGAGGAAGCAGTTTGTGGCCCTTTAAGTGTCAACAGGAAAAGTGGTATTTTAGATCCTGGATTAGTTGATTGGTATGTTGTTGCTCCAAACAGTCAGGCAACACTCTGAGACAGACCATTGTTTGTGATTTATGGACTGGAGCTACAAAAAGGAAAGAAATATGTTACCCAGTGGCTGCAGAAGTCAACGGGACTTAAGTACAAGTTAAGCATTTAAGAACATGCTGCCATGAATAGCGATGGATTAAGCATATCTTTAAATATTTTCTTCAGGTAAAGCCTTAGAGAATAGCTGAAATCATAAAGTAGAACCAAGAGCTTTGTTAAAGAAGAAGAAAACATGTTAGCCATAATTCAAGGAAAAATATAGATTTTATTTTTAAAAGGCTCCATGAAGAAGATTAATGGTTTTGTTCAATTTCTTTATTCTAGACATTTTCCTCTTCATTAATTTTCCATAAATAGGATACAGTGAAAAGGAGAAAGTGCCTAGAAAATACAGCAGGCCAAACGATCATGTTTAACACTAATGTATACAGAAAGAAGTGAATAAGTATCACTCTGTTACTGATTTGATTTTTCCTCTGGGTTAGTTTTGGAATCATTGCATCTTTTTGTGACTTGCTGAGCTGGTCCTTATCTAGAGCTGCCTGAAGTGACTCAACATGTACTATGAGATGAGTAAGTGATAACTGAAGAGTAGGAAGTAAAGAGGGGTTTGGAACTTCCTGGCCAAAGCCCTGTACCAGAACTGCAAATTGAACAGATTTAAATAGTTAATAGAAATTTGGGGATAGGGTATGTCCAGCCCTGCAAGGATGTGTAAGGTGGGCAGAGGGCACAAAAGGATTTTTCTCCCAAACCTTGTGCCCCTTTGGAGGAGCTAGGGACAGTTGATTTGGAAGGTGGAGGGATGCATTGCTCCTAAGCCCCATGTCATAGAATCATAGAATATCAGGGTTGGAAGGGACCTCAGGAGGTCATCTAGTCCAACTCCCCTGCTCAAAGCAGGACCAAGCCCCAGACAGATTTTTGCCCCGGATCCCTAAATGGCCCCCTAAAGGATTGAACTCTCAACGCTGGGTTTAGCAGGCCAATGCTCCAACCACTGAGCTATCCTCCCCCCCACACTTTTTTTTTATTGGGATTTAATAATATTACCTGGCTCTTATGTAGCCCTTGGCATCAGTAGATTTCAAAGGGCTTCACAGTCTGAGGTAGGGAAGTATTATCCCCATTTTAGAGACTGGGAATTGAGGGAGGAAGGCTAAGCAAATTGCCCAAGGTCACACAGGAAGTTTCTGACAGAGCAGGGAATTGAAACCAAGTCTCCAGAGTCCCAGGTTAGTGCTCTAACCACTGGGCAATCCTTCCTTCAATGATGTCATCATCATCAGCTTCACAAAAGTGTTTGGGTGAGCACTCTCACAAAAGTAACTATAAAAAGATATGTTTGCATATATGTAGATAGCCAAGTAATGGGTTACTGTTCACTGACACACAACAGTATATAGCATTGTTCCCAAGTTAGCAGGTTCAATAAGGGTGTTGTTGCACATTGTAAATGTCTTGTTGTATGAAATGCCTGTTGTGTTTGGATTTAATAAGACATGATGTCAAGCAATAAACTCAAGTGAAATTTTATTAAAGTAAGATAACCAATATTTAATATACTATATAGACTACAGAAATATAAGTATACTTCACCAAACCCTCTAACAGGGGAAGAGAAGGCAGCTTGTTTCACTTCCAACTAACTTTCCAAAACACATCCCTTATCTACCAGTTTAGGATAAAGACAATTCCTTCATGGGAAAGAACTTTTCCTTTCCCACAATTGATCCCACTGTTCTGTTTCAATATCTGTTTCCCTAATTACTTACGACATTTCTTTTGTGGTGTCTCCGTTCACATGACTGACAAGCTAAAGGCATTTCTAACCTAGTCATTATTACTAATAGCATCTGTGGCAACAAGCAATTCCTAATGAGTTTAAAAACATCTTTCAATGGGTCATTATTTCATAAATCACTGAAAACATTGCCAATAACAAATACCCCTTATCAATCAGAGAACATATTTAGAATAGTAGTCACCTTCATCATTTACACCAACTTATTCATTACAACACATGCTTATAGTAACAGGCATCCTTTATTAATTGCTAAGGGTCCCTTCCTAGATATCTGGTCATAGGTCAAGGGAGTGAAGATAAGTTAATTCATTGTTGTCTATGCACTCCAGGATTTGAGGGACACACTAAGGTTCAGCCTAAGTACAAAGAACTTTTCAGTGTGATAGGTTCAGGGTACTAGATTTGTAGATAGAAAACACTTTAGTATATACACCAGAGGGACTTTAGTTAATATATATTTATAAAAGAATTAAAGGGTTTTTAATATCCACCAGCACTCCTAACGGGAAGTGTACTAGCTTCACAATCACTCTTTGCCTGGGCCATTTGATTTAGCCCAATGCAGCTCAGGTCTCAAAACCCTTGGTCTGGCCCTTAACTTTATTGCTTTTGTTGCTAAAATTAATTTTCTTTTAAATTATGTAGAGATGGGGCTGGACCAAACACCTGGCTAGGAGCCTACTTAAAATGTGATGGGCGGGAGGGTGGAATCTGAACACAAATTAGATATGGCTGCTTTGAGTGGCTCATAGTTCTATAACTGGCCACACCAAACTCTGGGAAGTTAAGTATATAGATCACATTTAGCTAGTTAGAAACCTGGTTAAGCCCTGCGGGGAGGTTAAATTAGGCAGTCCTGAAAATATGACTGTTCTGTGCTGTAGAGTTTATTTCATGCAAAAATGTGCCCCACATCATAGGATATATCTTTAAAACAATCAAAACTATTATATTGTAACTCAATGCTTTTACTAAGCCAATCAGCCTCTGGGGAAGAACAATGCCTCTGTAGACAAAACCCCTGTGAAGTAAAATGCCTCTGAAAAATGTTTCTGGAGAATGCTACTTTTCGCAAAAGCCCTATTAGCTCTGTATCTGTGAGCTTCAAAATGGAGGCTTTTATCATTTCAGGTAAAGCTGAAAACAGGCCTTACATGTGAAACAAGTCTTCCTGTTATTCCTTCCCAATTAAAAACAAAAATTCCCATATACAACTGATCCCAGCTACTCTTTTGTTCCCTCTGGCTCAGAGCTGATTCATTTGCCACAAGTCTATCAATCAGTTCATGCATCTGTGTTCTCTTCAGAGTTGGGTGAATAATGCCAAATGAATGAATAAATAAATAATCCACAAATATTTCATTCAATAATTTTTAGCCAGCTTATTTCCATCTCCATAAGCACATTATTTTTTCTTTTTAAGGGGAAGGACCAGAACTGCCTTTTGTTTAACGTGGGTATAAAAGTGGTTTTGATTCTCTGCCATTAACTACAGGGGAAATGTGTTTGTGTGGTAATGCTTAAGGATGTGCTTAAAGTTAAGAATGCTTTCTGATGCTTTCCTGAATCAGGGTGCATCTGTGCTATTAATAACTTTTGTTGTATCATATAAGAATCAATGAGACTTAAGCACGTGCTTGGTGTGAGTTGCAGTGGCTTAAGCACATGCTTAAATGTTTTCCAGAACTGAGGCCATGGTGAATAGCATTCACAGAGTAGCCAAATATCTGAGTATTTTTCAGTAGCAACTTCAGAAACATTGAAAAAAATCTGCTGCCAGAATTCTGCAACCAGACACATAAGCTAATTTAATTGCATATATTATTCACTGTGAATTACTCAGTTCTAGTTCTCTTGTCTGGGACTGGCCTCTCCACTTCCCAATTAAGTCTTACCTCTATGTGGTTTTGCAACCATGACTTCACCAATTCCTTCATCTAACAATCCAATGGTGTACCACATACTAAACATCATCCTGCACAGGAGTGGGCGTCCATAACTAGGCTATAAGAAGAAGGATTATCAAAGACCAGACTGTGGAGGAAGCAGCGTAGCGTAGTGAAGAAGGTCTCTCAGGACTCAGGAGATCTGGATTCTAATGTCAGCTCTGCCACTCATCTACTTAATGACCTTAGCAAGTCACTTCACCTATCTGTGCCCCTGTTTCCTCTCCCATCCATTGTCTGTCTTTTCTATTTATGTTGTAATTTTTTAGGGCAGGAACTATTTAACCCAGGGTTGTGAGTTCAATCCTTGAGGGGGCCATTTAGGGATCTGGGGCAAAAATCTGTCTGGGGCTTGGTCCTGCTTTGAGCAGGGTGTTGGACTAGATGACCTCCTGACGTCCCTTCCAACCCTGATATTCTATGATTCTATTTCTTACTCTGTGTTTGTACAGCACCTAGCACAATGGGGGCCCCAATCGCATCTGGGGCTTCTAGGAGCTAGCATAATACAAATAATAAAGAAGATGATGGGGGAGCCATACATAGGATGGTGCAATGCTTTGAATATCTAGTTCTTCTATATCTCCATATAAAACCCTGGTGTATGTTTCATCATAAAGAAATTGCAAATATGCACTTGCATGTCAATAGTGTCTTTGTTCTGGTTAGTAGTCTGGAGAGCTGATAAATTGGTCTTTGTTTCTTCTTTAATATGAGAGTTGCCAGCATCCAAAGATAATTATTGACTTGCTTTTGTCTTTTTCTCTATGTAACGAGGGTATTCCAAGATGCTTCTCTACCTGCCCCGGGCTCTCTGTGGGTTTCTAGTCTTCTCCATGGGCACTGTCAGTGCAAAAACATCAGACTGTTCACATGTGCTGCCTACAAATAAAATATCTAGTTGGCTTCTCTTTAACTGTATTGGCTGCTTTTACTGGTTCACAGCTTGATAGATTCTGCCTTTGTAACAGTGTGGAATTTTAAATGGGATTACTAGTCAATAGCACTGAGCAATAAAAATAATTAACTTTTAACAACATAGTTACTGAATCAGATCTAGACATTCTTTTATTTTATTATTAGGTAAAATTCAGAGGCCATGTACCTTAATGGTGATATTAACAAAAACACTCAGCATTGGGGTAAGCTTACTCCTACTGAAATCAATAGGAGCTGTACTATTGACTATTTACAATTGGCACAGAATTTGGCCACTGCGGAGTACTATTTGACATTTCAAACTAAAGCTTTAGACTGGGATTTTCAAAGTGTAAGGGCTTGTCTTCACTAGGATAGAAGGCGCATTTTTGATATGTGTTGGCTAAGACATTTTTACCAAACATGGGAGGTAGGATGGTAAAAAGTGCCTAAGTGACTTATGGACACAAATCCCGTTGACTTCAAGTGGGCTTTGTGCTTCCAAGGCACTTTTGAAAATTCCATCCTAAAAACCCTAGTGTGAACAAGGCAAGTTGTATGTTAACACTTTTCTGGTGCTGGTGAATGCTGCCAACTCTTAGATATTAAAAAGAAAAGTAACCTCTCCGCACTAGATTTTTAAATTGCTAAAACGTGTTAGCTAACACATTTAGAAAATGCCCCTTTTGTCCTTGTTTAGTCAAGACCTAGGCTAGGTCTACACTACAGCGGGGTTCCGACCTAAGATACGCAACTTCAGCTACGTGAATACCGTAGCTGAAGTTGCGTATTTTAGGTCGGCTTACCTGGCGGTGAGGACGGGGGAAAGCCGACCGCTGCTGCGCTGCCGCCGACTCCGCTGCCGCCTCTTGTCGAGGTGGATTTCCGGAGTCGACGGCAGAGCGATCAGGGATCGATTTTACCGCGTCCTCACGAGACGCGGTAAGTCGATCCCCGATAAACCGATTGCTACCTGCCGGATCGGCGGGTAGTGAAGACATAGCCCTAGAGAGTTGGGTCCAACTCCCACTGAAATTCCATTGGAGCCTGGACACTTTGCTCCTTGAGGCTTCTTTGAAAATCCTTCTTTTTTTCTAAAAGGAAATGTACTCGGGGCAATAATATTTAGAAAAACCCACAGCGGGCATGAGAAGTTTGTTTCCCTTCTTGTTAGAAACAAAATCGCAATTAGTTAAATAGTTAACACATCTGTTGCCATATACATTTTACTTATAGGGTGTGTATGTGGGCATGGGTGCACACAAACACACATGAAGGAGATCAGCTACAACACTATATTGACAGCAAATCTGCAAATGTTGGCAGATATCAATACTTTGGAGTGATACTCCCACATTTTCTTCTGCAAAGTTTAAATGTATCTGTTGTAGGAAAGAAAAAAAAAGGAATAAAAGAAAGTGTCTCGGGGCTTGTCACACAGGAAAAACTGTATTAAAAGAATATTCAGCTTGCACAGTCAAGCACTCAAAAGTTAGGAAGTGCCTGATCCAGTTGGATGCAGTTTCAGTTCTGGATATAGTTTCAATTGGATACAGCATTTTTCACATCCTGTCCTAAACTGTTGTGCAGTGTTGACGTGGGCCTCATTAAACAATGCTGCATTTCCCCCTGCTGATACCTGCATTTCAAACCATGATGAAAATGATCTCTCTGTATAGTTTGTATATCAGTTTATAAAGCACTTTCTACCAGTTACTCCATTAGTTCAAGTGGTGGCAGTCTGGGCTGTGGATCTAAGTTGTTTCAACCCGGCTGACGAACCATGGTGGGTGTCCATCTGATGCCTGATAATGGATCTGCTGGGTTTTTTGGTTTTTTTTCCAGTTCACTTTTTTAAAAAGCTAGGAAATTACACATACACAAAACCTGTTCTCTGTCTCAATCTTTTCAATTTCGGCAACAAATGAGGCAGGCATCCTACAGACAACAGCCTCCTGCACTGCACAACCCTGATTCATTCCCAGAGCAGGTCCATCCTGTCCACTGAATGAGGCAGAGTTCCTGTGGAAAAACAGTAGGTGATCGTGCAATTAAAAACTGTATCAAAATAGATGTGCATAAAGAGGGTGAATTAAGGTTGCACTGGTAATCTTAATTCTAGCATTTCCTAACTTTTAAGTGCTTGATAGTGCAACCTTAGTAATATTCTTTTAATTAGCTTTTTGTGTATATTGAATACAAAGGGTGAAATTTTGGCCCCATTGAAGTTAATGGCAAAACTCTCATGGACTTTAATGGGACCAGGATTTCACTCAAAATATTTCACCCCAGATTCGTGACACAACAGAGAGAAGTGTTTTGAAATT
Organism: Terrapene triunguis; assembly: GCF_002925995.2. Taxonomy (NCBI): domain Eukaryota; kingdom Metazoa; phylum Chordata; order Testudines; family Emydidae; genus Terrapene; species Terrapene triunguis. The sequence continues at coordinate 7,419,413 of NW_020699373.1, read as the reverse complement.
AACTCCACTTTCCTTAAAAAAAAAGACAAACAATAGAAGAAGACTAGGGACCAGATTTCCAGAATTATTTGGATCTTAAAAACATAGATAGGCACCTAGTGGATTTACAGAAGCACTTAAGGGGGTTAAACGCTGTTGAAAATCTCACTAGGAGCCTGTCTGAATCTTTAGGTGACTTAAATGACTTTGTAAATCTGGGTTTAGGACAAATTCTGCTCTCAGTGCATGTTACTCCCACTGCCATCCCAGGATTTCCATTGAGGTCAATGAGAGTGTTGCTTGTAGAACAAGAGTAACATAAGGGCTAAGTCTGAACTCACCCAGTGATCCCACCTGTGCTGTCTTTCATATCTGTTTGATATCCACCTGAGGCAGATTGTGCATACGCTAAGAAGTGTGGTAGGCAGCCATGTGGGAATCTCAGTCTGTGTCTCTTGCTTGTTAGATTGTGCCCAGACGCATGTGAGTGCACTAGAGGGACAGAGGACAGGAAGAGCTTCCCTCATGATTGTGCACCTTGACGCTGAAGCCAAGCACAATTGCTGGAGGCAAAGAGAGATGAGGTAACTATGAATATGGTGCAGTGACTGGATGCAGTTGGAGTAGTACACTGAACACATCACATGGGGGGCAGAGCTGACACTGAGTTAGCCAGAATTCCTCCCTGGGATCTTCCATTGTGGCTTGATTCTGCCCACCTTGCGTCCCACTCTGCATCACACCTCAGGCAGTAAGGGCCATAATGTAGCCCTATACTTTATCTCATTAACCTGACTACATAAATATTTAGAAAATCTGCTTAATTCATATTCCTGCATGGCCACCTGCCTTCATTACATTTAAAAAAAAATACAAAGTAAACCTCCACTCCTGGTCATGTGGATATTAAAAAATAATTAAGTGAGACAATTGTAATGATTTATATCCATGTGTGCATAAATTATATCTATTCAAAGTCAAATTGGCAAAATCTTCTGGAATATTGATATAATATGAGTGGAGGGAGAATAAAGGAGACTATGTTAAAGGATTTGTTTTCTTCCAAATTGACACACAAAACCACCACCTTGGATCAAACCTGCCCTGATAATGCATCTCCCACGGAATTCAATGAGAATGTTGAATGCCTCTCTTACAGACAGCTCCCCAACCTGAAGCAAATACTCACCAGCAACCCCACACCACACAACAAAAACACTAACCCAGGAACCTATCCTTGCAACAAAGCCCGTTGCCAACACTGTCCACATATCTATTCAAGGAACACCATCATAGCACCTAATCACATCAGCCACACCATCAGGGGCTTGTTCACCTGCACATCATGTGCCAGCAATGCCCCTCTGCCATGTACATTGGCCAAACCAGACAGTCTCTACGCAAAAGAATAAATGGACACAAATCAGACGTCAAGAATTATAACATTCAAAAACCAGTCGGAGAACGCTTCAACCTCCCTGGATACTGAATTACAGACCTAAAAGTCACAATTCTTTAACAAAAAAACTTCACAAACAGACTCCAACGAGAAACTGCAGAACTGGAATTAATTTGCAAACTGGACACCATTAAATTAGGCTCGAATAAAGACTGGGAGTGGATGGGTCATTACACAAACTAAAAACTATTTCCCTATGCTAATTTTAAATACACACACACACACACACACACACACACACACACACACACACACACACACACAGATATATTCCTACTGTATTTTCCACTGCATGCATCTGATGAAGTGGGTTTTAGCCCATGAAAGCTTATACCCAAATAAATTTGTTAGTCTCTAAGGTGCCACAAGTACTCCTCATTCTTTTTGCTGATACAGACTAACAGGGCTACCATTCTGAAATCTCTCAAAGCAGAATGTTGGTTCCTTTCTCTACTTGCATAAGTAAACTTGGAAGGGAAAACAGGATATTTGATAAAGAAACAAACTTTCATGTAAGGAGCCAAGTGACTGCATAAAATAAAGTTTGTGACTCAGCCGTATAGTTAACAAAAAGCAACCATTTTATTCTTGGAGGAGACAGATGAAGCAAATCAATACACAGCAGCAAGCCATGAATATCTAACAACAACAAAAAACATCTGGCAGCAGGATTCCAAAACTAAACCTACAGTCAATGGTGCTTTTCCTTTTTGAATGCAGCTCACTAACCCTCACATGGTCAGACAACTCTGCTGGCTAGTGTGGGGATAGATGTGGGGATGGGGATGTGGATCTATGTCTTCCCTGCCCCCTTTAAGGCACTGATTAGAGAAGGAATAGTCTCCAACTTCTCTAGGGGGTTGCAGTTCAGATTTGCCTTACATGGGGCAAGCAAGGGACCACAGTATCTACACTACGAAATTAGGTTGATTTAATAGAAGTCAATTTTTTAGAAATCGATTTGATACAGTCGATTGTGTGTGTCCCCACTAAGCACATTAAGTCGGCGGTGTGCGTCCACAGAACCGAGGCTAGCATCGACATTCGGAGCGTTGCACTGTGGTGGCTATCCCACAGTTCCTGCCACCTCCGCTGCCCATTGGAATTCTGGGTTGATCTCCCAATGCCTGATGGGGCAAAAACATTGTCGCGGGTGGTTCTGGGTACATGGCGTCAGGCCCCCTTCCCTCCATGAAAGCAACGGCAAAAAATCGTTTCTCACCTTTTTCCTGGGTTACCCGTGCAGACGACATACCACAGCAAGCATGGAGCCCGCTCAGCTCACTGTCACCGTATGTCTCCTGGATGCTGCTGGCAGACGCGGTACTGCAGTGCTACACAGCAGCATCCCCTTGCCTTGCCTTGCGGACAGCAGACAGTGCAATATGACTGCTAACCATCGTCGTCATCCCGTGGGTGCTCCTGGCCAACCTTAGTTAGGTTGTTCGGGGGTGCCTGGGCAGACATGGGTGCTCTTGGCTGGCCTCGGTGAGGTCGGTCAGGGGCGCCTGGATAAAAATGGGAATGACTGCAGGTCATTCTCTTCTTTAAGTTTCGTCTAATGGAGATTCAGTCCTGCCTGGAATATCATGCCAGCTAGAGGCTTCTGCCTCAGGCTGCTCTCCCAGTCGCGAGCGGTCGCGCCTACCCCTTGCTCCCATGGCTCATGAAGCCTGGATAGTAGTAAGGAGCAGTTCAACTATAGGCTGAGCAAGTGCATAATGGTGGTAGAATGTGCCTTTGGACGTTTAAAAGCTCGCTGGAGCAGTTTACTGACTCGGTTAGACCTCAGCAAAACCAATATTCCCATCGTTAATACTGCTTGCTGTGTGCTCCACAATATCTGTGAGAGTAAAGGGGAGACATTTATAGCGGGGTGGGAGGTTGAGGCAAATCGCCTGGCCGCTGATTATGCGCAGCCAGACACCAGGGTGGTTAGAAGAGCGCAGCAGGGCGTGCTGTGCATCAGAGAAACTTTGAAAACCAGTTTCATGACTGGCCAGGCTACGGTGTGACAGTTCTGTTTGTTTCTGCTTGATGAAAACTCACCCCTTGGTTCACTCTACTTCCCTGTAAGCCAACCACCCTCCCCTCCCCCCTTTGATCTCCGCTTGCAGAAGCAATAAAGTCTTTGTTGTTTCAAATTCATGCATTCTTTATTAATTCGTCACACAAATGGGGGGATAACTACCAAGGTAGCCCGGGAGGGTTGGGGGAGGAGAGAAGCACAGGGGTGGGGTAGTTTTAGGGGCACCCCCTACAATGGGGAGGAGTACAGAAATCGATTTTAAGGGCCCTTTAAGTCGACGAAAATGGCTTCATCATGTGGACGGGTGTAGGGTTAAATCGATCTAACGCTGCTAAATTCAACCTAAACTCGTAGTGTAGACCGGGGCTAAGAGAGGAAGGGTGGCCAGAGGTTAGAGCAGTAGCCTAGGACTCCAGGGACCCAGGCTCAACTCTCTGCTCCACTGCAGACTTCCTGTGTGACCTGGGGCAAGTCACTTATCCTCTCTCTGCCTCAGTTCCTCATCTGTAAAATGGGGCAATAGCACCGCCCTACCTCACAGAGATGTTGTGAGGATAAATACATTAAAAATGTAGAGGTGTTCAGATATTGTGGTAATGGGGGCCATGCAAGTACCTAATATAGATAGATTCCCTCTCCTCCCCACTTACATATCCACATATCAATCAGGCACAAGCTGTCCCTAAGTGACTTGTATTGGGGCTTATCCTTATGATACTGCCTTTTGCAGAGTGGGCGCATGAGGATCCTTTGCACAAAGGGGAAAATTCCTAATCTGTTCAGAATGTTAATAGTCAGATCTCCTGAGCAACCCCGACAGGAAACATTTCACATTTTCTCTGTAGCCCTCCCCTCCCATTCACTGAGAGACTGAGCAAACCAAAGAAACATTAATCAAGAGTGGTAAGATGCATTACCCCTTTCTAATGTGTGATGTGGGCTATCTATCAAACCCTATATAAACCATGTTAGACAGTTTTACTATGAAAACCTTGAGCTTGACAGAATGTCATTCATCACCTTTTCAAAAATAGCTCTCTGGAAAAACGGGTTTGGGTTTGTTGGGTATCCCTCTCTCCCGCTTCCAACTTGCTTATCAACCATGGTGATAAGCAAATCTTTTAAGAGTCAATATTTCTGGCTGGCCCAGCAGAACAGCCATGGCTGGCATTGAAACACAGAGTTGAGGGGACTGTTTTTCTGTACATTTAGCAAACATTCCCCCTTTATCCCCATGTACATTTTCAAATATATTTTAAAGTAAGTTTCATTAAGTGGCAGCTTTTATTCAATGCACTAGGAGCATTTTTTTTTTTGATCAAAGAAGGAAGAGGATAACCCATGTACATCTTAGGGTGGGTCTAAAAGCTCCCATACAGTGGAATGAGCCACACAAGTTATATCTGGTTGTTTGTGAAGGGTTCACTACAGTTCACTTCTCTTTAATGTAATAAGAAGTCTAGGCCTGTTTGAAACAAAACAATTGAAGGAAGGAGCAGCTGTTTTTGCAGAATTTGTTTTATGTTATGAAACTTAAAAAGGGAAAAGGCTGATTTTTTTAAAACAAAATATTTATCTATGACTTTTGATGATTATGGGAATGTGGAGCTTGTAGTTTGACTCACTTGTAAAATGAAGTTCTACACACACACACACACACACACACACACACACGGTGCACACCTAGAGAACAAGCAGTGGCCTTGTTAGCTTCTACACCATCACCCTCTGAATTTGCCTCTACCCCCACCTCTACTTATTATCTCAAGAGGTTATAGGCTATTTCAACTTTCATGCTCTTTCCTTTCTTGGCCTCAACTGAAGTGCTAACTATGAAGTAGAAAATTGACCTGTAGAAATTGGACTGAGCTGTCAACTGATTTCTTATACACCATCAAACCCTCTCCGATGCTTTTGGTGACTACCTGTAACAGTCTAAACTACTGCAATCTTCTCCTCCCAGCTCTTTGATATTAACCTTGTGCTTCCCTCCCTGTCAGTCTATCCTGAATGTTGCCACCAAAAGGATCTTTCTCATTTGTCACTTTAGACCATGTTCTGGATCCCTTCCCTCTCACCCCTCTTTTGTCATTTCACTGGCCCCCTATTGCACTGAGCATCAAGTTTAAACTTGCTTTCAAGACTCTACTTTGTATAACCTTTGCCTAAATCTCGAACACATTTTCCTTTCACATTTTCTTTCCCCCTTATCTTGCATATGTGTGCATAAAATGGCATAATGTCTTAAACACTGGCAATGATCCTAAGTTGCACTTTCAGGTAACAGGGTGAACTTGGACTAGCAGGTAGAAAAGCACATTTTTAAAACGTATGAAATGAAGCAAAATTACTCAAACAACATTGCACTGAAAATCAATGGGAGGCAATAAATATGGAAACCCCGATTCTCCTTTTACAGATTCACTTTTCCATGCATAACCATACTTCAAAATATTAGCTGCAGACAGAATATGCTGCAAACTGTTATTTGCAGTTTTACTTTTTGGCCTCATTGCCCAATGAATGAGTCTTGTAACCCTTCTAGGGTCTGCAGGCTAGGTAACTATTCAGCAAAATAACTACTGCTGCTGCCATTGCAAATGGCTATTTAAAAATACTGTATGTAGAGTGTCTGTAGGGATAATCATAGTCTGTGAGTCCTTTTGGAAATGAAGTGGGGGTATAAAAGATGGTGTTGGAAACAGCATTAATCTTGTCTTAAATTATTCTTAACAACATTAATTTGTTTAAACTCTTTAATAACCACTTTATTGGGGGGGTGGCGGGGGGCAAGAGTGTCTGGGTATTTCCCGAGGTTTTATTTATTTTTTTACAGTGGGATTTTGTATTTCCTTCTCTCACAACCAAAAATATGAAAGAGCAGCTTAACCCTGTAACTTTTGTGAGTGCCTTGTTTTGTCAGTGATGCTCATGAGAGTTCAAAATTCCACCAGCTATGCTGGTAAAGCCTATAATTTTGATCTAAACTTCTCAGTGTGGCTGCCCACCAACGTTAGGAACTGTCTTTTCCATTAAGCTTTAAGTGTGGTTCTTGGGAGAGGGTTTGTGGCACAGGGGAGGGAGAAAGGAAAAAGTGGGTGTTACAGATGTGTATCACTCAAGAGCAGAACCATATCTGAGGTGGTCACTGAGTCCTTGATTCCAAGAAAGCCTTCATAATCAGGTATCAGAGGGGTAGCCGTGTTAGTCTGAATCTGTAAAAAGCAACAGAGGGTCCTGGGGCACCTTTAAGACTAACAGAAGTATTGCAGCATAAGCTTTCGTGGGTGAATGCCCACTTCATCAGAGGCAAGATGATGAAGTGGGCATTCACCCACGAAAGCTTATGCTCCAATACTCCTGTTAGTCTTAAAGGTGCCACAGGACCCTCTGTTGCTTTTTTCATAATCAGGAAAGCACTTTAGCATGAGATTATTTGTAAGTATGCACTTAAGTGCTTTCCTGAATTGAGGCCTGAATTTTAAGTTTTACTGACATAGAATGCAGACCTTGTAACCTCACAGGCTCCACATTTCAGGCCTCATTAAAGTTCTAAACCTCCCGTGAATGACTCAGGATACTTGCATTGGTTTTATGCTTCATTGGAATAGTGCTCAAGACTATTCTGTCCAGGCCTCCAGGTATAATGTGATTATGTGGCCATGCAAATGACTGAATAATTTACCTTTTCAGCTAAAGCACTGTATGAAGGTCTGTCTGTGCTGCATGAAACCACAAAAATAGCCATCTTTCTACCATATTATGCGTCCTTCTGAATACCAATTTCCAGATGATATTTTGAAATATATGAAAACTTCCACTCATGCTAATATTGAAAAAATCTATGCAATTCTCTCTATTTTTTAATTAATGTGAAAAAATTTGCAAAAATGCAGCTATTTCACTCATTTTTTTGCAAACTCAAAACCAGGGACATTTTGTCAAAGAAATTTTTCATAATAAATATTTCACCAAACTCTGTCAATAACTGTTATTATTCATACTAAAAACTGGAAGCCAATGCATGTATCTCATAACTTTTATGAACACACAAGGAAAAGTTCTAGGGAATTAGACTGGGTCAGAGAAATATAGAGTCCTTTGTTGGAGAATGGGATTTTATTTGCTCTGAGGGTTAATGCAACAACTGTTTCAGCTGTATTTGATTTGCCTGGGTAATATGACCATATTCCTCTGTCTCAAGAGAATGTCAAGTGAAATCTACTGCTCTTTGAATTGCAAATGCTGATAGAATGTTCCCCAGTGTTTCCTGCTCAAAGAGAGAAGATAGTTAACATTTTTGACAGTTGCAAACAGAGGTTAAAGAGTTTAAGAGAATAACAATTTTTAAAAAGGAATTCTTTTGCTTTTGTAGGAGATTTACAAAATTTTAAACAAACAGCTTCCAGCTGGCATATAATAGGTCTTGGGAGGAGTTTGGAATATTTTGATACCTTCATCTCTATCTGCTTCTGAGCAGTGCTGCTTTTATGTATAATTTGGGTCATGGTCACTTTCAGAAGATAATAGTTCTAGAACTGACATTACAGCACTGGAAATGCTGTTTCAGTAGATGTCATATTTGCTGAGTTAGCTGGTCTGTGGGTATCTTATCCCCTGTAGATGCAGCTTGCTGGTGATAAAATATTCATCTCCTCTCTCTTGCTCTGTGACCCTTCATTTTTAGTTCAGTGTCTCCTCAGGCTGAAAGCTATTAATAATGTTTCGGTCCTAAGAACAATGTTGTCCAATGGTTAGACCAGAAGGGTTGTGAATCAGGACTTCTGGGTTTTATTGCCTTCTCTGCCACTGACTTGCTATGTGACTTTGAGCAGCTCATTTAACTACTTCATGTATCTGTTTACCTACCAGTCAAATTAAGATATAGAGTAAAATTTGCCAGGGTACTAAAATAATTTAGGAGACCAAGTCCCATATTTAAAAGTGCCTTAGCCTCTAAGGAGCTTAACTCTCCATGAAAGTCAAAGGGACTTGGGCTCCGAAATCATTTAGGTCCTTTTCAAATTTCTAAGGGAGAGAACTATAAGAACATAGGAAATGCCATACTGGATTAAACCCGAGGTTAATCTAGTCTAGTATACTGTCTTCATCAGCAACCAGTATCAAATACTTCAGAAGAATAAAAGTGCTTCCTTGAAAGTCATGGGAGTTAGGCACCTAACTCACTTAGGCACTCTTGTAAATTCCATCATCTGCATATTTAGGCATCTAAATGCCTTGATAAATCTGGCCCTTTCTACCTTTCTTCCTCAGAATATGTTACTCATAATCTGGACCAGTAGCTTTATTACTCAGTTCCTCCTCACAGGGGCTGTCTTTGTGTATGTTAGTATAATTCTTAGGCATGCCCAGTGGGGCCTTAATCTTGCATAGGTCATTTGGCATTATGGCAATATAAATGATAAGTAATTAAAAATAATAATGATACTTAAATATGGATATCTGCAGCAATAATTTAGTAGTATGACTGATTCCGACTTGAATATCATATATATCACTAGATGACCTCCTGAGGTCCCTTCCAACCCTGATATTCTATGATTCTATATCCTTGAAAGCAGTTCCCATGCAGAGACTGATTCAAGGCCTGTTGAAATGGTTAACTTCAATGGAATTGCTTAAACTCAGAACCCCTTGGATTATCCATCCTATTAATTCTTTTGCTGTAGGTCCTCTAGGATTCCTCCACCTTCTGTGCTGCCATTCGAAGCAATAAAAAGTCAGCCCATATCAGGCACATTCAGCTACAGATTACCTAGTTCCCTCCATTTGGATGTACCTAACAAGTGTAGGCAGAAGTCCATTTGTAAAATCAGTCCACTTCTCAGAATTGAGATGGTGGGTTTAGTGTCAGTGGGTTTATATTGCTTTTGGAAACTGCAATGTGTCATCTCGTCTCGTGTCATGGAATTCATATTCTATTCAATTATATGCTTGACATCCCTATGTCTCATCTGACCCACAAGATTGCAACCCGCACTGGCACTAAAAGTGGTAAAACAAGGCTTTTTTAGAGGGATGTCTTGGTAGAGAGAAATACTCTCAAGAGGAGGCTTTTGGGGGCCTCAGACTCATAACAGATTAATTAAATAAATAAATAAATATAATTCATACTATAGGATTAAATTGCAGACAATCATTCTGAGGCTTTCTCCTGATTGCCAAACCTGGTCTGCAAATTAGCACTGCTTACATGGACAGATTGCAAGCTTTACTTCTCAAGTTTCTAAACCACATTTTTCGGTGAAACAGTTAATAACTTGGCAGTTTTATGATTCAGGAGCACATAGGCGTGCTGTACTCTGCGGCAATGTGAGCACTGTTCGCAACTTGAGGAGTTGTTATTTCTTATATATGTTTGCCCCAGGCTTGTGGTCCCCTCCCACCTTTCACTGCCTCCCTCCGCTCACATAAGGATGTCTGGATGAGTGAGTAAAAAGATTGCAAGACATTTCAATAGATAATGTTGCAAGAAATCTCTATGGAACCCAGTTGGGCATAAAACACAAATATATAAACAGACCAAAGCATACGTAGTAGCTTCTAAGGCTAATGGAATTATAAAATACTGGTTGTGAGGCAAAGAAGGTGCTTGCTTTTCATGGGGAAATTCAGAGAGGGAGCGTGTGCCCCAGTGTCTTTCTCTTGCCACTACATGGCTTCCTGGCCTGGTGTCTCAGAAACGTAGGCCAAAGCTGAAGCAACTTTTTCAACAGATGTTTGAATTTGGAGGTGGTTAGGGATGCAGGAACAACTGGAATGAATGTGAACCTTCTCCCACCCGCCAAGCCAAATGCCACCCATTTTAGAGTTCTGTGAAGTTCCCTGCACTGCCCATTCTACCTCCCAACTACAGCTGGGCAAATTTTTCTGACTAAATGATTTCCCCCTGAAAAATGCATATTCAGTATCGCTGAAATGTTTTGTGAGTTCATATTGACTTCATTGAACTCTTTGACTTCATAGGAAATAAAAACCTAAAAAATTCCCTAAAAATCAAAACACAGTATTTTGACATTTCCTAAACTACATTTTGATTTTTCAGTTCAAAATGACTTCATTTTGACATGTCCATTAATTTCATTACAGTAATTCAAAAAAGTTAAAAAATTCACAAAATCAAAATAAATTTTATTTAACTTTTCAAAATAGCCAGTAAACCAATTAATTGGTTATTCACCCAGTTCTACTACAACACTGCCATGGCCCCATCCCATTTTACAACCCTCAAGTAGCTACTTTACCTGCCCTCCCTGTGACTTGCCACTGGTTTCACAACCTCCATGGAACCTGGAGGGATGATCATGGATTGCAAGAGGGAAGATTTTGGAGCAGATGTTATGATGTCAGTCTGGGTTCACAGTTGGAGCTGCTCGGTGAACAGTTAGAGCCAGTTTACTTTAACACAAATGTAGTCCTCTCATGTTATTGCCCAGCATTTAACACATGAAATACATGGAGGATTCTGTCTCAAGTTGGAAATCATAAGGGTTTTGAAGAATCATAAAACAGGAGGGAAATGAGCTTCAAAAATTCACTCTATACAAGTGAATGTAAAATGAACCACACAACCTTATGAGATGTTCCCTCGATGGTTATGACTTTGAATGAACATGACCTATGTGCTTGCTCATGTTCAAGAAATAGATCTACTTTTCAAATGCAGCCCTAAATATGCCCCAGAAGGTTTATGTTTAAGAAGCAGACCAGAAATTTATACGATGAGTGTGTGGAACTTAAGCTGCTACAAGTGCAGAAGATAGCAGAGTTGTTCAAATGAGTCATGAAATACTTGGAATGAAATCACAGGATCAGGATCTCATTATGAACATGATTTTTCTTTTTCCCTGTGTGGTATATGCCAACTCAGGCTATTTATTTATCCTCTATGAAGTTGTGTTGGATCCCCTGCAAGTTTAGATTGTGTTGACTTGTGTTCTGGAGCTCCTTTAAAAACAAGGATATGCACAGAGACTAATAAAATTTGCTGTGGTCACCCATTATGCTGACGTCAGTATTGAAGCCCCTTCTGTCACTCTCAGTAGGATAAATTCAAATGGATTATTCAAAAGCCTTCCAGCCCAAAGAGACTGAATGCTAGCCTTAGGTACATATCCTGCAAAATTTAATAGAAACGGATAATCTTTGTATACATTGCTTTGAGCTATCCTATAGGATTAAACAGATAATTATAGCCCTGTTCTAGAATTATTCTAAAAACCTAGTGAAAGGATATGGTTGGATATTAAATTGTATAATGTCTGTAGACTCTCATGATATTTTTATAGCACCCTCTCAGTTTAATCCCTTTTAAATTCTATAGGATGCTTCCATAAAAAATCTGCTTTCATAGATGCAAGAATTACTTTCTGACTCAGTGACTGTCCAGTTTTTCAGGACAGGAACCAAAATTACAGTGTTATTATTGACAGGGCCGGCTCTAGCTTTTTTGCCGCCCCAAGCGGCGAAGTGGAAGAAAAAAAAAAAAAGATAAAGCCGATCGGCGGCACTTCAGCGGTAGCTCAATCGCGCCACTTCCTTCTTCGGCGGCAATTCGGCGGCAGGTCCTTCGCTCCCTGTCTTCCTCTTCGGCGGCAGCTCAAAGAGGAAGAGAGGGACCCGCTGCCGAATTGCCGCCGAAGACCCGAACGTGCCGCCCCTTTCCATTGGCCGCCCCAAGCACCTGCTTCCTTCGCCGGTGCCTGGAGCCGGCCCTGATTATTGACCACTTGTTTGCCACAGAGAATAATAGGCGAGTAGTCCTGTCTCTGCCCACCACAGTCAGAGTCACAGGAAAAGCCCGGTGAGTAAAGATGGCCTTTTCCCCTCTTATTCCCTGGGCCATCAAGTAAGGTGACGTATGCTAGATCATCACTGGAGGAGGATACTTGGGACTGTGCTTTCCCTGCTTCTACTCCAGCTGCCAAAAGGAATGGATAGGCTGTCCTGTTCTCTCTCACTTCAGCACAGGACCACAGGAGCCCTATGTTTGCACTGTTTATTCTTAAAGCCAGTCCTCACAGTACTTTAATTAAAATGGAACTGGGATTTGTTTGTTAGTCGCAAGTGCAAAATTCAAATCTGATATTTGAAAATGAGCTCCCAGAAATGTTCTGTCTTTTCTTTGTGATGGCTTGTGTAAGTCGCTCAGCTGCGAGTAAGCGTAGAGAATGTAAGGAATGCTGTTGGGGCAGGGCAAACTCTGCTGTACTTGGATCTCCATTGAGAGGTTCTGGAGGTGTCATTAGAGACCTACATAAATATTCACTTGGTCTCTGGCATGCGTTCCAAACAGCCTTCATTGGTATTCCACTGAAAGCAGACCAATGAATTCCTGGACATTGATCAATGATTGAGTGGCTGCATTGCCACCCTAGTAGCACAGTGACACAGTTGCTGCTGAGTTGTGGCAAAAGTGCAGCTGATTAAAGAAATCTATAGCTGGTTAAGTTAATTAATTAATGCATCTTCAGCAAGGATCCTACAGAAAGAGGATATTGATATAATATAGGTATCTGAGAAGGATAGCAATTACATACGACCAGACTGTGATATCCCACTGACTAATACCTTACTCCTTGAAGTAGTCCCGTTGAAGTCAATAGGATTACTTATGTGAATAATTGATCACCAGTATGACTAGGGGATTCATTTTCTGACTCTTTTAGGTCCCAATTCTGCCATCTTTGCTCTCACTGAGTAATACATTACTGAACAAATAATTCACTGATTTCATTCAGTTGATTTTAATGGGTTTAGTTATATAATGTGGTAAGTCAAATGGTCTACAAACCAAGAATGATTCACCATTAGGTCAATACATCTTTCTCACATTGGGCCAGATTCTGTCAATGTACTATTCATGTTTGCTATTGTATTGTCTGTATTGTGTTAGAAAACATGTTGCAGAGGTATAACTAAAGGCAGATTATTTATTCTATGGTGCAAATTAATGCTGGATGAAATTTTAAGTGCAGATTGAGCAACATTGAAAAGTGACACTCTGAGTAGGTTTCCCAGACGCGAAGAAGAGCTCTGCATAAGCTCGAAAACTTGTCTCTCTCACCAATGGAAGCTGGTCCAATGAAAGATATTACTTCACTCACCTTTTCTCACAAATTTGTGTCAGATTTGCTAAATTGCTCATGTTAAAAGAAATTCAAAAATGCCCAAATGTCGTTTAGATTTTTCAGTTCAAAACAAATTTTTGTTTCAAATTTCCTTTAATGTAATTTTGTAAAAATTAAAATACAATCTTTTAAAATGATAAAAAATGAAATTTTAAAAAATTATGATTTTGGGGGATTTTATGAAATCTTCCAACAAAATGCTTAATTCAGACCAAAATGATGTTTAAACAAATGTTTCAATTCATTGAAAATTCTGAAAAAGTTTTGGTTTTGGTTCGACCTGCAACTGTTTTGTTTTATTTTATTTTTTTCAGAATTGTCAGCAAACCAAAAAATCTATTATTCACTAAGCTCTAGTAATGATACTTATGCCAGTCAGATTGCACGATTGGGGGCCAAGCTATCATTACAAATGATCCTGCCAAGATCTCATAGGTTGGCTTTAATCTTTTTTTCTTAAGGTTGTATTTGGCCAGTTCTATTGCACACTGAGCCTGCAAAGCTTTTTATAGTGGCCTCATGCATTTCATTGGATGAGCAAGGGTGTGCCCTGGATTTATCAGAACATAGAACTATTCTGTCAACATCATTTGGCAAATAAGTAAACAGCCATTGACAATTCCAGTGTTTCAGTGCAGTCTGGAAAGTACAAGGAGCTCTTTATTAGAGTGATGCTATTTGATTTCCAGGCTTCATTTACAATTTCTTTCAAAATGTCATCGGTGGCAGAAGGATAAGACTGAGATGTGACCTGGCTGTAATTGCATTCCCCTAACAGATACTGGCTTTATATGATGAAAAAAACCCATCATTTTTATAAGTTCTTGTGGTGCCAAGATTTTAAACAAGAATACAAAAGATGCAATTTA
>NW_020699373.1:7322952-7404526 GCF_002925995.2 Terrapene triunguis | reverse complement strand
CCTCTTTAGATGAGGGTGGAAGGAAGGATGAAAATATCTAGTACAGCAGGTACCCACTAACGCAGTGCAAAATATTTATAATCCACATGGAATTCTGAAATATGAAGTTTTTGTATTTCATTGCAATGTGATGAAAGTGACCCCATGTCATAAAACAACTGAGAAATTCTTAATTTTCAACTGGAAAACATGCCTTTTAGGAGGAGGGGCCAGGGTGTTAAAAAGAAAAAAATTGATAAATTTGAAATATCAATATTTAGGATTTAACACCATATAGCAACATTTCATTATAGTAAATAACTGAAAAGATTTTTTACTATATCTGCATTAAGACTTGAATTTAGTTAAAAATCAATCAAAAAAGGCTTTAACCAGTGCTCTGTGAAAACCAAGGTTCAAGTTTCACGGTGTTGATAGCTTTTGTGATTTTTATTTGGGTGGTTTCCTTAAAGTCCCAGCTGCTGGAATCAGGTGGTTACTTGAAAATCGCAGCTTTCATTTAAAACAAGTAAGTTCCTAGCCCTCATATTTTCAGGGAAACTTGAAACATGAACCCCAAAGGCTCAAAAACCAGAAGGCATCTAAAAAAATCCAAAATTTTGTCTTTTTTTAAAACTCGCATGTTTTTGGGAGGGTTTCACTCAAGATTTATCACTTTTGGTAGGAAACACTGGTTTCATTACAGATTTGAAACTCGGACTATATTTATCAAAAGGTTCCCTAAAGTTCCTTAGTCTCTCAGAGCAACCTGTGCCGATTTATAGTCGCAGTACAGCAAACCTGCCCTACAGTTTAAATTAGGAAATAAAGAATAATACCTTCTCCCATTGAAACTGTAGGGGAATTCTGAAAGAGAGAATTACTTGTGTTGCATTGTGACCTACACATTAGAATTAACACCCTTAGTTCTGTGCAGAGCACTACAGGATTTTCAGGGTGAAATCTTCAGCTAGTACTAATTGGCATAGCTCCACTGAAGTCAATGCAGCTGCACTAATTTATACCAGCAGAGGATTCAGCCTTGTGTTTACCTACTTTAAAAGAGTCCACAAATTCATTTTTATTTCTCTTACAGTTATAGAAATCAGCAAAGGTTCAAACTGTTTAAGCTGTCTCTTGAGCAATTAGAAATCATGTTGTTTAGATATTTCTAGATTCATGCTCCCTTTTAAAACAGCATAGGAACGTGTTTCTCAAGGTGTTTTAGAAACCCAAACACAGGAAGGTTTTTATAATGTTGAAAGTAAGGATAGTAGGGATAGTCAAAAAATTTCCATTGAAACTGTATTTCAGTGGAAAATTGGGTTTTCATGTAAACAATTTTTTTTCATGAAAGGTGTCTGCTTTCTGCAGAAAAAGAATGAATGCTCAAATCCCAAAATATTGGGATTTGAGCAATGTTGCCAAGGTGCCTCATGGGAGTTGTAGTTCATTTTGCTCATGTCCCCATTCTCTATAGGCTGGGCTCCTCAGCCAGACTTCATGTTCCATGGTGCACCAGGCCCAGGGACTCTCATGATGCCCCGCTATGGCAGACCATAGTGTATCCTGGGAGATGTCGTCCAACCTGGGAGCCTGGAGGAGATGAGAACATGAAGTACCCAAATTACAACTCCCACGAGGAACTGAGGTAGCATTGCCAAATCAAAATGATTTAGATTTTTTCCAGAATATTTTAGTATTTGGATTTCTACCAAACATATTTTTCCACAGGGAAAAACAATAATAATTTCAATCAACTCTAGAAGGAAGCAGAATGTCCCTCTAGCTGAATGGGAGCCCGCAGCAGCCATAATCAGTCCAGTCCATTTTAATGAACTGATAGTGAGAAGAGTAAGGGTACGTCTTCACTACCCACCGTAATGGCGGGTAGCAATCGATTTATCCGGGATCGATATATCGCGTCTCGTTAAGACGCGATATATCGATCCCCAAAAGCGCTCACCGTCAACTCCGGAACTCCACCAGAGCGAGCGGCGGTAGCGCAGTCGACGGAGGAGCCGTGGCCATCGATCCCGCGCCATCTGGACCCCAGGTAATTCGATCCAAGATACTTCGACTTCAGCTATGCTATTTGCGTAGCTGAAGTTGCGTCTCTTGGATCGATTCCCCCCCACCACCCCCGTGTAGACCAGCCCTAAGAGAAAGGGAAGATTGCTTGCTAATGTGACCCACATTCAGTGTGTGTTCTGCATCCTGCTCTCACACAGGGCCTGATTCAGTGACTGACTTCAGTGGGATGCGAGCCACTCAGTTCCCTGCAGGATCAGCAAGTTCATCGATTGCTGATCCAGGCATCGCCTCTTTAATTATATTGTGCTGAGAGCCATATGCCAACTTCTATCAACAGGAGTAGCACAAATGGAATAAAGGACAATTAAGAAACTTTATATGCTGAAAGAGAGACCTGCTGATCCTAAAACTTTATTAGCTAGTAGCCACCAGTGTAAGGAAAGGTTAGCTAGATGATTTGGAGTTATTTTATTTTAAAGTATAATCGGGAATTAAAATTCCTTTTTAATCTCTCCCTTGTTCCTCCTCCTCCCTATGATCAAATACCAAAATATACTACATCAAGTCCATGACTTATTCTACATTAGCAACCCATTGAGAGGGAAGAGATTATGAGATTTACTAAAGCGCTATGCTTATGCAAATTGTATTGTGTAGTTATATTTCAGATTAATTTGAAATTTGCTCTAAAGAGAATTTAAGAATTTAGCTCAGATTTTTTTCTCCCCTCACACTTTGCATTTGGGTTAGTTATACAAGAGAAGGTGAACACAAATTGTTGCTAAGTAGTTCATCAATTCTGTTCCTGCTGCAAATTGCTCAATTACTGCATTATGGTGCAATTACTTCCTAGCTGTAGATTAATTGCCATCTACATCTCTTAAAGATTTCAGCAGTGGCAAAAATTGCTCTGAGTTTCTGTGTAAAAAGTATTCTCTCCCCAGTGGATGTGGTGCATAGGAAATCAGGAACGGAATGAGAGGGCATTAAGAACTAGACAGTGGCTTTTAGCTGCAGACCCTATGGGCAGTGTGGAGCTGCACCACCGTAATGGGAGCACCAGGAGACACTGTGCACGTGTGCTCAGCTCAAGCATTATGCTGCTATATCCCTTTTAGGGTTTAACATATGCTCCCATGCATATTTCTAGTTCCAGTGGCTTGTGCAGTGGAGGGATGGCTCTATGGAAAAGTTCTATCTTGACCTAAGTAGGGTGGCTTGAGAGCCAGAAGTCCTAGAAGAGAATGGTCCCTATGCTCAGTAGAGCATATATAAAGGCCTAGAAAGGTAGGTAAATACATAGCAGCAGGAAGGTGATTGTGTGGGCTCCATGGGGGAGCAGGAGAAGGGAAGGCTTTTAGTGCCCTATCCTCATGCATTTGCAAAAATCCAGCTGTGTTCCAGAAATAATAGTATAAAACTGTTGTTGTTGCTAAAAGTTCAGTCAGGCAAAGGGCTGGTCAAATGCTGAAATATGTTGAACCTGAAGCAATTATCCATAATTATTCTACAAGCTAAAATTGTCCTAAATGCATTCAGATTGTAGGGTAAAATTCAGTGACGTCTGTGCTGGGATTGGTTTACTAGGACACTTCCTGCTGAAACTTTGAGTCCTTGAAATGGAGGGCCCCATCCAGCTATTGCTGAAGTTAAAGGCAAAGCTGACTGATCTTACTTAGGAGCAAGATATCAGACCCTCACCTTGCCATGTCCCCAAGACAGAATAGCCTTTGCAGAGATTTGCTTGTTCAAAATCCCCTTCTGTGGATTTTGTGGCAGAAGGGGGATTACATGGCTCTCAAAGTGTTGGTGAAAACTATATTTTATGTTGTTCTTCACCTACACTTGCCTTCTTGAAACCAAAAGGCTGTATATTTAGAACCGATTAAAGGAAATTCATCTTTAATTATTATAATTAAATTTGTTTTTAGTAACTTCTGGAGCCACACATGAGATCTGCAAGGTGCTGTATAAACACATTGGTAAGAGACAGTCCCTGTTTTGAATAGCTTACAGTCTATGTAAGCACAACAGACTAAGTATGGGAGAAAGGAAGTATTTTGATTATCCCCATTTTACAGATGGGGGAACTAAAGCAGAGTGAGCCCAAGTGACCTGCCCAAAGTCACACAGGATTTCTGGCAGAGCCAGGAATCAATCCCCAAATCTACTGAGTCCCAATGGAGTGCACTAATCACAGAACTATCCTGCCTCTCTGATCAGCCTTTACAAAAGTTAGTCAGTCTGCAGAATTTCCTTTTGCAGGAGGAGCAAATGCAATGATTGGTCAGTTTTAGTTTCCACAGCTATGTCCAATTATTCAGCTCTTTAAACTGGCTAGACAGTAATTGCATTAAAAGTTGTATTCCATCAATTAAGACCGCAGTTCAGGAAAGCACTTGAATACATTTTTAACTCCTTTCCTATTCAGGACAGTAGTTAATCATGTGGCATTTATTTTAATAGTAGTTAAGCATATGCTTAAACAAAAGCACATGCTTAAGTGATGTCTGCAATAGGGATGTTTTCCTGAGGCAAAGTCTAAAAGAATTAACAACCAAAATCCAGTTAATGACTGCTTGACAATACACAGCTCCATTGAACTTGGTCCCATGCAAACAAGATTTAAGAGAGGAAATCAAATACATAATTTTTTCCACGGGTGATTATAAAGACACAATTACATGCAAATATATAACAGAAAAAGTAACGGAATGTTTTCCAACCTCAGGAAAAGTGCAGGTTCAGACTAGTGTTTTGTTTCATTTGGGCTTTGCCTGTGAACCTGGCCCAAATTTTGGATTCTGAGCCTGGTCTGGGTTGTGAGATTGAGACAATTTATGGCTTCATATGGAACCAGTCAAAACTTGGCAATTGGGACAGTGTGTTGGAGCCCTCTTTTGTTCCCGGACCTTGATCACAGACAGCGGGATTCGAGGTGTACCTCGCCGATAGTCTGGCACGGACCCACCGAGGAGTGCGTCCCCTGGCAGGAGCACCGAGAATGACCCCTCGCGTTGCCGAGAGCTCGGTACAGATCCCGGGACTGATCGAGGGATTGAAGTCACTGGACTGCTGTCATCCAAGACGGGGATCGCCACGTTCAGGGAGTTCCTCCCAGCATCTGGCACATGACAGCTCCCGGTCCCGCTCGACGTCCCGGTACCGGTAGGGTAGCATAAGGCGTAGATCACCGGGTTTCCAATGCCAGTCCACTGAACGCCATCAGTTCCCGAGGCCCCGACCAAAATGTTCATCTCTCTCAGACAGGTCTGCCTCCGGGTGCAGCGACCAGCACTGGTCAGATAAGAGCCACCGCTCCACCAGATCGTGGTCGTCTTGTAGCGACCGCTCTGGCTACAGCTCTGGCATCGAGCAGGGCTCCCTAACTGCAGGGCAGCCCCCATTGCCTGTGGTGCCGCCTACATCATCACCACCGAAACCTGTCATATGGCCCCAGGCACAGAGGCTGGCACCATGGTACCCATGGAACCCCTGGGGGTTCACCCAACCTTCCCAGACTGCCCAATCAGTGTCAGGAGCCTCAGACAGGCCAGCGGCCTTGACATCCCGAACCCCTCTGGTGCCTGGGCCTCTGAGGGGAGGGACCCCACAGGTCCAGGAGGACCCGGGGGAGCAGCCTGCTGGACCACCAATGGATGTGGAGGTTCCTGCGGTACTGGCATCAGCCTTGTCTGGCAACAATTAGGACATCACGGAGCCCCCTCACCCAGTTCCTCAGGATGATGCTAAGGCGCACTAGGAACTACTGAAGAGGGTCGCATCTAACCTGGGGCTCCAGGCCAAGGAGTTGGAAGAGCCTTTGGACTCCCTGGTTGATGTCCTCTCCTCCTTGGCCCCTGCCAGGGTGGCATTACCCCTTCATGATGGGGTATCAAAGATTACCACTATCCTGTGGCAGACTCCCTCCTCCTTGCCCCCAGCTCCAAAAGGGCTCAGCACAAGTACTTTGTGCCAACAAAAGGGCATGAGTACCTATACTCGCACCCGGCCCCCAATTCCCTTGTGGTTGAGGTGGTTAACCACAGAGAGGTAAGGCCAACCTGGGGCTACGCCCAAAAATAAAGACTTAAAGAGGCTGGATCTATTCGGACGTCAGGTTTATTCATCTTCCAGCCTGCAATTGAGAGTGGCCAATCACTAGGCCCTCCTTGGCCGCTATAATTACAACATATAGCAGGCCATGGGCAAGTTCAAGGCTTCGCTCCCCAAAGGGTCCAGAAAGGAATTCCGGGCGATCCTCGAGGAGGGCATAACGGCGGCCAGAGCAACTCTCCAGATGGCTTCAGACATGGTGGACTCTGCAGCCCGCACCATGGCCTCTGCCATTTCCATGCGGTGAGATTCCTGGCTGCTCCTCTCGGGCTTGTCCACCAAGGCTCAGCAGTCGATGCAGGACCTTCCCTTCGACAGCCAGGCCCTATTTGCAGAACAGACTGATACCAAGCTGCACGGGTTAAAGGACTCTCATACCACCCTGAAAATGCCAGGGCTGTATGTCCCAGGCCCGGCACTTAAGAGGTTCAGACTACAGCAGCCTCAGGGACAAGGGAGCCAGCCTCGGCAGGACTCACCTCACAAGAAGGCCAAGGGCTATAAGTGCCACCTGAGCCACCCTCCACCCCCTGCTTAGTTGGGCTCCACCTGGAATAAGCAGGGGGCCAAGTGACCATTTTGAGGGTGTGCCGGAGGGCAACCTACCAGACTATACCCCGGATCCATCTTCCCAATTTTTTTCCAACGACCTCTCCTTTTTCCTCCCTGCATGGACCACGATAACCTCGGACTGCTGGGTCCTGAACACAGTGACGCACGGCTATACCCTCCAGTTTCTTTCTCCCTCCCCTCACCTCCCCTCCCTTTTCCCCATTCCTATTCAGGGACCCTTCTCACGAGAATCTCCTTGCACAGGAGGTTCAAGGGTTGCTGCAGCTGGGGTGTGTGTGTGGAGGAAGTTCCTCTAGAGTACAGGAACAGGGGTTTTTAGTCCTGGTACGTTTTAATCCCAAAGGCCAAGGGTGGTCTACTTCCCATTCTGGAACTGCAAGACCTCAACAAGTACCTAAAGAAGCTAAAGTGCCGCATGGTCTCCCTGGCTTCTATTATCCCCTCCCTGGATCCGGGAGACTGGTATGCTGCCCTCGGCCTAAAGGATGCATACTTGCACATAGCAATCTTCCAAGGGCACAGACGTTTTCTCCGATTCATGATAGGACCTGCTCACTACCAATTTACAGTCCTCTTGTTTGTCCTGGTGACAGCACCGAGGGTGTTTACCAAGTGCATGTCGGTGGTGGCAGCTTTCCTCAGGCGCTGGGGTATCCAGATCTACCCGTACCTTGATGACTGCTCCAGGTCCAAAAGGATTTCACAGTGCTGCAAGCCACGTGCTGCTCCCTGGGCCTACTGGTGAACGACAAAAAGTTACATTAGTTCCAGTGCAAAGGACAGAGTTTATCGGAGCGGTGCTCAACTCGAGCTGCGCAAGACCATTCCTGCCACTAGAAAGGTTTTGGGCATTGACAGACCTTATCGTGGAAGTGTCCGCATTCCCCCTGACTACAGCCAGGGTCTGCCTGTGTCTGCTGGGCTACATGGCAGCTTGGACATATGTTGTCTACCATGCCAGGCTCCAGATGCGGCCCTTGCAGCAATGGCTGACGGTCTATTCCCAGTCCAGGGAGCTCCTGGAAAGGATCGTGACCATCTCCCCGGCAGTACTCACCTCGCTGCGATGGTGGACCTATCGCGAGAAGGTCCTAGAGGGGGTTCTGTTCGACAACCCCCCTCACTCCATCGAGTTGGTGTCAGACACCTCGGACCTTGGCTGCGGTGCAGACCTTGGAGATCTCCAGACCTAAGGTATGTGGTCCCTGGAGGAGATGGTGGTCCACATAAGCGTCAAAGAACTCAGAGCGGTCCGATTGGCATGCGGTGTCTTCCTACCTCATCTGTCGGGCAAGTTGGTGAGAGTCCTGACGGACAACACAGCCTCAATGTTCTACATCAATAGACAAGGGGGAGCGCGCTCGTCAGCTCTCTGGCAAGAGGCACTCCGGCTCTGGAACTTCTGCATCGACCACGAGTTCCACTTGGAGGCTTGTCACCTCCCTGGCATCAAAAACATACTAGTGGATCACCTCAGAAGGTCCTTCTCCTCTCACCACGAGTGGTCGCTCCATCAGGAAGTAGTCTATGTGGCCTTCCAGAGGTGGGGAACTCCCCAAGTGGACCTGTTCGCCACCAGGCAAAACAGAAAATGTCATCTGTTTTGTTCTTGGCCAGGTCTGGGCAAGGACTTCCTCTCTGGTGCCTTCCTCCTGTCGTGGTCGGGCAGCCTAATATACGCATTCCCTCCATTTCCACTCATCACCAAGGTCCTGGCAAAGACCAAGAGAGACAGGACGCAGGTTATCATGATTGCCCTGGCGTGGCCTCGCAAGCACTGGTTTGGCATGCTCATGAACCTGTCAGCGGTCCCTCCCTGTCCCCTGCCCAACCGACCGGACCTGCTTTCACAGATCAAGTGCACAAGGTTTTCCTGCTGGGCGTCCGAGTGTGGCCTCTCTCCCTCATGCTCTTCCATACAGACTGTCCTAGACTACCTGTTTCATTTGAGGAACCAGGGCCTGGCACACACTTCCATTAAAATGCATCTCGCAGCCATTTCCACCTTTCACCTGCTGATCCAAGGATAGACAATGTTATCCCATGACATGACAGTCAGATTCTTGAGAGGGCGGTGTCTCGGCTTCCCTGGCAGTCTCCGCTGGAGAGTAGTCCGGGTCTTAGGGCTTTACCACCAGGAGCGTTGCAGGAGTCAGCAAGGTACATCCTTCCTCCTCCATCACCCAGCCCGACTGACCTGGGCTGCCTCCTTTTATGTGGCTTCTCCACCTGGAGCATGCACAGCAGAGAAAAGAGGGTGTGGTTGTCTGGGCTCACAATGATTGGTCCACCCTCGGCACGCAGAACGGGGTTGATGAACCCCGTCATAGCCTCTGCTCTATAACTTGATTTAGAAGCCACCCTCAGTGGGTTGTAGCCCACGAAAGCTTATGCTCTAATAAATTTGTTAGTCTCTAAGGTGCCACAAGTACTCCTGTTCTTTTTGCTTATACAGACTAACATGGCTGCTACTCTGAAACCTCAATTAGGAACATTTAGTAGATGCTACATTTCTCCCATTAATTTTACCATGCAAACCACATAAGATTGGCTATACTGGGTCAGACCAAAGGTCCATTTAGCCTAGTATCCTGTCTTTCGACAGCGGCCAATGCCAGGTGCCCCAGAGGGAACGAACAGAACAGGTAATCATCCCCTGTCGCCAATTCTCAGCTTCTGGCAAACAGAGGCTAGGGACACCATCCCTGCCCATCCTGCCTAATAGCTATTGATGGACCTATCCTCCATCAGTATATCTAGTTCTTTTTTGAACCCTGTTATAATCTTGGCCTTCACAACATCCTCTGGCAAAGAGTTCCACAGGTTGACACTGCGTTGTGTGAAGAAGGAAAAGTAATGAAATTAATAGAAACCACTCTTGTTTTGAAACAAAGCCATGGGAGAAGTAAGTAATGAAATATCAACTATGGATTCTGAACAAAGATATACCGTATTTATCACACTGTTTCCTGTGCAACTGATGTAGATTGCAGGAAACAATTAACACATGCAGGATAGGTGAACAATTAAGAGTGCAATGTATAGAGACTTGTAGGTCAATCAGTAAAGGGGAATATAATGACACACTTGATAAGATGTAACTTTTCTTCCAATAGAGGGAAGCAGTTTACATTTAGCCTAATATTGCCAATGCTTTGAAAGAGGAGCCATGGTAAATATTCACTTAAGAATAATCTATGGTGTATTAAAAATCTGATTCCTTTTGAGGGGAATGTCAAGGAATAAAAGACTGTGTCATCACAGAAATAAATAGCAAGTCTCTCTTTCGCTAATCCAGATGTAATGATATAGCTATCACTACAATACATTAATCCCAAATAGTCACATGCTGCTTGTCTTACATGCAGGGCCATATTCTTCTCTCATTTATACTTGTTCAGCTCTGTGGACCTCAATGGAATTAAATTGGTGTAAATTAAAACAGAATTTGACTTGTGGTATGTTCAATTATACACTTTGGAATTCAGAAGGCCCAGGCCAATGTTTTGCAAAGATGGTTTGGATTTCATGATTGTTTTTGATCCAAAAATCGTAAGGAGAAACCACACCATTAGCAAAACCCAAAATATTTGTAAAAGACTAAGCCCCGCTTCTGCCTCTCGCCGGGGTGGTTTTGTTATGCCAAGGGGAGAGCTCTCTCCTGTCAGCCTAGAGTTTCTTCACCACACATGCTGCTGCACCACTGTAAAGCCCTTAGCCTGAGTGGTAATTTTTCCATTTGGGATATGGGCTTATTATTTGGAAGACTGGTTTTGCCAGTTAAGCCAGGTTTCTAGCAGCTTTGTGTCACAGGACTTGGGACATATTGGTGAATCTGGCCTGTAGTGTTAAGAAAATCCCAATCAAATGTGCTTTAAAAAAGTGAGAAAATTAAATGGCCTGAGAAGGTCTCACTAATATCAGGATATAAACTAAAGCATTGGAAAACAGGATTTCAGCTGTAAGTCTGACATGTCCTCCTTTAAAAAAATATATATAGAGAGAGAGAGATATCCCCTATCTCCTAGAACTGGAAGGGACCTCGAAAGGTCATCGAGTCCAGCCCCCTGCCTTCACTAGCAGGACCAAGTACTGATTTTGCCCCAGATCCCTAAGTGGCCCCCTCAATGATTGAACTCACAACCCTGGGTTTAGCAGGCCAATGCTCAAACCACTGAACTATCCCTCCCCCCGCTTAGTGTTCAGCCTTTCCCCAGTCCCTCTAGAACAGCACGAATAAACGATGGAGCGACAGCCTTAATTTTGAACTGCTTACCATTCATATAAAATTAGTTGGAATTAACATGTCTTGATAGCAATGGGTAATGCGTTTGACTTGACTGACTTTGGTTTAAGGCGGAAAACTGTCAAAATAGCCCAATTTTTGTGTCAAAACTTCGGAAAAATGTGTTCAGATAATTTGAAGCCTTGTTTAGGCCTGTATCTAAATAGCCAGGCAATTTCCTAGTTATTGTATTTTTGACATGTAAATTTGAGTTACACTTTATAGCTGGCATATCTAATAGTTGAGCCTGACTGTAATAACTTTGTGTGTGTGTGCTTATACATAAAGAATAAGCAGTTGAAGAGATTACATTTTAAAGGATACAATACACATTTATAGGGTATAAACCTTTGTTTTTAATAGAACATTCTCTCAAAGGTTAGGTCCATTTTCTTTTTAAAATCTGTGACAAATGTACAGCAATAAAAATAGCTGATGAGGGTTACTAGTGAGGAGATCGATTGTGAATATTAGGCATGAGCACATGCTGGGAACAGTTGGAGCTGCACTGCCCAGCTGGAGCTCTGGGAAACGTTGGGCCCTGGCCAGGCATCACTGGGCTCTCTGGTATGCAGGGATAGTATATCCACTGCTATAGTACTGACGTGAAGTATATGCTTGCCTCTGCAGCTAGCCAACCACACCACCTAAAGCAAGAGAGGGGCTGGGGCCCTGCCTCCTTCCTGCCCCTTTCCAGGTAGCTAGCACCCATAAGAGCACTAGCAGGGGAGGGCCCAATCCTCCTGCCCAGGAGAGCACAAGGACAAGAGTTGTTTTAATCAAGTCTCAGAGGTGGCATGAGGCTTTACTCTTCACTCTCCTTGTACGACTCTGGGTGGGCCAGCCGCATCCCTGTTCCTAAGTAACAATGTATCTTTGCCAGGATGTGTCACAAGAGTTAATGGTAAACTCTACAGGCCATAATCACTGGTACATGCCTCTCTGTCAACACAAAGCACTCATAAACCCATCTTAACTGGCTGGTTGGGCTGAGTTTACAGCTACTTTATCTCCCACGGGTGGCACAAACTGCCTGGAGCGTACCAATGAACCTGGGATGAATTATATCCCTTTGTTTAGAAAGGCTGACCAATCTGAGTTAAAAGCCAGACTTCCTGCATAAATGAAATAAACCAGTAACTTTGTATATGATTTTGCTCTTCTTTGAACAGCTATCTGCGTAGTCCTGTTACTTTCAATCTCTGAGATGGGTTAAGCCCAGCAGTCTGGTTCCAAGATGAATTGGTGGTTTATAAATACTGAAGTTGGTTATGGTAAACATTTCAAAAAGTAAAAAGAACAGGAGTACTTGTGGCACCTTAGAGACTAACAAATTTATTAGAGCATAAGCTTTCGTGGGCTACAACCCACTTCTTCGGATCAGCTTATGCTCTAATAAATTTGTTAGTCTCTAAGGTGCCACAAGTACTCCTGTTCTTTTTGCGGATACAGACTAACACGGCTGCTACTCTGAAACCTGTCAAAAATTTCAAAAAGTCCAACCCCTATTTTCAAAAGTGGCAGGCAGATAAAAGACTAAATTCCATTGATTTCCACTGAGACTTAGGCCTGGTCTACACTACAGTTTAGGTCGATTTTACCAGCGTTAAATCGAATTAAGCCTGGACACGTCCACACAACGAAGCCCTTTCTTTCGACTTAAAGGGCCCTTTAAACCGGTTTCTTTACTCCACCTCCGACGAGGGGATTAGCACTAAAATTGGCCTTTGCGGGTCGGATTTGGGGTAGTGTGGATGGAATTCGACATTATTGGCCTCCGGGAGCTATCCCACAGTGCTTCATTGTGACCGCTCTGGACAGCACTGTCAACTCAGATGCACTGACCAGGTAGACAGGAAAAGCCCCACGAACTTTTGAATTTCATTTCCTGTTTGCCTAGTGTGGAGAGCACAGGTGACCACGCAGAGCTCATCAGCACAGGTAACCATGATGGAGTCCCAGGATCGCAAAAGAGCTCCAGCATGGACAGAACAGGAGGTACGGGATCTGCTCGCCATATGGGGAGACGAATCAGTGCTAGCTTAACTCCGTAGCAGTAAACGAAATGGCAAAATATTAGAAAAAGTCTCAAAGGCCATGAAGGACAGAGGCCATAACAGGGACGCACAGCAGTGCCGCGTGAAAATTAAGGAGCTAAGGCAAGCCTACCACAAAGCCAGAGAGGCAAACGGAAGGTTTGGGGCAGAGCCACAAACATGCCGCTTCTATGCGGAGCTGCATGCCATTCTAGGGAGTGCAGCCACCACTACCCCAACGTGTGCTTTGACTCCATCAATGGAGAAACACGCAACAGGGAAGCAGGTTCGGGGTACACGGAAGATGATGATGATGAAGACAATGAAGATAGTTCACAGCAAGGAAGCGGAGAAACCAGTTTCCCCAACAGGCAGGATATATTTATCACCCTGGACCTGGAACCAGTAACCCGCGAACTCACCCAAGGCGTGCTCCCAGACCCTGAGGGCACACAAGGGACCTCTGGTGAGTGTACCTTTGTAAATATTACACATGGTTTAAAAGCAAGCGTGTTTAATGATTAATGATTAATTTGCCCTGGCAATCGCGGCCAGTACAGCTACTGGAAAAGTCTGTTAATGTGTATGGGGATGGAGTGGAAATCCTCCAGGGACATCTCCAGAAAGCTCTCCTTCGTGTACTCCCAAAGCCTTTGCAAAAGGTTTCTGGGGAGGGCTGCCTTATCCCGTCCGCCATGGTAGGACACTTTACCACGCCAGGCCAGTAGCACGTAGTCTGGAATCATTGCATAACAAAGCATGGCAGCGTATGGTCCCGGTGTTTGCTGGCATGCAGACAACATCCATTCCTTATCTCCCTTTGTTATCCTCAGGAGAGTGATATCATTCACGGTCACCTGGTTGAAATGGGGTGATTTTATTAAGGGGACATTCAGAGGTGCCCATTCCTGCTCGGCTGAACAGAAATGTTCCCCGCTGTTAGCCACGCGGTGGGGGGGAGGGGTGAAGTGATCATCCCAGAGAATTGGGTGTGTGAGTGTGGGGGGCGGGGGGTAGTTGGGTTTGTGCTGCATGTTAACCCGGAAACCCCAGCCCCTCCTTTTACATTGCAAACCCATTTTAAATGGCCAACCCAATGGGTCCTTGGTATGGGAAATGAGGGCGCTGCTGTTTGAAACCATTCCCACATGTTATGAAGGTTAAAAAAGCCAAAAGACTGTGGCTTACCATGGCTGCCTGCAAGCCGAATTCTGTTGCCTGTAACTGCGTGAGTGATCTCTCACACCAAACCGGCAGGCCCTCAATATAAGAGGAAAAATGCGACCTTGTAACAAAAGCACATGTGCTGTGTAATGTGAACAGCAAAATTTAACGTGAAAGAGTGTACCCATTGTTCTCTAAAATGTGTCTTTTTTAACCACCTCTCCCTTCTCCTCCACCAGCTGCAAATGTTTCTCCTTCGCAGAGGCTAGCGAAGATTAGAAGGAGAAAACGGCGGACTCGGGATGGTATGTTCATGGAGCTCCAGATGTCCTCCCACGCTCAAAGAGCACAGCAGAACGCGTGGAGGCAGTCAATGTCAGAGTGCAAAAAAGCACAATATGAACGAGAGGAGAGGTGGCGGGATGAATCGCGGGCTGAACAGAGCAAGTGGCGGGCTGAAGATGATAGGTGGCGTCAGCTTGCAGACAGAAGGCAAGAGTCAATGCTCCGGCTGCTGGAGCATCAAACTGATATGCTCCAGCGTATGGTTGAGCTGCAGGAAAGGCAGCAGGAGCAGAGACCACCGCTACAGCCCCCTGTAACCAACAGCCCTCCTCCCCAAGTCCCATTGCCTCCTCACCCAGATGCCCAAGAACACGGTGGGGGGGCCTCCGGCCACCCAGTCACTTCACCCCAGATGATTGCCCAAGCATCGGAAGGCTGGCCTTCAATAAGAGTTAAAGTTTTAAAGTTTTAAACTGCAGTGTGACCTTTTTCTTCCCTCCTCCCCCACCCATCCCGGGCTACCTTGGCAATTATCCCCCTAGTTGTGTGATGAATTAATAAAGAATGCATGAATGAGAAGTAACAATGACTTTATTGCCTCTCTCTGCAAGCGGTGCTCGAAGGGGGGAGGGGAGAGTGGGGTGGTTGGTTTACAGGGAAGTAGAGTGAACCGGGGGGGGAGGGAGGGTTCATCAAGGAGAAACAAACAGAAGTTTCACACCGTAGCCTGCCCAGTCACAAAACTGGTTTTCAAAGCTTCTCTGATGCGCACCTGCTGTACTCTTCTAACCGCCCTGGTGTCTGGCTGCGTGTAATCAGCGGCCAGGCGATTTGCCTCAACCTCCCACCCTGCCATAAATGTCTCCCCCTTACTCTCACAGATATTGTGGAGTGCACAGCAAGCAGCAATAACAATGGGGATATTAATTTTGCTGAGGTCTATCCGAGTCAGTAAGCTGTGCCAGCGCGCTTTTAAATGTCCAAATGCACATTCCACCACCATTTGGCACTTGCTCAGCCTGTAGTTGAACAGGTCCTGACTACTGTCCAGGCTGCCTGTGTACAGCTTCATGAGCCATGGCATTAAGGGGAAGGCTGGGTCCCCAAGGATAACGATAGGCATTTCAACATCCCCAACGGTTATTTTCTGGTCCGGGAAGAAAGTCCCTTCCTCCAGCTTTTGAAACAGACCAGAGTGCCTGAAGACGCGAGCATCATGTACCTTTCCCGGCCATCCCACGTTGATATTGGTGAAACGTCCCTTGTGATCCACCAGGGCATGCAGCAGCATTGAAAAGTACCCCTTGCGGTTTATGTACTCAGTGGCTTGGTGCTCCGGTGCCAAGATAGGGATATGGGTTCCGTCTATCGCCCCACCACAGTTTGGGAATCCCATTGCAGCAAAGCCATCCACTATGACCTGCACGTTTCCCAGAGTCACTACCCTTGATATCACCAGGTCTTTGATTGCCCTGGCAACTTGGATCACAGCAGCCCCCAAAGTAGATTTGCCCACTCCAAATTGATTCCCGACTGACCGGTAGCTGTCTGGCGTTGCAAGCTTCCACAGGGCTATCACCACTCGCTTCTCAACTGTGAGGGCTGCTCTCATCCTGGTATTCTGGCGCTTCAGGGCAGGGGAAAGCAAGTCACAAAGTTCCATGAAAGTGCCCTTACGCATGCGAAAGTTTCGCAGCCACTGGGAATAGTCCCACACCTGCAGCACGATGTGGTCCCACCAGTCTGTGCTTGTTTCCTGGGCCCAGAATCGGCGTTCCACGCCATGAACCTGCCCCAGTAACACCATGATTTGCACATTGCTGGGGCCCGTACTTTGTGAGAGGTCTATGTCCATGTCAATTTCCTCAACACTCTTGTCGCCGCGCTGCAATCGCCTCCTCGGCTGGTCCTGGTTTTGCTTTGGCATGTCCTGGCTCTGCATATACTCCAGGACAATGCGCGTGGTGTTCATAGTGCTCATAATTGCCGCGGTGATCTGAGCGGGCTCCATGATCCCAGTGCTATGGCGTCTGGTCTGAAAAAAGGCGCGAAACTGACGGAGGGAAGGAGGGGCGAGTAACGACATGGCGTACAGGTACAGGGAATTAAAATCAACAAAGGTGGCTGTGCATCAGGGAGAAACACAAACAACTGTCACACAGAATGCCCCCCCCCCCAAAGATTGAACTCAAAACCCTGGGTTTAGCAGGCCGTTGATTTCACGGAGGGAGGGGGAAGCAAATGAATACAGAACAAATCTGGTCCATCTATTTTTAACATCTTAAGCTGGCAGCAGAGGTGCAGCATGACTGATAGCCATCAGCATCTTCTGGGTGCTTGGCAGAAAATGATGTACTACGACTGCTAGCCATCATCGTCAAGACGGTTCAATAGGCCAGGAGACAAAACATGTCTGCCCAGGTGCCTCTGATTGAACTCACTGAGGAATACGACGATGACGGATACCAGTCGTAATACACCATCCACTGCCAAAAGGCAAGGGGCTGCTGCTCTGTAGCAATGCAGCCCCACGTCTGCCAGCACCCAGATAGCCGATGACGGCTACCAGTCATACTGCACCGTCTACTGCCAAAAGGCAATTAGCTGCTGCTGTGTAGCAATGCAGTACCACGTCTGCCGGCACCCAGATGACATATGGTGACGGTGAGCTGAGCTGAGCGGGCTCCATGCTTGCCGTGGTATGTTGTCTGCACAGGTAACCCAGGTAAAAAGGCGCGAATCGATTGTCTGCCGTTGCTCTGATGGAAGGGGAGGGGCCTGACGACATGTACCCAGAACCCCCCGTGACACTGTTTTGCATCATCAGGCATTGGGATCTCAACCCAGAATTCCAATGGGCGGCGGAAACTGTGGGAACTGTGGGATAGCTACCCACAGTGCAACTCTCCGGAAGTCGACGCTAGCCTCGGTACTGTGGACGCGGTCCGCCGACTTCATGCACTTAGAGCATTTTATGTGGGGACACACACAATCGACTGTATAAAACCGATATCTATAAAACCGGCTTCTATAAATTCGACCTAATTTCGTAGTGTAGACATACCCATAGTCTCCTAAGTGCCTATGTCACTTTTCAAAATGTGATTTAGGCTCCTAAATCACTTTTCTTAACTCCTTTGTGTGTCCTCTTTAGCTCCAATGTCTTCTGTGAAATGACTTACAGAATTTACATTGGTGTGACAACAGAACTGAGCCCAGAGTCTATTTTGTTTAAGATCTCTTTTGTTAAATAATAGTAAACTCTGTTGCTTCCTGGGACTAATGATGTTTATTGTCTTTGTAATGCACTTTGAGATATACAAATGAAAATTTCTGTCTAAGATCTAGTTGTTATTGTTTATAGCCTTCATGTGCTCTTCAATGTTATGGTTTACTATTATTTGTTTTTGACACATAGTTTTGCTAAACAGGAAAAAAGCATCCCAGCAAGGTACATTAAACAGAGCTATACCCTCCACGAGAACACTATTTTGAGGTCAGGTCAGAATATTGAATTGTCCTGTCATTCTTATGTATGTATGATCCATCTTCCGAACAATGAAAGAGACAAGGGGGTGAGGTAACATTGTTTATTGGGTCAACTTATTTTGGTGGAAGATACAAGCTTTTGAGCTAAACAGAGCTCTGTAGGTCTGGGGAAGGAAGCAGATTATCTGAGCAAAATAGAAGTTGGGACAGATTAAGTGGAAGAGTTTAGGCATGTTGGAGGCAGTCATTTGAAATGAAGTGGTCAACTGGGGGTTAGATTTGTTATGCATAAAGGGTTTGAAGTGGGCAATTTAGGGTAATGGGCAATGTGGTGTATTACAAATTGTTGTAATGAGCTATAAAGCCAGTGTCCCTATTAAGTCGATAGTTTTTGGTGTCTAGTAGGGTTATGAATTTAAGTTCCCAGGCTCTCCTCTTGAAGGTATTGTGCAATTTTCCTCTGAGGACACGTATTAAAAGATCTGATAGGGACTGATTGCTTTGTGAAAAGTGTTCACCCACTGATGACATGGTGGTTTTTGTCTTTTTTCATCACTTGTCTGTGTGAGTTCATTCAAGTGTGAAGTCATTGTCTAGTTTCACTCATATAGTTGTTTGCGGGGCAATTGATGTGCTGGATGAAACACACCACATTTTGTGGTAAGCATCTGTAGGATCCATGAATCTTGAAAGGTGTGTTGTGGGGGGATTGATCATCATAGCAGTGGAGAGATGTCCCCAGGTTTTCCATCGGTCGTTCTGGCAGGGTCTGGTGGTTCTGAGCATTACTAAAATATTAGCAATATTGAAAAGGACAGTATTAATACCACGCTTGTCTACAGCACTTTTAATCCATAGTCTTAAAATGTTTTACAAAGGGGGGTGAGCATTATCATCGTCATATTAGAGATACCTTGATTTGCTTTCTCAGGGTACACAGATTATGAACAGAGATATTTAAAAAAAAGTTTTTCATATACATTCAAAAATGAATACAGTGCGGAATCCACATGGGATTATAGAATACATGATGTTAAAAAAACTCAGACTCTTTACAATCAAATATTATCAGCCTGATTCTCCAATTCCTTGCACTTTGTGTGGTCTGTATCCATCTGTTATCTCTCGTTTTCTACTTAGATTGTAAGGTCTTCGGGGCAGGGACTATGTTTGTTCTATGCTTATACAGCACCTAGCACAATAAGGTTCAGTTCCATGAGAAGGGCTCCTATGCGCTATGGTAATATAAAAAATAAAATAAATAATGGTCATTCAAACCAGTATGCAGTGGGTGTAAAGTGCTACTATATCAAAATAGTTGTAATTCACGCCCACTTTGCATTCATTTTGTACAGGTGGAAATGACTATACAAGGTACAAAACAGTGGAGAATGTGGCCATATGCCTCAGAGAATTCACGATTCTAAGTCTTTTTTTTTTTAAATCAGGCAGATAATGTCCCTGGTTTGTTGTACAACAATTTGGTGCTTGGGGATCACTATGAGCAGTGTTTTAGTTACAGAGCTTTGGTAGAGGTGTCTGTTTAAAACTGCCATACTGTGTGGGTCCAATTCTCATTTATACTTAGGCATTTTGCACCCCTCTGCCAATGGAAAGGGGCTTTTCAAATGGACATTGATTACATTTTATACCCAGTTTAAGCCAGAACAGTATAAAGGGACATTAGCGTAAACAAGAACTGAAGTCTGTGTCTCAAAAATTACTTGAGATAAACCAGTCTCATAGAGAAATAATAATGGAATGGTGATATTAATGCCAGCTTCTTTCCTTCTCTACCCTGCTTGTGACCCTTCATGATCTAGCCTACAAATGCATGCCTTCAAAGCGTTTGTCCTCTTCTTGGGAATTTTTACCAACTCTCCTTCTCATATGTAATAATTCATCCTGTTTCGATCCTAGTGCACTATGTGACATTGACCAATTACTCTACAAGAAGTTAGCAGTAACTTACAAGATAGGACCAGAATCTCATGATTACCTGTGGGGCTACTCTTTGAATGAATGAATGATATGCCTACAACTTTCCCTATGCATCAGCCTTTTACTTTTCAGAAGCTGGTCCTATACATTGGGTTAGTAGAGAAACGTGAGATAGAAAATCCACAACCCAAGCAGTAAATAATATTTTTGTACTCCTTTAATCTTTCTCTCCTTATCATGCTTCTTTCTTTTTCTTTTACCCCATGATAGTAGGGCAGAAAGCCAGTCAGGTCACACTTGCTTCTGACAGCACAATTTTATTCAGGTCATCGTACACTCTGACCCCTTTGTACCCCGAATAGGAATTATTTGGTTTAATTACAGTGCTTTCAAATCATTCCTCTTCTTCCTCCCATCCTTTTTAAAGGTTGATAGCTTTGGATCGTGACAAAATGTCCTGGAATGGAGATTCTGTAATAAACTCTTTTCAGCTGAACCTAAATATCAAATGTCAGCAGCAGCAGCCTAGCAATGCAATCAGTGTGGTTTGGGGATCAGTTCAGAAGTAACCACCAATGGAGGAACACAACATGATTCCTTCGGCTTCTGCTTTCTTTTCTCTTATTCAGTTACTACTTCATATATCATTTTCTTTTGCTGCCTTTATGAATTGCTGTGCCTGGGCTCTGCAGAGCATTATCTCTTTATTCTACCTCTCTGTGTAAAGTGTTTTGTGATACTTTGTATGAAGGCTACTATATAAAATAAATTGAGCTGTATTGCGTACATCATGACAAAGCCTTGTGGGGATTGGCATGACACACTGAAAAATGGGATTGCCTGCTTCACATGCTTGCCACAGGCAACAGTGCTGATATTCACAGACCCGGTAAATGGTAAGGTCCATTTGTCCCTCCATCTTAGAAATGGCCTGTTCCTCCCCTGGTTTTGAATGAATACACTCGGCACCAGTAGCTCTGGGAACTTAGAATGTGTTAGCGAACCTAATGCTGATATCTGATATTTTCATTTTAGTAAATGACCCAAGTTATTCCCTTTACCTGCTGTGGCTGGATGTCGTCATTCTTCTCAAATATAGCTCTTGCATTCTGATTTACTGGCAGTCAGTCACACAAGATTTCTGCTACCCTGTGCTTAGGCACCCCTGTAATGGGCTGACCAATAAATCTTAGTCTGAAGACAGGTTATAAATAATAGGTTTGTGGAAGCAAAGAATACAAATAGAAATACCAAGTAAGAAGGTGCTGCATATTCCCTGCTGTGTCTGCTTAACAAAACATTTCATCTGCCAATGAAGGATGGTCTTGGGGTTCAGGCCGGGGATTGGGACTAAGGCGATTGGAGTTCAGTTCCTGGCTCTGTCACATTCTCCCGGTGTGGCCTGGGGCAAGTCACTTAGACTAAGACCTTTGAAAATAGGAGCTTTGAGAGAGAAAAGTAGAGGTCAGTGACCTGAAGCAATAGAATGCTGGGGGTAGACCCTCTTGGAACCCTTAAACTGAGTCTGGAGAAGGCTTGCCCACATGGGAGTAGGGATAAAGGGATTGACTTACTTGGGATCGAAAACAGGATCTCACAGGCCAGGGTAGAGAAACTAGGGCAAAAATGGAGTGGCTGTAGTCGGAGCTGCTGGGTCAGGGCAGCCTAGGGAGAGAGGAGAATTGCACGCAGGTGGTAGCTGTACAGCCATGCAGAGGGGTAGAACTTGAAGTCCGTAGTAGTGAGTGCAACCCACACGGTTGCGTTTGTGTTACAATTGTCCCCTCTTTGCTGGATCCACAGAGTATGATTGATACAGTGGTGAGCTGGAGGATTTAGTTTGTTATAGAAGCTCATGGTTTTAGCTCTGGCGATGCTAAATCCAGTCCCTGGTGATGAGCCCTTGGCTCTATTTGGTTTGTTTGCTTTCCTTCCCCCAATCTGTTTTGAATAAACTGGAGAGTTACACAGAAGGCATTCTACATTCAAAAGAAACACAACCTTTCCCAGATTATGTTCTCAATATTTTTCTCCTTGTCTGAATACGTAAATGCTTGCTTATAGACCATAAGAAAAAAATATTAAAATGGAAAGAGTTGGAATCTGGTTTTGCATGAGTCTCCTTCTCATTCTGAGATGTGAAATGGGTCTTGCTTTACTGCCTGTGTCAGCATAATCAATAAATAACATTTTTCAGTGACATGAAATCATTAGTACAAAGGTAAGAATTATGAGCACTGAGCAGAAGAATCACACAGATGCTCATTGGCATTGAGCACCATCAAGGAAGGTTACTCTCCACGAAACACACAGAGATTTTAATATCTTTAAGGTTAGAACATTCTTTGCCTTTCTCTCTCTCAACAAGACTGAGATGGATTTAATCAACACTAAATTATCGTGGAAACAGTACCACACAAATAAACATTTGGTGATATTTACAGGCAATGACTATGACATTTTCTACTTATTAAAAAGCAATGAAACAAGGAAAGGAAAAATTGGCCTTTGCAACAGTGAACTGATTTTTAACTATTACAATGTCTGGTATATTTTCTCTGACAATTTTGTCAAGAGATGGACAAATCTGCCTTGGGGAAAGTTCAGGTGATTCCAAACAAGGCATGGGAGTCATGTAAGTATGCTGGTATCTTAGGGTATGTCTACACTACGAGAGTAGTTCGATTTTAGTTAAATCGAATATGTGCAATCGATATTAGAAAGTCGAACGTGTGTGTCTACACTAAGGACAGTAATTCGACTTTGTCAGTCCACAGTACCAGGGAAAGCGTCGACATTGGAAGCAGTGCACTGTGGGCAGCTATCACACAGTTCCCGCAGTCCCCGCTGCCCATTGGAATTCTGGGTCGAGCCCCCAATGCCTTCTGGGTAAAAAAATGTGGCGAGGGTGCTTTTGGGTAACTGTCGTCATCCGTCAGTCACTACCGCCCTGCCTCCCTCCCTGAAAGCGCCGGCGGGAAATCAGTTCGCGCACTTTTTGATCAGTGACAGCGCGGACGCCACAGCACTGCGATCATGGATCCCGCTGCGACCATCGCTGCAGTTGTGGCCGTTCTCAACGCCTCGCACCTTATCATACACCTTACCCTGAGGCAGATGCAGAGTAATCAGGCGAGGAGGCTACGGCACCGCCGTGAGGGCCTGAAGTCGGAGAGTAGCACAGAGCTGTCAGAAACCACGAGCCCCAGCGCCCAGGACATCACGGTGGCAATGGGGCATGTGGATTTTGTTGAACGGCGATTCTGGGCCCGGGAAACAAGCACGGACTGGTGGGACCGCATAGTGCTTCAGGTCTGGGATGAATCCCAGTGGCTGCGAAACTTTCGCATGCGGAAGGGCACTTTCCTGGAACTTTGTGACTTGCTGTCCCCTGCCCTGAAGCGCAAGGACACCCGCATGCGAGCAGCCCTGACTGTCCAGAAGCGAGTGGCCATAGCCCTCTGGAAGCTTGCAACGCCGGACAGCTACCGGTCAGTCGCGAACCACTTTGGCGTGGGCAAATCTACCGTGGGGGTTGTTGTCATGCAAGTAGCCAAGGCAATCGTCAAGGTACTGCTGTCAAAGGTAGTGACCCTGGGAAACGCGCAGGCCATCATAGATGGCTTCGCTGCGATGGGATTCCCAAACTGCGGTGGGGCTATAGATGGGACTCACATCCCTATCCTGGGACCGGGCCACCAGGCCAGCCAGTACATCAATAGAAAGGGCTACTTTTCAATGGTGCTGCAAGCACTGGTGGACCATCGGGGACGGTTTACAAACATCTATGTCGGATGGCCGGGCAAGGTTCATGACGCTCGCGTGTTCAGGAACTCTGGTCTGTTTAGACGGCTGCAGGAAGGTATTTACTTCCCGGACCACAAGATAACTGTGGGGGATGTGGAGATGCCTACAGTGATCCTCGGGGACCCAGCCTACCCACTAATGCCCTGGCTCATGAAGCCCTATACTGGCGCCCTGGACACAGAAAAAGAACTGTTTAACTACCGGCTGAGCAAGTGCAGAATGGTGGTGGAGTGTGCTTTTGGCCGTCTCAAGGGGAGATGGAGAAGCTTACTCACTCGCTGTGATCTCAGCGAAACCAATATCCCCATCGTTATTGCAGCTTGCTGTGTGCTCCACAATCTCTGTGAGAGCAAGGGGGAGACCTTTATGGCGGGGTGGGAGGTTGAGGCAAATAGCCTGGCTGCTGATTACGCCCAGCCAGACAGCCGGGCGATTAGAAGAGCCCAGCGGGACGCGCTGTGCATCCGGGAGGCTTTGAAAGCCAGTTTCAAGGCTGAGCAGGGTACCCAGTGACTTTTAAGTTTGTGGACACAGAGGCAGAACTTGCCCCCCTTTCTTTACCCAGTTGCCGTCGACTATCCTCTCCACTTACATACCCCCTTCACCCCCTTCCCAAAAAATAAAGTCTGTTCTGTTTTGTTAATGGACACCGTTGTCTTTATTACTGTTTTCGCGGGAATGTTTTAAACCTGGGACACAGACTGTGGCGGGGGGCGGGTTTAGGGTTGTGATGCAAATGATGCCTCTAAACTCCAGGAATGACAGGCTCCGCGGTGGTGGACTGGTTGTTTCAACGGAGCCTGCCAGCCCTCCTGGCCGGGACTGCGTGTATGTGTCGGCTATGTGACTGTCTTGCAGGGGGAGGAGGGTTACAGATCCCCTGCTGCGCGGCTCTGTGATGCAGGGTAAGGACCGCTGCATAAGATCTGTAACTGCCCTCCCCCGCCACCAAGTCACAGAGCAACACCACCGCCCCCACCACACAAAACATGAAAACCACCTCCCAGACTGACCAGGATAACTAGTCACTGCACTGTATATGTGCCCTGCTGCTGCACCTGCCCCCTGCTAAAGGTGACTGTCCTGTCCAATGACCAAGCCCCTTCCCCCCCCCTTCAGACAGACTCCCCTCCAAAAGAAGAGGATGGAAACAGAAATGAACAGAAACGTATTCTTTATTAACAACCGCACATGGAACGGGGGGGTGAAACTTGGACGGGGTCTTGTGTGAGGCGGGTAGGAAAGGACTTTTCAAATTTTGGGGAATGAGAGCCTTCTAGTGGTAGAGCAGTCCGCAGGGGTGGAGTGAAATTTTTCACGGCCCCTTCCACCCCTCCGTGTTTGGACTTTGGGTGAGGGGGGTATGGGACTTGGTGGCGGGGCAGGGCAGTTACAGAGAGACTGCAGCGGGGCTCTCTCCTCCTGCCTCCGGTCCTGCAGAACATCCACAAGGCGGCGGAGCGTGTCCGTTTGCTCCCTCATTAGTCCAAGCAGCGTTTGAGTATCCTGCCTGTCCTCCTGTCGCCACCTCTCCTCCCGTTCCATGTTTGCCCGGTGCATTTGGGACAAGTTCTCCCTCCACTGTGTCTGCTGGGCTGCCTGTGCTCGGGAGCATCCCATTAGTTCAGCAAACATGTCTTCCCGTGTCCTCTTCTTCCTCCTCCTAATGTGCGCTAGCCTCTGGGCAGATGTGGCTGTGGGAATTGGAAAAAGGGAGTGAATTCCTGAGACAGAGCAATGTATCTGTGAACAGAGAACATAGTCTTTCTCTGTGAACAAGACCATGCAGAGCACCTATCACACGCGCACTGAGGACAAGGTCGAATTTTCGGCCCTCGCCTACAGTGCCTGCGGTCTTGCTGTGGCGAGCTGAGGAGCAGGGCAGGACACCGGACTTTGTCTAGATGGCAAACATGGTAAGCCGTAGACTTGTGGCTGCTTAAAACTTTAAGAGTGGCACTGGCCTCCTTTCAAATAGAAAGCAATGCGAGTCTCTGCTGGCAGCAATCCTGCAAGCATGAACTCTGCCCCTGTCCCACCCCCTCGCGGCTGTAAACCGCGTGGCTGTAAACCGGCGGTTGCAGTTCTATAAAGGGACGGGCAAGCAGTCCCAATACTAACTTTCCCATACCTAATTCACAGCAGGGAGCCATGCCAGACATCACCCTCCTGAAGGTCTCCGAGAGCCAGAAGGAGAAGATGCTCCGGGACAGCCTGCAGAAACCGGGGCCATTTGCTGCACTGCTGTGCAAGGCCATGATCCCGGAGTACCTGCTGGCGTTGTGGCAGGGAAACGTGTCCTACCACGGGGGGCCTAATAAGCTCTCCCTGCCCAGGAACCTGCTGATGAGGCTGGAAAAACACCTGCAGGAGGTGTATGAGGAGTTCTCCCCGGAGGATCTCGCCTCTATCCCCGGTTACATTGACCAGTTCCTGGCTTAGGTGCCCTTGGAGGGACAAATGACTGCAGGGTTTTGGGCATTATAATCATGAAGCGGACATTGTGCAATTTTTTGAAAATGGTTCGGACTATATATTGAGGCGCCCAAAAAAAGACAAATCATGATACACTTTGCACTGATTCCCCTTTTGTTTGACTTTACTGTTTACATGTTTTGAAGCACTTTACCCACTGTTCATATTTTCAATCTTCCTGTTTTGTTGCAAATAAATGTTTACATGTTTTAAAGCACTTTAGCTAATGTTAATATTTTAAATACGCCAGTTATGTTGTAAATAAATGTTTAGATATTTAAAACACTTACTGCTTGATCCGTCCCCTGAATCTGTGTCTGGGGTAACGGCTGGGGAGGGTTGGTAGGGGATCTCTGTCAGGGTGATGAAGAGCTCCTGGCTGTCGGGCAAATCAGCGTTGTAAGCGCTGTCTACTGCCTCGTCCTCCTCATCTCCTTCCTCCTCTTCCCCGTCCGCTGAGGAACCGGCCGCGGACAATATCCCATCCTCAGAGTCCACGGTCAGGGGTGGGGTGGTGGTGGCGGCCGCACCTAGGATGGAATGCAGTGCCTCGTAGAAACGGGATGTGTGGGGCTGGGATCCAGAGCGTCCGTTTGCCTCTTTGGTCTTCTGGTAGCCTTGTCTCAGCTCCTTGATTTTCACGCGGCACTGCGTTGCATCCCGGCTGTAGCCTCTCTCTGCCATGGCTTTAGAGATCTTCTCATAGATCTTTGCATTCCGTCTTTTGGAGCGCAGCTCCGAAAGCACGGACTCATCGCCCCACACTGCGATGAGATCCAAGACTTCCCGATCCGTCCATGCTGGGGCCCTCTTTCTATTGGATTGCACGGCCATCTCTGCTGGAGAGCTCTGCATCGTTGCCACTGCTGCTGAGCTCACCACGGTGTCCAAACAGAAACTGCGATTCAAACTGCCCAGACAGGAAAAGGAATTCAAATTTTCCCGGGGGAGTGGCTGGTCAGAGCATCCGAGCTCGGACTGCTGTCCAGAGCGTCAACAGAGTGGTGCACTGTGGGATAGCTCCCGGAGCTATTAGCGTCGATTTCCATCCACACCTAGCCTAATTCGACATGGCCATGTCGAATTTAGCGCTACTCCTCTCGTTGGGGAGGATTACAGAAATCGATTTAAAGAGAGCTCTATGTCGAACTAAATGGCTTCCTGGTGTGGACGGGTGCAGGGTTAATTCGATATAACGGCGCTAAATTCGACATAAAAGCCTAGTGTAGACCAGGCCTTAGTCTCCATGAAACACATCATTATGCTGTTGTCTGAATTAGCAGGGAAGGAACTTAACATGATATGAGAGCTTGAAAAGTTTCTTAGTCTGATCCACTATGCAGCTACTCCAATTTTAGCCAGAGTTTCGGTCTAAGCCCCAATTCTGTAAACACTTCAGCCTGTGTATAATTTTCCTCACGTGAATAGTTCTGTGGAAGCTCATGGCACTACTCATGTGAGTAAAATTATGCATCTAGTTAAGCATCTGCAGGATTTGATCCTTCATCAACAAGCCATCTGTTATAAATAGGGTGACCAGACGTCCCAATAAAATTGGGACCGTCTCGATTTTTAGCTGTTTGTCCCGACCGATTTCTGTCCCGATATTTTGCTCGGCGGCTGTTTTTTTTTTTGCTTGGCCGGCAGCACTCGGCTTCCCCTCCTCCTCCCCCCGTCCCCGGTGTCCTGATATTTTCTTCATCTCATCTGGTCACCCTAGTTATAAAGGAAAAATACCCTATGCTTGCTGGGGCTGGACTTTCTCATCCAGTGGGTCTATTTCATATCTAAAATCTATAATCCCAGCATTAAGAAATGCATTGACAGTTAATGTCTATAATAAGGCAAACATTATTAATTAATCGTAATTGGGTGTCTGACATGCAAAGAGCTACAGACTTCATCTGCCACTTTATCCCCATGCTTGCTGTCCTCAACTCTTTTCCTAATTGCATTCCAGCTCAATAGGGACTCATATATTTTAGTACTGAATGTTAATATGTACATTAAAAAGTTTATGTTCCTTGAAAACTTTAATGGTGATCTCATTTGTTCTGCTCACATGTTGATTTTGTTTTACTATTTTTCGAATAGTTCCTATATTTGGGGACAAGCATGGCTGGATTAAGGCACAATAGGACCTCAATCATACCATGACATGGGGGCCTTTGTAGCGTTCTTCTTCATCTCCTTTTGGAGGCCAGAGAAGTAGCCATTGGCCTTCCTTTTTCCCCAGGAGTGGCAGCAGCAGTAGTATGGTAGAGATGGAAGAAAGGACACTCCACACACATCTTGAGAGGTAGAGATGGAAGCCAAGAGACGACCCCCCCCCCCCCGGATTCATTACCCCAGAAGCTCAGGTATATTTCTAAGGATGGGTGGGCCTTCTTCTGCCAGACTTAGAGCACTCTGCTGCATTGCTGATAGTGGAGACCTTCTGAGCAGTGAGTCTTGGAGTTAACACTCCTAGAGCTACACAGGGGCAGTTTCCTCCTCTCAAACTGTTTGAAGACTGAGGCAGATGTCTCTGCATTGGTTATGCGCAGGTCACCTTTTGAAGATTTTCTTGAACTGTGATGACTAGAAACTCTATTTTTAATATAAACTCAGATTTTTATTTAATCACATGACTCCAGAAGCTAGGGCCCTAGCACGTCCTGTAGAGCCAGATTTACAAAGGTATTTAGCCAGTTAAAGATGCCCAGAGACACCTAACAGAATTTACAAAAATGCTTAACCAGGTTGGGACCCAACTCTCCTTGAAAGAGTATTTGGGAGTTAGGCATCTAATTCATTCTGGGCACTTTTGAAAATCCTACTAAGTGACTATCTCCACCTTTATGCAACTAAATATCTTTGTAAATCTGCCTCTGTCTCTGGGGCCGAGAACAAAGAAACACCACCACAGCTTCTGTATCTCAGTTTCTGAGAACAAAGTGAGCAATTAACACTAAAAAGGCATATCATTTGTGGGGTTTTTAATGCCAAATGCTTAAGAATCTGTGATTAAAAAGAGACACAATGGAAAGAGAGCTCTTAATGGGAATTTGAACAACTTAAAAAATACTATGGGTATTGACCTCATTCCATTAGACATCTCATTCATCTTTCTCTTTCCCCATCCTCTCTACTCCCTATTGTGCTAGCAGGACGTAGTCAAGGAGATGGAAGTTTATCATCAAAGTAACAACAAACACAGTTTGAATTCCCAATGTAGATGCAGTTTTCATCTCTTCCTCCATTCATAAATCATTGTTCTTCCAGTAGCACAAGCATAGAATATACACCTTTTAAAGTTTACCTTCACTTTCTTACCTTTGAGCCTCTCTCACACATTTCCCCCCCACATATTCGAATAAGTCTGATCTGTGTGAACAGTTAACCTATTCCAGATAGCAAAACCTAATTTAAAACCAGAGTA
This sequence comes from Terrapene triunguis, assembly GCF_002925995.2. Lineage (NCBI taxonomy): Eukaryota > Metazoa > Chordata > Testudines > Emydidae > Terrapene > Terrapene triunguis. Next base: position 7,374,921 of record NW_020699373.1, on the reverse strand, counting down.
TAGGATTAGCCCAATGCCTTGGTTTATTTCACCCATATTTTAAAACTGGGATTACTCAGGAGAACAAGCAAATTTGCACTAGAATTTAATTTCCACCTAAAAATATTGTAGAAGTTTCAAATAGGATGATACTGCCACATGGAACCACTTGTAAAACTCAGGGATTGTCTACACTCAGAAATAACTCTGATTCAACAATCTGTGACCAATAATTGGTGCAGTTTCATGTACTGACTCCTAATTTCAGAGCAGGGCATTTATATTTTTATAATCTGAATTAAGATGTTGCAGAATGGCCAGTTTGCCACAACAGAGTTAAGCAGAATCCAGCAGCCTTGCCATAGAGTCTAATGCCAGAAGAGATCACTGATCATTTAATATGACCTTCTGTATAACAGAGGCCATAGAACTTGTCCCAAATAGTTAGTGTTTGAACTTTGCTCTGTATCAGTGACCTGTCCTCTTCATTCTTTACCATTCCCTGATATTGTGTCATCTGCAAATGTTATCTGCGATGATTTTAAGCTTATTTCCAGCTCATTGGTATAAATGTTAAATAGTGTAGGTGTAGCAGGGCAGTCACCCTGCTTTGGTGTGGAAGGGGTTAAAAACAGCCCTAGGAAAGGGCTGCCCCGGGGAGCCAATCAGGAGCGGCCTTGAGGCAGCCAATCAGGGCCAAGCTGGGAGTATAAGCCGGCCTAAGGAAGGAGCTGGGTCACAGTCTCTCTCTAGCTTTGGAGAGAGATGGACCTAGCTGCCTGAAGGGTACCTTGGACAGAGCAGTGCTGGGGAAGGGGCAGGCTGAGCTGGGGAGCTCAGGCCTGGTGACCTCCCAGGCTGAGGCCTGACAGGAAGGCCTACAGAGGTGCAACCCAGGGTTAGGCAGAGGCAGCTGGTCCAGCCTCTGTGCCAATGATAAGTGGCCATTACAGACTGCAGTCTGCCCCAGTGAAAGGGGGCTAGGTGATGACTGGCAGTAGCCACTGAGGCAAGGTGGGTATAGAGGGTGGGGGTTCCCCTTGGAGGGGAGACCCAGAGTGTGGGGGTACTGCTGAGGCAGAATCCCGAGGTAAAGGGGCACTGGGGTCCAAGAGGGACATGGGGCCTGAGGCAGGTGAGCCACCGGCCAGCAGAGGGTGCTCCAAGGCTGGGAAAGAGCTAATTCCCAGGATGACCAGCAGGAGGCGCCATGCTGGTGAGTCAGCAATTTGCTACAGTAGGGCCAATAAAATTTAGGTAGAGTTTATCATGGAGAGCATATGATATCTTGGTTATCATACAGCCCAAGAGATCGAGATATTTATAATGTGTTAAAAAATAAATAATACATGTAATTGTAATAGCTCAGGAGATTGGTAATGGGCTAGAAACCTTACTACCTCTGGGTTCTAGTTCAAATAGAGTTGTAATTCTGTCTGCAGTGACTCAAGAGCATGAATGCCAACTCAACTCACAAACATACAATAAAGTCTAACCACTAAACACATTCTTATAATTCTAATACCTAATATAATTATAATTATAATACCTATTTTAACAATACCAACACACAAGTGAGCCAGACTGATTCCTGGTTTGTATTTGTCAGTGTTCAACTGAGACCCGGGGACCTTGGTATGAGCTGGCACCTGGTCTGCCAGCATCACACTAGCACAGATATGCAAAGACAGAGAGCCATTGTCATGTTATAGCTGCTGAATGGCCTCTGTTATTTGGTGGATGATTTGGTTAATATTTATACATTTTTGTCCACCAGCTAAGTACCTGAAGACCTGAAACACATTATGGATGTCAGCATCACAGCACCTCTGTTAGGTAGGAAATATTGCTGTCCTCATTTTATAAATGGGCACGCTAAGGCACAAAGATATTACATGACTTATCCAAGGACATATAAGGTGGCTATGCAAAACCCAGTAATACAACCCAAATCACCTGAACCTATAAACAAGGAAAATGCCTGTCATTGCCTGTATTTTTATTTCACTCCCCTTTTTCCTAGACTTTCTTAAAGTTGTTGTGCTCATGAATGGGAGATTCTTTGACAACTGAACTATTTGATAAAGAAAGCTGGAAGTAAGGTATAATCTCTTCACTTTGGATCAAGTCTGTTTCTGACTCAGAATGTTTAAAGAAGAATGCTCTGGAGTATAGATGAACTATGCCAAGTTAACCCTGAAGTCAGTGAAGATGATACTGGATGTTTATCTTTTCTTGCTGTGCTGCTCATTTCTCTAAGTAAGAGGGTTCTGTAAGTGATAGTTTTGCTGAGATCAAGAAAATATCAACTATTTGCAAGTTTTACAAAGATTTCAACTTTCAGATTAGCTTGATCCAACTCAGTGAACCTAATCCTCCTTTCACGAATGCTGGTGAAATGCCATTTGGGCCTGATTTCTCATTTACACCGTTTCCAAGTTCCTGTTCTGCCACAGATCCTATGTGATCTTGGGCAAGTCACATAGCCTCTCTGGATGGGATCCACAAAGGTATTTAGGTGCCTAAGTTTCAAGGTTAGGCACTGTTATATCCTTGGGGGCAACAGTTTTAGGAAGAAATCACTTGAGAAACAGAGAACTGTAAACCTTAAAAGCAGCCATTTATTGCCACACACTGAACTAACCAAAAACCAGCCAAAACTGACTGGGCTATCCCCTAATAATCTACTCAGTTGCCATAGCAACAAGATTCTAATACCACGACAACCAAATACACAACATATTCCTCCCCTCTTAATGAGAACATCCCCTAAATAAAGCAAACACTAAACTAGAGAAGGAGGGTAGACTGCCTCCGTTCCCAGCTAAACCCCGGGGATTATTTTGCCCCATAACCATGGGTTCGCCCTAGCTAAAGATCCAGCCATTCTGTCTCTAGGTGGATTATGGCAGACTTCTGGTGGTGTTGCACCCGAAAGTGTCTTGGGCGCAGGCCTGACAATGGGCTCAGGGTTTGTAGCATCAATGGGTGAGGATGTGGTATCAGCTCGTTCTGGGCAGAGAGGTATCTCTGCCGCTGGCAGTAATGGAGGGGGAAAGTCAGGAACAGGTGACTCTTGATTCGGTGTCTCACCAGAAGTGGTGAAGTCAGGCAACTCAACTGAAGATGTGTCCTGAGGACTGGTATGACCTGGCAGCAGCTGATCTACATGTCACCACCAGGTGAGATCCTCTGCAGTCCAGACTGTGTAGAAAACAGGTCCTGTTTGAGCAATGACAGTGGCAGGGACCCATTTAGCTCCAGAAGTATAATTCCGAGCCAAAACTGGCTGTCCCAGGTTAAAGGTTCGGTCTTTTGCTCTGGGTGCATGCCTGATGACTTGATCTTGCTGCTGATGTTGCACAATTTGTCGGGGTTCAGAAGGTTTCAGCAGATCAAAGCAACTGCGCAGCTGTCGTCCCATCATTAGAAAGGCCGGGGATGCCTTGGTCGTAGCATGAGGTGTGTTTCTGTAGGATAGTAAGAAGGTATCCAGATGCTTTTGGATGGATAATTTTCCCCTTGCCGATTTCAAAGCTTGTTTCATTGTCTGCACAAATCTTTCAGCTAATCCATTGGTGGACGGATGATATGGTGCTGAAGTGATGTGGTGTATCCCATTTTCCTTCATAAAATTTTGAAACTCCAGAGAGACGAACTGTGGTCCGTTCTCGCTCACAAGTTGTTCTGGCAGACCGAAATGACTAAAGAGTCCCCGTAGTTTTTGGATAGTACTCTCTTCAGTAGTGGACTGCATTATAGAGACTTCTGGCCATTTAGAATGGATGTCTACCACTACCAAGAACATGCTTCCTTCAAGTGGGCCAGCAAAGTCAACATGAATACGTTGCCACGGGTTTTCAGTCTGGTCCTATGGGTGTAGGGGTGCCCACTGGGGTGCATTCCTCTCACCCTGACATGACATACAAGCTCTTGCCTTCTTTTCAATAGCACTGTCCAATTCAGGCCACCAAAAATAGCTTTGTGCAATTTCCTTCATGCACACTATTCCACAGTGACTGGAATGTAGCTGTTCTAACATCCATGATCTCCGTGGTGGTGGGATAATGATGCGTCTCCCGCACAACAAACAACCAGATTAGATTGATAACTCCATCCTCCTGGACATGTAGGTAACAAGGTCGGGTGAGACCGGAGAGGTTCGTCGAGATGTTCCATGCATCACAAGGTCCATAACTTGGGACAATACTGGATCAACGTGGGTGTGTTCTCTACCTGTTCAAAGTAAAAGATTCCCTTCTGGGCAATATCTTGATGTTTGACTGGCAATGGCAGCCTTGAGAGACCATCCGCATTGCTGTGCAGAGTGGATTTCCGATATTTGATTTTATATGTGTGAGCGGAAAGCAACAATGCCCAAAGTTTCATACGACTAGCAGCTAATGGGGGAGTGCCCATGTGGGGTCCAAAAATTGAAGTCAGAGGTCAATGGTCTGTGAGAAGAGTAAACTTCCGTCTGAAACTTCCGAATTCTGAAAACGAATCCCAATGCCTCATGTTCGATTTGGGCATAGTTATTCTCTGCTTTGCTTAGAGTCCGTGAAGCAAAAGCAATAAGTCTCTCTTCTCCCGAAGGCATAATGTGTGACACAATCGCTCCCACTCCATAAGGGGAAGCATCGCAGGCCAACTGTAGGGGTAAGGACGGATCAAAGTGCATCAGAATTTAGCAATGCACTCTTAGCTTTGTTAAATGCAACATCACAGGTTTCAGTCCACTTCCAGGCCTTGTTCTGCCCAAGGAGTTTGTGAAGTGGTTTTAGCAGTGTGGCTATCTGTGAGATGAACTTTCCATAATAGTTTAATAGTCCTAGAAACGAGCGAAGCTGGCTAACATTTCGAGGAGGGGGAGCCTCCACAATAGCCTTAACTTTTGAAGGAGACTTATGAAGACTTGTAGCATCAATGATGTGTCCCAAATATTTAACAGAGGGCTGGAAGAATTCACACTTGTCTTTGCGGACGCATAGGCCATACTCTTCCAGTCTTTGTAGGGTAGCCTCTAAATTCTTTAGGTGATCCTCCTCATTCCTTCCAGTGACCAGGATGTCATCCAGATAGCACTGGACTCCTGGCAAGCCACACAAGATCTGGTCCATTACCCTCTGGAACAGGGCAGGAGCCAGATGTTTTTCCGAACGGTAGGCGACAGTATCGATAAAGCCCTTTATGTGTCACAATAGTCAACAGCTCTTGGGATTTTTCATCGACGTGCATCTGTAAATACACTTGACTCAGATCAATCTTACTGAACTTTTGTCCCCAGCCAGGCCCGCGAAGAGGTCATCGATGCGGGGAAGCGGGTATTGCTCTGCACACAACACCGGGTTGACAGTGACTTTAAAATCACCGCAAATCCGGAGGGAGTCGTGTTTCTTCACTATTGGAATGATAGGAGTTGCCCATGGGCTATGGGTAACTGGTATTAGGATTCCATTTGTGACCAGGTGCTCCAGGTCCGCTTCAACTTTCAGCCTGATGGCATATGGCACAGTTCTGGCTTTCAGATATTTTGGTTGACTGTCAGGTTTAATGTTCAATGTCACAGTGATTCCCTTCATACTTCCCAGATCCTCTCCAAAAACAGCAGCATGTTTCCTTAGTATAGCGGTCAGACTGGTTTCTTCTTTAGTCATTCAGTGCACTTCTGCCTAGTTCAGCTGAATCTTCCTAAGCCAAGACCTACCCATTAAGGCTGGGTAATTACCTCTCACCTCAAACAGTGGCAATTTAGCTGCCTGTCCATTGAGCTCCACCTTAACATCAGTAGTGCCCAACATGGGCACTGCTTCTCCCATATACGTCTTCAGAACAGTTTTTGTTGCCTTAAGCGGAAGATGCTGTAGCATTTCTTTATACACAGTCTCGGAGACCAGTGAGAAGGCTGCACCGGTGTCCAGTTCCATGCATATAGGTTTGCCGTCCAACAATGGGGTTACTCAGTATTCATATGAGCCTACTGCCAAAGACAAAATGTGGAGTGGCACTTCTTGTGATGAGGTGTCTCCTTGGTCATCCTGGGTCTGCTCGACGGTATGCAGATTTCCCTTTTTGGTCCTTTGTTTACAGGCACACTCAGTGTGTCCCTTTTTGTCACAGTGTTGACACACCAGGTCCTTACACCAGCATTCTGATGCATGGTGACCCTCTTACCAGTCCGGTAACATTCCTGACTCCCCACAGTTTTCTGGGTAGGTTCTTGTGACACCTTTTGCACCCTAGGAGATGCACCGATGTATGGCACCTCCTTTGTAGCCAGTTCCATGGAGACCGCAATATCAACAGCCTTCTGTAAAGTAAGCTGAGCATCTGTCAATAGGCGCTTCTGTATAGCTTCACTGTGCAGGCCACACACTAACCTGTCACGTAGGGTGTCATTTCATATCTCCTTAAATTCACAGTGTTCCGCAAGCTTTTTCAAAGTTGCTACAAATTGTACAACCGTTTCGTCTTGGTTTTGGTCTCAGCAATTACCAATGGTTTTGGAGAAAAATGGGAACCCAGGATTTCCACAATATCACTGTAAGATTTGGTCTCAGGTTTAACAGGGTGTAGTAAGCTGCATAGCAGGGAGTAGGTCTTAGCCCCTACAACAATTAAGAATATTGGCACCTTCTTCTCTTCTGTAATGTCATTTGCAATAACAAAAAGCTCAAAATGCTCAGTATATATGTACCATTGCACTATACTCTCCTCAAAAGGTTCCAGTGGCCTCATAAGTGTAGCCATGGCTTTAGTTTCCGTTTGCACAGTCAGTGCAAACAAACCAGTTCTCACGCCCTCTCCCCTTGGATCCCTCCATTTTGTGTGGAATAAGGCAGGTGCCTAATTCATTCCCTCAAAAACCACTTAGACACCTAAAAGACCTGATTACATGTGGCTGATTCTAATTTACGGATTGCTAAACAGGACTAGGGCCTCCCTGCAGCCCAGACTTAAGCCTTGTCTACACTGCCGCAGTAAGTTGACCTAAGTTATGCAACTCCAGATATGTTATTCATGTAGCTGGAGTTGACGTAGCTTAGGTCAACTTACCACGGTGTCTACACCACACTGCGTTGATGGGAGACACTCTCCCATCGATTTACCTTACTCTTCTCGTTCCGGTGGAGTACCAGAGTTGACCGGAGAGCGCTCTACGGTCGATTACGCGGGTCCTCACTAGACCCATCAAATCAATCCCTGCTGCATCAATCGCAGCAGCGTCGATCCCTGGTATGTGTAGACCATGGCCTGTTTTAGAGAGAGGCTCAGGGATTAGCACACAGTCCTCTGGTTGGCATCTCCCAATGGTTATCTTAGGCAGGTCCATACCTCGTGTGCTCGCTTTTGTGGATCATATTCCAAGGTGCCGAGTTCTCCCCAGGTATTATATAGGGAACCTAGCCTAACTCAGTCTTTGTGGATCACAGAGTTGTTTCTATGATGTTCTAGGAGCCTAAAAGTGAGGCACTGTGATGCTTAGAGATGCAATTCCTCAATCCCTTCCTGGATCCTACCCTCTGTGCCTCAATTTGCCATGTATAAAGTGGGGACAATAGCACTTCCCTACAGCACAGGGGTTTTGTGATGAGAACTTTGCTAAAGCTTGTAAGGTGCTCAGATTCTATGGAGATGTGGGCCATATAAATACCAAAAAAGATACAAGACAGAGTATCTTCATTTGTTGCTGTTTAACCAGTGTTACTGGAATAGCTAAAGCAATTCCCTCTCTGTTTGTACTGGAAGTCAGTAAGGCAAACATAATACAAAATAATATCTCCTTATCCCTTATTTCTCTTCAAATTGTTAAGACAGAGATCAAAAGAATCTGTGCCAGGTGTTATAAATGGTCCCAACCATAGCTATGCAATTCCAGGCAAGATAATCTACTATCTGCTTGTGTCAGATAATTTGAAAATTACTTGTGTGAGAGGGATTGCTTATTGTAGCATGGCCATGGGTAGTGCTTCTACCAACACCACACCAGGTTTGGGTTAGTAGATGCTCATTAAGTTTAAAGGTACTTTTAAGAACAGAAAAATGTGTTATGCCTGTCCATTGCAACCCTTAAGTGTACTGCCTGAATTCTTGTCATAACACATTATTCTGAAAAGGAATAAAAATGATAGAGGTCTTTATTGAAATGCTTGTCATGATATAGCCTTAGAGGTTTACATGAACATAGAAGCAGACTTAAGTAAAAGGTCAGAGATGCCATGTTATTTTTAACTGACTTGTTTAATGATCCTAAAATCATGTCGAGAAAGTTCTATTTGTCACACAAAAATGCTAAAATTTCCCTTACACAAAGATCAGGAGCAATAGAAAATGTTTCATTCTCCTTATGCAGAAAATGTCTTTTTTCCCCCCTGTATACGCCCAGTTATTCAAGCACTCGGCACTATACTGCAATATTGTAAAGGTAAAGAAATGAGGTTGGATCATCAGTTGGTGTAAACCAGCCTAATGCCATTGAAATCAATAAACTGATGCCAGTTTACGCCAGCTGAGACTGAGGTCCATTCCCCTTAGTTCCATCAAAGAAATATTCTCATGTATTTTCTTTGGACAGATATTTATTTTTTCATATTTCTTATCCATACTCTAGATCTCTCACACACATTCAATTACACACAAAGAATTCCCATTGATATTGAGGAGATGTTCAGGTGCAGAATGAGTGCAAAATATCAATAGCAGTTTATGTTTATATAGAATATTTCTATCTGCTGAACTCAAAATGCTTTACAGATGTGTTAGTAAACTACAATGAGCCTCACAATATCCCTGTATAACCTCTTATTGCTGTCTTTGGGTGACACGGTCCCTTTAAGAAGGAGCAGGACCAGTGCACCCTTGCAACAGCTGACTCAAAAGAGCTTTAAAAGAAAGCACCTGGGCCTACAAAAGGGTGAGGGATTCAGTGAGTCATAGGTAGGAATCAGCAGTATTATAACAACATCATTGTTGTTGTCATCCCATGGGAGGGGAGGCTGTGAGAACATGAGAGGCAGAGGGATCAAAAAACAAACCCCTTGAGAAATTGTAGTCCAAGGTGAGGTAAGCAGCTGTATTTGTTTGTCTTTTAAGTTTGAACAATAAAACTGCCTCAAAGAGATTGGGTGAGGAAGTGGGTTATTTGTGCTAGAGGGGAGCCCTGCCTTGGAAAATGCAGTTGGGCAATCAGCCCCTGGAATTGAGGGGAAACTGAAGTTTGGGTTTGACCAATATCCCACTCAGTTTAGGTGTCCCGGAACTGATAGAGCCAGAATATGTGGAAGCTTATTTTGCTGAAGGAAGTCCCACTCTTCTAAGTTGGTGCATGGAGGGATAGCAGCAACTTCAGGAGCTCCTGCTTCTGTTTCTGCAGGCAGTCAGAAGATGGAAGCAGTGGGAGGTGCAGCCAGATCTGTGGGATCATATTGAGGAACAGCAACAGCAGTGCTTCCTGGAGATTCTGCAGAAGGAAAGGGTCAGAGAAGGAAAGAGGACTTCGAGGACCAGGAGGTGCAACAGATGGTATGTTTTGCCTGTGAGTGAGTGAGGCATATACGAAATGTTTGCCCCCATGTGACCTATGCTTTTAAGACTTGCTCAGTTATGCAGAGCACAGAAGAAACTGGAGAGACTGTGGGTGGTACTCTGCCTGTTTCTCAGGCCCAAGAAGGGTCAAGGATGGTGCGGTTCTCAAGGACCATATGTTTTTGTTGGGGGCTGGGGGGAAGAGAATCTTGCCTGACTAAGATCTCAGACTATGGAAAACTTGGACACCAAAGGTTTGGGTTCTCCAGGTGGCAGAATGATCATGGGAAAGACTTGACTAGGAGGGATAGGAGATGGCCGGAGTGCTTCAGGTGGGATGGAACAGGTGGGTTTGACCTTGAAGGATAGATTTGGGAAAGTGGAGTCTGGGGGATGGGGACAGCCCTGCATACTGAGGGAAGTAATTCCCAAGGCAGAGAGGCTGAGAGGGAGAGGGTGCAGCAGATCCTACCAGAGAGGCCAAAAGAGATTAAGGCCAAGAGACAATCTACAGCACCAGAATCTCCTAGGGCAGGAGAGTGCTATAAGCTGCTGGCTGAGGTACAAAGGCAGGGGAGATAGACATCCTCCACTAACTAAGGTTGGGGTTGAGCTGCAGAGGATCAGGCTCCAGGTGGAGAAAATGCAAAGAGAGGATGGAAGATGAGGCTAATGAGCTGAGAGAGAGCACATTAAGAAAGCAACACAATTGCAGGCTTGGGCAGAGAGTTGGGAGTAGAAGAAGAAGAGGAAAAGTGTCTGTGAGAAGGGCACATGGATGTTGGCTGCAGAAAAAAATGGACTCTGCAGTTATGGCAGCACCATTTGGAGTCGCTAAATCTGTACATACAGCACTGAGAGGAGAGGATATGAGAGGCCTGCTCTCCTTGGCATAAAAGCATTAGGTGGCGCTTGTTGCTTTGTGTAAGCGGGGGAATGGTCCCGCTATTGTGGGGAACTTTCCTGGCTTCTGCACTACCCCGGTGAAGTGGGCTAGTGAAAGGATCCGAGTCCTCGCTCCCACTTCCCTTACCCAGAGGCCTCCCTGCCCTTGAGGACTCCCCTTCCACTCTCCTGTCTGGCAGAGTCCTCGTAACCCCGACAAGGCTGGGCCCAGGATTCCTGGGGGGCTTGACCCCCAACCCTGCTGTGGTCACCCAGGACAGGGGCTAGGGTGTCCCCACTCCAGGGTACTCTCTCTGCACTGGGCACCTCCCTGACCCACTGATCATTTCATACAATTTAAAGCAAATACAAGTTATTTAATTAACAATTACTTTTAAAAAAGAATAAGGAAAAATGGGAAAGGTTAAAGGAAAACACATCACCCCGCTCTGTGGCAGGGAACATCACAAACAGTGTCTCTGGAACGTCAGGGCAGGTCACAGTCTGTTCCTTGTAGGTCCCAGGCTCCTTCTCAGGCCCCGGCTGTGCTGCAGAGACGCTGCGGGTTGGACACTTGCTCTGGCGGTGGCCACACGCTCTCAGGCTTTAGGTGGCAGGACCCTTCTTCCCAGCGTTGCCCCTGCCCTGACAGGGTTACGATCCCCCCAAGTCTGGCCTGCAAGGCCTCTTGGCTGAGGTGTCTCCCTGCGCTGGGCCCACTGCCCAGGGTCCCCCTCACTTTCCCCAGCTGCTCACCGCACCCAGCTCCGGAGTGCTCCAGCCCCGGCTCCAGCTCCACTCTGCCTCAGCACTGCTGCTGCTGCTCTGCCTCCAGCTCCCTGGGCTGCTTCTCTGGCCTCTCTGGCTCTGGTTGCTACAGCTCTGCCCCCAGGACAGGTCGGCTCTGCAGGCTGCTTCTGTGACTCTGCTCCCAGCTCTGACCTTCTTCCTGGCTGCTTGTCTGGCCCCTCTGGCTCTGGTTGCTGCAGCTCTCCTCCCAGGGCAGCTCTGCTCTCTCTGGGCTGTGCTCTGACTTTGGGGCTGCAGCTCTGCTTCCAGCAACTTAGCTCGGGCCCCTGCTCTCTCCTTAGCTCGGCCCCACTCTGTCTGACTCAGGCCATTCCAGCTCACACCGAGGACAGGACCCTCCTGACTCCCTGATTAGCCTGCCCGCCCTGTCAATCAGGCTGATCTGGAGCATTGGCCTCTCCCCATTGTTCCTGGGGACTGTCAGTCTGACTCCTGATTTGCCATCGACCCTTCCCCTTTTAGTGCTGGGAGCTAGCCAGCCAAAACACCCCCACTGAATGTTAGTAAGGGGGCAACAGTCCCCTTACATTTGGAAGAGGCCAGGCAGCAAGCCCAGAAAAAGGAGGCGGAAGTTGCTGAGGGAAAAGTGAGAGCTGAAGTCCAGATCAAGCTCCTGGAGGATGAGTGGGATTTGAAACAGGGCATGCAAAAGGAGCTCCGAGGGAGAGATGAATTACTCTGTGAAATCTCCCAGCTGAAGGGAGAGCCGGAGCCAACTACAGGCTGGAAAGCAGACAGGGAAATGCTGGAGAAAGAAGTGAGGCTCTGTTAGTGGTGCTCAGTTGAAGGTATGGCTTGTTACACTGCACAGGACCTGGAGTGGCATAGACTAGGGACTCATTCCCTTCAGAACTGGGTTTAAGGTCTGTGTGGAACCAAGGGAACCCTCTGGGGGTATGAAATGTTTTGTGTTAAATATATTGTGGGAAGAAGGCTTTGGTTTGGGGGTCCACCGTGCAAGAGATCTGGTGTAAGGATGGATTGTGTAAGGCACATCCTAGGGGTGGGCAAGCCCCTAAGAGGGGAAGAGTGTCACAAGGTGATACTGTCCCTTTAAGAGGAGCAGGACCAGTGCACCTGTACTGCATTAGCTGACACAAATGAGCTTTAGATGAGGGCAGCTGGGCTTCCAGGAGACTGGGAGACTCAGTGAGTCAGAGCTAGGAAGCAGGGGCAGCAGGACTGCTAAAGTCAGGGGAAGGAATCTGGGGATTGTGGCCCAGGGTGGGCTGAGGAGCTGTTTGTTATGATTAAAATTGCCTGCAAGAGGCTGGGTGTTGCAAACTGGGGAGAAGCCCTGCTTTGCTACAATAATACAATCCCCATTTTACCCATAGCTAAACTGATGCCTACAGAGAGTAAGTGATTTGCCCTTGGTATAAAGAGAATTACAAGCTAAATTAGAAACAGGACCTGGAGTCAAGGCACTTGGATTCTATGCTGTAACTGTGGGAACATGCTGCCTTCTATTTCCTTTAGATGTATCTAGTTTTCAGAACAGGAAATCTCTCTTTCTATCACTTCATTGTTTTCTCTCATTCGCACATCCAAGTGGCTCAGCAAGTCTGAGGAAAACATTTGAAAGAGACCAGAATCCACAGGGCAGAAAAGCTGTTGCAGTACTCAAATGATGACAACATTTCAAATGCTCACAATGAGAGAAAGAGAGCCATTCTTGTGCAGAGGGGGGAAAGGTAATCTTTAGTGAAACAGGAGTCTTTTCTTTAATGGATTTACGCTGCATGCTCCCTCTATTTACCATTGCACAAAAAAGGAGGAAACTTTTGTCTTGGTTTTGCTTCTCACATGTTTTTATTCTTGCTGGCAGTGCCCATGGTGGGCATAGGTATGGAAATATCTCCTGGCTTTCCATGCCAGTGGTTTTGTTTATGTACAAATCCTACAGGCAGAAAAGCTGCCATAGAATGCTGCTTTTTGGATTATCCTGAACAAAGGGAAGGGGCTGGGTGTGCATAGGGAAGGGTGCGTAGTGCCAACAAATATCACTGAAGGAATTCAAACTGCCTTATTATTCTGTTATGCCCAACATATGGCTAAATACCAAAGTATGAATGTATTGCTCCCCAATGCCACTGATGAAATCCCATTACAGTATGAATGTCCAATGTGCTGATTAAGTATTTACAAAGAAAACCAGGTTAAAGCCATTATTTATAAAATGTGATCTGTGTTTATCTTGACAACCAATCAGGATATGCTTATTGCGTAACCACAATGCACTTTTTCAGTGTTCCTAATTAAGGAAACAAACCCAGAATGTCCTATCTGAAATAGAGTAGGATTGAATGGCTGTTATAGTTGCAATGTATCTTGGTACTTCCCCATGTGAAGGGAATACAGCAGATATGAAGTATGAGCTTTTCAATGGGTACATAATGGTAGCAATAAAAGTACAGTTGTGCCTTGTGTCAGCTTTTTACAGCATGTTCCTTCTAAGTTCCATTCACCAATCTCAGTAGATTAGCTACCAGTATTACAGCTAGAGAGGGGTTTATACCTTTTAAAATCACTGGAGGAACCTGGGCTTTGTTACAGAATAAATATAGTTTGTCTGTCTTTTGTGGCAGGAATTATCTGCTTGACTGATATATTCCTCTTATGTTTGCACTGTTGTAGTTGTTGCCATGTTGGTCCCAGAATATTAGAGAGAGAAGATGAGGGAGATAATACCTTTTATGGGACCAACTTCTGTTTGGTGATAGACAAGCTTTCGAACCACACAGACCTGAAGCAGAGCTCTGTGTAGCTCAAAAGCTTGTCTTTCTCACCAACAGAAGTTGGTCCCATAAAAAGTATTGCCTCCCCCATCTCGTCTCTCTAACATCCCTCTTTGGCTAGATTAATGAAAAATTAAATAAGCCCTTCAACCTGCAATGTGCTGATCACTTTTGTTCTGGAGGGGGGTCTGGAGTAGTTGAAGGTGCTCTATATCTCCCAAGTGCTACACATCACATTTGTGGGATCAAGCCTTTAGGGTCTCATTCTGAACCCAGTGAAGTTGAGGGCAAAACAGCCATTGATTTCAGTTGTGCAAGATCCAGGGCTCTATTTTCCAGTGGACTGGAGACAGAGGGTGAGGATCATCCCTGTGCTAGCAAAGGAACAGAGGTGACTTACACATCCCTGATTCAGAAGATGCAGAGGTTAGTGTAGTCTTTGACACAAATTAGGGCACTCCTGTTTCAGGGGCACAAAGTTACCTGCCTGGATTCAGGTCTGCCCAGCCATGCTTCCATCTTGCCTGGCTTAGAATTCCTAGCTGGTACAAAGGAGCTGCAGGGCTAAAATGACCCTGGAGTTCCTGTGTGTGCTACCGTAGCACTCATTTGAGAATATGATGACCATACACAGGAAATTTTGCTTTGTGTCCTTTAAGCCCAGGACATGCAAACACCTGTCCCAGGAAATTGTGTGAAAACTATCATATGACATAGCATCCATCATATGGAGAAGTCCATTATATTAATACTCTGTCAAAGTTTAGGGCAACTGCGCCTGTATTTGCACCTCCGTGGTCCACCAACAGCCCCCATTCCAAGCTCCCAGTTCCTCAACTATCACCTCTCTTGGGCAGAGGCCCACATCTCTCTCCCTTGTGACCAGGTTTTTTTGAGGTTGCACAATTCCCTGCCTACACTGTGAGATCCCCAGCAAGACTGGTAGCCTAAGCAAGGCAGGGTCTGCACTTTGCTTTCTCTCTGAAGGCTGTGAACAACTGTAATTGCCAGCAGCTACAAGTTACCACACAGCTCTTTATAAGCATACACATATATTCTTAAGGTGAAAACATAATAAAAATAATATTAGTGGCATGCAGGTTCTTTTAATCTTAGCTGAGATGTTCCCACAACACCAAAAAGGGTTCTGGTAGAAGTCAGTCCTTCATTCTCCATAAAGGGTTTTTTTCCTGTGGTTACCAGCTCAGAACTAGCAGCTCCATGAAGAGGTTAGTCTTTCCTTTACTGCCCTTTGATTGGCAGTCTCCAGGACAAGTAATCCGCAGACTATGGGCCCCGCTTCAGAGCACTAGGATTTTACATAAATTTGGGTGGGGAATTTGCACTCATCTCCCCCACTAGAAATAGAATATACAATCCTGGCCAGCAGTAATATATAAATGGACCCCAAATCTACTTAAACTTAATTCAATGAAGTCTCCCAAGGTAATTGCCAAATCTGTCACAACTCAATCTAAGATTTTTTTCATGGGAGCCATGTGTCTCCACAACTTCCTAGTGGGCCTGCGTGTTCTCTTCTAGTTTCTCTTCAGATGTGTGGGATGGATCTGGGAATTAACTTTCATTTGCAAAGCTATGTGTCTTTTTCCCCCCCTAAGGTTCTATGAATTGTGATGGAAAATAAGTCCAGTTCCAAGATAGAGAATGTGCGGTGTTTGTTCCCTGCAGAAACAGTCTGCATGTGCTGGTCTACATCCTTTGGTGTATTAATGCACTGCTCCACCAGAACAAACTGGAGTAAAGTCATTTATTCTAGCCACCCAGGATCATCTCAGTATGTGGTGATCGCCTGCAAGAGATCTGGCTTGGGGACAGCGTGATCTGTGCTCCTGCCATCTCCAACTGCTGTAATTTGTCAGACTCATGTGGCCAGCCCAAGTTACAGCAGCCTTCAGAATACCATAGATGCTTGAAACTAATTTTTTGTAGAACATAATTATCGCTTGGACTTGAGTGAGTACAATGGCATTAATAAGCCTCCTTGTGAAAAGGGCTGTGAGATCTCACTACCCCAGGTGTTGAGAATTTTGGTTACTCACGTCATCTGAAAGCTGGATTAAATACAGATCCAGAAATAAATCAATAAATAGAACATAGCCTGACAGTAAGAGCAACTAGTTCATAAATGGCCCTCTTGTTCCTTCAGTGCGTCTCACTCCACTGTTAACTCTTTTCACAGGCCTGGTAGTCATGTCACATCCTGTACTGTTCGTGCTTTGTTACCAGTGTTATCAGTATCTGGCAAAGGACCACATTGATCACTTCTGACACAGTTTAAAATAGAATCCTACCCTTTTGTCCCTGGAATGGCTTGCATCTGTTAAAAATCACCGCCTACTGCACTGAAGCTAGGAGAGCTTGAAGGGTCTGCTGATGCCTAGTGCTCTCTGTTCCTGTCAAGATGAGATCAACTTCTTGGCTGAGGTTTTGTGCTGGCCTCTCAGAGATACAGGACAGAACTCTCCGGCCAGCAGGAGGATGGGGGTGAAGATGGCTTTAAGCCACCTTTGCACCCTCCTGCTCTTGGGTTGCTCCAGGGACTGGAGAAACCCATGGCATAACTCGGCCAGTTCTGGGATCTTGTCCAAATTACAGCAGCCTCCCAGGCTGCCCTACAGGGAGTAACCCTGCTCAAAATCTCTGCAGCACTGGGTGATGTGACTTCACCTTGAACACGGCTTTTTGCCCCCCAGCCATGGTCCTGAGATGCCCTTTATGCCAGGGCTTGTGTTGGGCTCCTTGGAATGAAGGCTGTATGCTGCATTGTGTGTGTCAGGGCGATCCACCCCCAGCCCCAACTGGGGCTTTTAGGGCCCCTTTATCTCTCTCCATTCCTCTGACCTGACATAAAGGGGTTGGAACAGGCGTGATCATCTTACCCCTTGGTTTTAATGTCCATTGGCTTCTGTTCTGCTTATTCGTGCTTAGGAGTTAACGTTTCATATGTGGCTGTTCTGCAGGGTGTCAGCTGATGTGCTGAGCTGCATTCATCTTTATATAAATGTATATTTAATTGTGACAGTTGAGAAGTAGGGATATAAAGCTGACTGACGACTCGCAGCAGGGAGATGAGCCAATATATCTCTATATTGGGAACAACCAGGCTTCAGATAGCATTGCCCGTGGCATTGTGCCTGCCCTCAGCCTCCTGGATGCCACAGGGAAGCACTTCAGCGAAGGGCAGAAGCTGAAAAACATTCCCATAAGTTTGTAAGAAACCATGAAACTGCCCAACAGTTCTGATGGGGACTCCCTCTTGGTGAATCATTACCAACCTATAAATCCAGAGTTGAGCTGCATGAAAGGAAAGACGCAGTCAGAAATCTCACCACTTTCCTCAGTCTGTTAAGCATTGTGTAAAGCTTTGTAGATATACTGCAGCCCTACTGGGATTTTTGTGGCATCTGGTATAAACCCCACGTAATAGCAGCTCTTTCACTTCTGTTCAATACTTAGTCCCATCCATATACTGTGGCATTATATTCATCAACATCAGGGGCATCATTTGCTAAGAGTTAAGGGGTAAACTTGCTCCCCCCACCTTGGTTTGCCCCCCTTGACTCTTCATAGGTCTATATGCTCCACTTCTTGCTTCCCTCCACCCCCGACTTTGTAGGATAGAACATTATACATGACATTATATGTGCTAACACAGCTTTGCTTCCCCCCAGAACTTTCCTGAAATGATGCCCCTGCTTAGGATTCATAACCCACAGTGCTTTTTATCTATTAAATGTTCAATTATTCAATGGGAAATGGAATTTTTGCAGGCATACAAATGGATTGTGGAAGCAGCGTTTGAAGAGGATTCTGTAAATGGACTCACTGTAATTTCTGAACCTTGAGATATTCTGTGTGTCTCAACAAGACAGTTGCCATTTTTTTTTTTTTTTGAGACTGTATATTTGGCTACCAGGGACCACTTGCTTGGTAAATCCCACATGGGGAAGGGAATCGCTTGGAGGATATTTGTGGAGATTATCCCACCAGGGACATAATGTGGGACAGGATTTGTTCCCCTGCCCCAGGCCAAAAAGGATTCGGGGACCACTCAGGCCTCATAGATCCTGTTAAGTCTGTACACTGTTAAACAGAAGTTGTATTAACATAAATCAAATACTCTTTCTGAAAGGTTGCAACATAACACTATTTTGAGTCTTAGACTCCAGAACAGTACCACCCCCTAAGATAGAAAGGAACATCCCAACCCACCACAATCTAAACTGGATTCTTTGGGACAGACTGCTGAGATGCAGTTTACAGGCTTCCCTATAGAGTCCCCTGGCCTGCAGGCAGGACCAGGAACAACACGGCCCCCTGTGCAAAACACACACTTTTAAAGTGATAGCTTGCAATTCCAGCACAGTCCTCAGTACGCCACAGGGGGGTAGGGTCATTTGTATTCAAGTCATGTGCCTTTACACCAACTCTGAGCCCTGATGGTTCCCCCAGTAGCTGCCTGCACCCGGGTTCTCTAGTTACATGATTGCAATGGAGCTATGTTACCAAAGACCTCGCCCTAGGAGTGGGGCTCTGTCTAGGAGATAATGCATCCCAAGATGTACTATCTTTATTTTTTTTACTGGGGGATCGCCTCATGGCTACTGTGGGGAGGGGGAATGTGCTGTTACCATCCTGCCCAGTCTTCCTCCCCTCTCTTGGACAGTCCCTGGAGATGTGGAAGAGGAGATGGATGAGCACTTTCCACACAGGAGGAAGAGAAAACCCATGTGTGGATAATGGTCTCCATATATAGATCTGGGAGGAACAGTTAGGGTCTCTGGTTCTTTTTTTAGCTAACATGGTGATGGGAAACTTAGCAATAATCTTGTTTAATATTTCTTTACAAATAGTAATGAGTATAAATCGAATGTGATGTTTCAGTAGACATTCATTCTTAATGCAAAGTGTATTTCTGTCATTCTCCTTTAACTGGGCCTTATTCTGGAGAAATGTTACATGTCAGTTACACATAAATCAGCATAGGGGAGCTGGGAGTCCTCAGGTCTGTTGTCTCCCCTAACAATGCTGATTTCATTATTAATAACCCTTTGTGCTGCTATCACACCTTTCAGTGAAAGAACTCAAGTGTTCTCCAAACACTAATTAAGATTCATAATATCCATGCAGCAGAAACTAGGAGTGCCCAAAATCTTGAGTGGGGATTTATGCATTGGCCTTGGGCTAATTCAGGGGCTGGGGGAAAATCATTCCTTTTGCACTATATAATAAAAATATAATTTTAGCCTGGGACAGCTGCTGACATTTTCCCCATCTAAAAAAATAATATAAAAATCCCTGTGTAAAAATCTGAGTTAGTGATACGATAGTTTGCTTGCTATAGGTACAAACTTCACAGCAGACAGTGGCTCTTGTCAAACGGGGTGATAGTCTGTTAAGCAGTTCCCTTCAATGCCTGACTCTTTTGGCTAATGCTATGTATGCAAGCTTTCCTTCTAACCTACAAGAGACAGGGGAAGTTCTGGTTGAGCAACTATGAAGGAAGGGGAAGGGTCCCTGGAGGACGAAGGGAACAGAAGAAAAACTTAGAAGCCTGGATGAGAGAGGGTCTGGCAGGAAAAAGTCCAAGAGAGAGCTGGGCAGCAGCCTGGTGGTTTGAACCTTAATGAGCAAAACTGCTGACAGAGAGAACCTGGAAACGAAGAAATGGAAGCACAGTGAAAGAGGTGTCTGGAAGCACAGCAAACTGAGAACCAACTGTTTTTCATTTCTTGGTTTCTGACCCAGTTAAGGTGTTAACTCAGGATTCTTTATTGAGCCCCATGTTTTCTGAGCATGCATCCACTTGCACGTCTTCTAATGAATATTGATCAGCATTGGCTAGGCTGATCACCCATTGCACTAACTTGCTGCCTCTCACTGCTCCATCCTTCTGTCCTGTCAAAGGAATTTGTCCCTTTTGTTTTGTTTTATGTGGTAGATGTTCAGACCTGCTTGTCTACAAACATTCTTGAAACCATGTATGTTTGTTTTTTGTTTTTTAAAACAGGATTCTTTTTATTTTTTTATATATATATATATATATATATATATATATATATATATAATTGGCCATTACCTTCTCCATAGCTGATTAATGCTTTGCTGTCTTCAGGAAACATTTGTGAGGAAATCTCCATTATCTCAACTTCTGACTAGTGAATGACTTTGCTTTGATCTAATTTCCAGATGCTAAGAGAGCATGTCACAGAAGCACAGGAGGTGATCCTATCCATATGGAAATTGCCCATCCATTGCTTCATGTAGTTGAGGTGTAGCCATCTTCTCATCACTTTCTTCCCCTCATGACTAAAGCTCTGTCAAAATGCCATCTTTTCCAAATCAAAGCCATGTTTGATTAATATGAATGAAGTAAAAGCCTCTGTGGATACCCTTTTAATACTCACATACTGTTAAAAAGGGTTTAGTCTGGGATTTTTTTCATTTAAAAACATGAACAACAAAAGCCTCTCCTCTAAAAGGGGGATTTGTAATGGAGGTGCTTTAAGGAGATGGCTTTAATGACAGCAAATTGCCAATATAACACGGCATGAAATACAGCAGATAATGCTTCTGACATGTCTGAGGCGCTAAATATTTTGAGCAGGAGAAAGAACCATGATAATAGTGGTGGATATTTGTTTTGCAATGGATGCGGAGGAAAATGCTATAATAGAGGCCCTTATAGTAATGAAGTGTAAATGTTAGGAGTCAGTTATTGCCTTTGTGCTGTTAGTGAGTTTTATTTAAAAACTGGATTTAAATGGAACAAATGTGTGTTTAAAAAATATGCTTAACTTAACTCCTGTCTCTCCACAGCACAGACGCTAGCCAGTGGCCTCATTGCATTGCCTTGCCTGTGTAACTGAGCACTATTATCTTAAAGGGGCCAGTCCCGAATCCGCCCTAGAACAAAGTCTCCATACCACAATACTTATACCATGAGCCACTAGATTCTCCCTGCTGGCCATTGACTTTAGTGGGCTTTGGGTCAAGGCCCAGTTCAAGTGTGTGTTTTAAAATGGACTGTGCTTTTTTTCTATTTTAATAGTTCACTGTCCTGTTGTTGCTTGTAGTACCATAGCACCAAGATTGGCCTCATGTGCTATGCATTGTATGTATTCATAGGAACAATACCTGCCTTGAAGGGCTAACAGACTATGGGTACGTCTACACTGCAGCCAGGAGCATGCTTCCCAGCTCAGGTAGATGGGCATGAGCTAGCCCTACTTGAGCTGGCATGTTAAAAATAGCAATGTAGCTAGCAGCAGCCTTGGCTAGCCACCTGCGTACATGCTTGTTCAGATGCTCTAGCTACGTATTCAGGTGGCTAGCCTGAGCCACCGCCCATGCTAACCTAGTTGCACTGCTATTATCAGCATGCCAGCTCGAACACGGCTAGCTCATGCCCATCTACCTGAGCTGGGAAACAGCCTCCCCCATGCAGTATAGATGTACCCTCAGTAGATCGGGTGGACAAAGGGTGGAAGTGGGGGGAAAAGATCAAGTGATTTGCCCAAGGTCACAAAGGTCAGTGGCAGAACTGCTCTCATCAGCATCTTATCCACTGTGCCATGTTGCCTCCCTCTGGTCTTAGCAAAGCAGAGAAATGTGAAGTTGACGTGTTTAGCACGCACATAACTCCTGTGTTTTAACGTGAGGGAGCTGAAAAGAGGATCACATCAGTTGAAATAAGAACATGATAAATGTAATTGGAACAGCTTGCCTCTTGAGTGCAAGACCCATTCATGTTCTCGTGCATATAGCCTTTGTGATAATGCACGAGAAAGGTAGTGGTGGGGAAATATACTCTTGGAGGAGCTGCTCTGAATGTCATTAGGTTCTTGGTGTTTACAGTCAGGTGAAAATGAATCTGACATGGTTTATTATGGAGCCAGTGAAACAGCAGTGTATGAGTTAGCAGAAAAACTGTCACTGGCTATTGTGCTGCTGTGTGTGTACTGAAAGCAGTCTTAGAAAATGAATGTAAAACAGGGGCTGGGATAACCTCTTCTGGGACTGTTAATAACTGGTACACAATCCACACCTACTTGTGGTTAAGATGGGAAGTATCAGGAGTGCTGTTTATTATATTGCACATACCCACTCAGCTCTGTAACTAAATGGGGACTATGACAGATTTTCATGCAATCATCGCCCAATGCAGTTCTGGTAACTTATTCCAAGTTAAATGGAAGCTTTGCTAAGCTGGGCCCATCCTTTGAGTAAGCTGGTGTATAGATTTTTGGCATCAAAATAATGCAGATATAGTGATGTGTGATTAGGCTGTGGCATCAAATGAGGCATGGCTGTTGTGACTTTCTCATTCTGAGTTTACTCAAACTTGAAACCGAAAGTGAAACTCAGGAGTCAGTGAACCCACATGGACTGAAACCAAAGGAAATGTTAACACAACTCTATTCAACAGAAAAATTGCTGAGTGTTGCACAGCTCTACGAAGTACCACCGCAGAGAATGACAAAAGTAACAGAGATCCAGTACCTGGAATACCTATGTCAATTCCCAGAATTCCTTACATAGGTCAATAAAGTTTAGATATCCCAAGTGTAATGCTTTAGTTCCAGGTCTGCTAATGTCAATGTAGTGACTACTGAAATAAGGCATCATAGAGACACCATAGAGATTCAGTATGAATAAATAGCCAATATTACTGAATTCGGAAACAATCTCTTACCTTCAGACAGCTGTGCTCATCCGTATCTAGTGTTACTTGGGGGATTACAGAACCACTGGAATTATTGTTGCATTTACAAAACCTATCAAATCAATCAAGATTGTGACACTCAAAATGTACAATCTCATAAACCCAGACATATAAGATCTGATTTTGCCCTTGCACCATATTTATGCTTTTGGGCTTGTCTTCACTACGGCCGGGAGCTTGAGCTAGTACACCCCGGTTACTGCACTTGAACTAGCCTAGCTCAAGTGAGATTGACCACACTTCAAACCAATATGGGCACGCCCCAGAGTGATTAGCAGCACAGTGTTGGATGAGCTGCTGGTGAATTGTGGTAACTCAAGCAGCTGCAGCCTCACTGTATTGTTAGCTTGAGCTATAGCAGCATTCAAACTTTACCCACCCCCAATGGTCCAGCTAGCTCAAGCTTAAACACCACTTAACTCAAGTTTGATATTTTTGTGTGTGGATGGGAGTCAAGTTAGGAGTAACATGAATTATAACTTGGAGCTAACTGCGCAGTGAAGACACCCCCTTAGTGTAAGTGTGAGCAGATTCAGACCATACTTTGTAAATGTAATAGCAGTTTCTTGTATAAGAACCAAGCCAAAATACAGTAGAAACTCAGAGTTACGAACACCTCAGGAATGGAGGTTGTTCATAACTCTGAACAAAATGTTATTGTTCTTTCAAAAGTTTACAAATGAATATTGACTTAATACAACTTTGAAACTTTACTATGCAGAAAAAATGCTGCTTTTAACCATTTTTATTTAAATCAAACAAGCACAGAAACAGTTTTCTTACCTTGTCAAATCTTTTTTTTAAAATTTCCCTTTTATTTTTTTACTAGTTTAACAAGTACCGTACTGTATTTGCTTATTTTGGGGGGAGGCGGGGGGGAGAGGGTGGTCGCTGCTGCTGCCTAATTGCGTACTTCTGGTTCCAAATGAGGGGTGTGATTGTCCAGTCCGTTCATAACTCTGGTGTTCATAACTCTGAGGTGCTACTGTAATGTAGAAAATATGCATAATAAAATATTGCTTTACTATGGGTCTCATGACATTTGGACTCAAGAAACTACATGAGCATTTAATCTTTCATTTTTAAAACATAAGGTGTTTCTAGGCTCCATTGTTGTGGAGAAAAGCTTGAAAACAGGAAGTGAGTGCATACTTGAGGCCCCAAAAAGAGAACGCAAATAAAAAGAAAAAACACATTTTTTAAAAATAATTTTTAAAAGTCTCATGGCTTCTTGAGGCCTCACTACTGCATACTGAGAAGAGTACACTATACAAAATAACAGAAGGGGCAAGTCCTGAAACAGAAAGGCATGAAGCCATATCCAACTCCAAATTGCTGCCGCCTAGACTGACACCTCAGACTTGTACCCGTTTTCACTGGTTCACGAAGACTGTGGCTGGAAATGTAGGCTAGATAGTGACACCCCTACTCATGTTGATTAGTAACTCTATGAATAATCCTTCTCATTGACCTAATGGAACCAATCACAGAGAAAGATACTACTCAACATGAGTAAGGGGAATAAAATCTGGCCCATTGTAGCTTGGAGTGGGCCTCCGTCTTTACGTGGTGGTGACCATCCTCAGCAGCTGTGTTCCTCATGAAGCTGTCACCTTCAAGGGTGGGCTCCCTTGGCAATAGGACAAAGACTTTGGAGCTTATTACTGGAGGAGATTAGAATGTCCAGCAGCGTAGAGTTTTCAAAGTGAAGCGTAAAACTCAGGACTTGAATTTGGCTTTCCTATAACAGTGATTAAATACAGCAAGTAAAGAATAGAGAATGTGGCATTGGAGCAAAGGGTGATAAAGATTTGACTAACTCTGCTGGGCTGTCAGCCGGGTTTGACTCCGGAGACCTCCCGTGCCACAAGCTTGACCCTCTTTAGTGAAGTAAAGATCCAAACCACGTAGCAGGCAGCTGTAGCAGACTTCCACTTAGGGCAAAGACCCAGATCTCTGAGGGCAGGGGTGGCCAATCTGAGCCTGAGAAGGAGCCAGAATTTACCAATGTACATTGCCAAAGAGCCACAGTAACACGTCAGCAGCCGCCCAGCAGCTACCACCACCCGCTACCAGCATCTCCTACCCATCAGCAGCCCCGCCAATCAGCGCCTCCTCCTCTCTCCCCGCACCTCCTGATCAGCTGTTTTGTGGCGTGCAAGAGGTTCTGGGGGAGGAGCAAGGGCACGGCAGGCTCAGGGGAGGGCACAGGAAGTGGTGGAGTGGGAGCAAGGCCTGTGGCAGAGCCAGGGGTTGAGCAGTGAGCACTCCCTGGCACATTGGAAAGTTGGCACCTGTAGCTCCAGCCCCGGAGTCGGTGCCTATACGAGGAGCCGCATAATAACTTCTGAAGAGCCGCATGTGGCTCCAGAGCCACAGGTTGTCCACCCCTGTCTTAGGGCATTGTCATCAATGGACTCTGGAGAAGACTGTTGGTTTGGGTTATAAAGACAAGAAGGAAGACAGGAGAAGGGAGAGAAGAAGGAAATAAAAACAAAGCAAAATTCTCCACTGACTTAGATTAAAAGACAGGAAAAATTAGGTCATAGCTGGCTTTAGTTCTTTAGGAGGCACACAACTACTAAGGCGATGGGTGCCATAATAAAAACCTGGATATACAGATCGGTAGGTCTGTTGTCTGTCAATGCAGGATGCTTCTTTACACTATCATAGTTTAAGTATATTTTTTTCTCTCCCTTATTTGAAGGATCTGTGGGCATATTCCACTGAAAATCCACTTTATTCTTTGACTCATTGCAATATTTCCCCTCAAATGTGGTGGTCTAAGTATGCCACCATATTTTTAATAGTTCCTGATGTGTTTTTGTAATGAGTTTTCTTTAGAAACTCATCCTGATCCTGAAAATATGAGTTAATACGTAGTCTGGCACTTTTGTGGAACTCTAATGTCTTCAATGGGAGTTCTACGCAGGCACAGGGGCTTAAGCTAGTGCCTTTCTTTATAGGATCAGGGCTGTGGTCTCAATGTCTAGAGATGATTCCACTAGTCATTAGTGTCCATTAATGGAATATCTTTTACCATATGACATAAACACAATCTCTTCCACTGATATTCTTGGAAATCAGTTATAATTAATTTGGTGTCAGTATATGATTCTTATAACGTAACAGTATAAAGTGCCTGGGCGATGTATTGTCTGACATTCTTCCATCCATTTCTTTATATTTGTTACAACTGAGCCTTGTCTTTCTGTGAGCACTCTTGCCTTTGGCTCCTCAGCAGATAATGGGTGTTTGCCTACCTCTTTACTGAATAGTATGAATGGAGCTGAGCAATGAGAATGGTGGTTTGGATTCTGCACAATATAGCTATGTATGCTCTCATCCAGTATGTGCTTATATGTAGTAATGGTCAGAGATCTTATGCAACTAAATCCTCAGAGAGAAACATAGGAATCGCCAGACTGGATTAGATCCATGGTCCATCTGGCCCAGTACCCTGTCTCCAACAGTGGCCGGTACCAGATGCTTCACAGGAAGGTGCAAGAACTCTGCAGCAAGAAGTTACGCTGGCTGCAGAAAAGTTTCTGCTTGACCCTCATTATTTAAAGGTTAGCTTATGGCCTGAGACGTGAACTTTGATATTAATATTAGTCATTTTTTATTTGAAAATTTTGATACAATCTTGAAATTCAGTATTTTGAATATTTGGGGGAAAACACAACATTGTTAGAAATTATTTCAAAATCTTTTTTTTTTCTCTCCTGCTCTAAGCTGAGTTCTTCATCTTCACTCCAGTCTTTTCACACCAGGTAACACGGATGAAGTGGGGGGAAAAGGGACACTGAGTATGTCTACACTGGAATAAAAGATCTGTTGCATGGCCACAGCTGGCCTGGGTCAGCTGATTCAAGCTGCAGTGCTAAAAATTGCGGTGTAGACATTCGGACTTGGGCTGGAGCCTGGGCTCTGGGACCGTCCCTACTCATGCAATTTCATACAGCAGTTTTACAGCCCCGCAGCCCTAGCCCCAGGAGTCCAAGTTAAGTGACCTGGACAAGCCAAGGGCATTTAATTGCTGTGTAGACATATCCTAAAAGCACTATATCTAGTTCTGAGAGGATTGTCCTGGCACAGATAGAGTAAGATAGCCAGAACGTTGTCTTCCGAAGACAACCTTGCAAGACCTGGCATAGAGGGCGTGCCGGGGCCAAGCTTAGGAGTGGAAGAGGCATGCCAGGCATAAGGCCACAGTATTAAGAAGGGGTGGGATGTGCCCATAGGACATCCTGGGTAGGCTCCCATGACTTAGGCCCTCAGGGCTCTCTAAATTACTCCTGGAGTCTCTCCAGCAACTGGAGTAGCTCAAGATGAAGATGACACAAAGGTTACTTATAGCCACCTTTAGCTTTGCTTCCCTCTGGACTGCAAATTGTGTGCTGTGCCTCTTAAAGGCACAGAACAAACTGTCCCCCCTAGTTTATATCCCTTGTAAAGCTATTGGGTTTAAAAATTTTTTTACCCCTTTCTATAGTAACTGGATGTCTTTGTTATCCATATAAATGTGCAAATCCATGGATCTGACCAACTCAAGGTTATTATGGAAAAATTTGGAACCAGATATGTATCCGAATCTAAGTGTGCAGCTGTTCTTTGTTTATAAGGTAGGCTGAACAAATATCCTACAATCAAAAACTCCATCACTTCCACAAGGTTTGGACCTGCAACCAAAATTAGCAGATTGGTTCCATTTCTTACACTGAACCTCTCTGGACTTGAAGTAAGAAGCAGCATACAAAATTGTTTATGCTTCTTCAAACTTTATCTGAATCTGGAAGTATCAAGAGAACTCTGGCTCTTTCCTGAGATTTCAGGATTATGCTGCAAGAGCTAACTGGAAGCAGGAATTGCAGAGACGCATTATATATATATATATATATATATATATATATAATTTTTTTTTAAAGGGTTAAATCTTTGTTGCTTCTAGTACCGTTTGTATATAGTCTGCTCTTAGAACTGCACTATTTTTTCTAAGTTCTCTTACTTAAATTAATTTCTCTTGTTGAGAACTGTACTTTATTATTACAACTTTCATTTCCTTTGTGTTTTATGTTTTATTGTCAGCAGACTTTGTTCTCATTTTTTTTTTCTTCAGTGATATTAATAGGAGCGGAAGATAGTTTTGTGGTTTAAAATCTAGACTGAGACATTAGGAGATCTGGGTTTAAAACCCAGCTCTGCCACAAACTTCCTTTGTGATCTTGAGAGAGTCATTTAATCTCTCTGCTTTAATTCTCTGTCTGTAAAATTCACTTTATATCATCAGCTTTTTGTTACAGAGACTCTCTCTTGGCATCTGTATGTCCAGTTCCTAGCACAATGAGGTCCTGATCTTGGTATGTGCTTTTAGGGGCTACTGTAATACACAATACATTGATAGTGCTGAATTTTTTTCTCACTGATATAAATATGTGGTGCTATATTTAAGGGAATCAAAATTGGAACTGTTAAATAACTTCGACAATCTACTTGGCCAACACTTGAAAAGGTTTCCAAGTTAGTAAGGTTGGGGGGAGAGATGACGATGGAGAAATCCACAAGTATTTAAAAAAATATTGAAAATATGCTATACTGCCTTGGCTACAAAGTATTATTCCTTCACTGGCAGGTTTCTCTTTCAGATTAAACAACTGAATAAAATGCATCAACTCTGGGAACATTTTTTTTTAATAGGCAAACATCAGTGAGTTTGCAGGTTTTTCTAAATGAGCTTAGACAAATTGTTCATTGGAGTGTGAATCTCTTTGCGGCTCTATTCGAAAGGAACCTTTTTTCCCCTTTTGTAACATGCTATTCCACGATGAGTGAAATATCATAATCCAACACCTTTCCCCAACTGAGTGGAGGGGAAGGGTTCTAAAGAAAATAGAGCTGCTTGAGAGCTTAGATAGACCTTGCAAGGAACAAACTCATGAGCAATGGCCTAGTTGCACATATAATACATATAAAAAATCATATTTGCTCCCTCAACTTTCACTGGGACCTGCCATAGATCATACTTCTTTCAAAGCAACAGAGAGAAATAAATCAATAACAGTCCCTTGTTGTTTGCATTAAAACTGAATCCACACCATCTCTATCCTTCTAATGAAAGTGAGAAATTCTCTTTGCATGTGCACTCGCTCACACAGGAAAACACTAGTACATCACAAACAAAACTCTTTGACTGTTTGAAATATGAGACCTTATTAATGGCAAAGGGGAACAAAATCTTTAATCTGAATATTTAAAGCCAGATACTCAGCTGCTGTATATCAACATAGCTTCTTGCATCAATGGAGTAATGTCTATTTACCCCAGCTGCAGATCTGGCCCTTAGGTGTATTTCAAAAGGATAAATCACATTCCCCCTGATTTCTAGGAGAGTTGGCTTTTTGATATTTTATTAATATCATTGCTAAAAGATGTGATGTACAAGAGATGTCTTTCAAAACCAGTGCTGAAATCCCCTGACTGACTACCTAGCTCCCTCTAATATCTATTTATAAGGCTTATACCAAAACAAACAAAGCGTTCTGGTCTCTGAGAGTATAGAGAAACTTTTTATTCCTCCTGCAAGGCACTGGTTTGACGGCACGGCAAACTGAAGTCCTCTCTTAATTCACAGAGCTTGTGCTGTACAGCATGGGTAGTGACAGTGCAAGCTGCCCATCACTTCAAGCCTGACTCACGTTTAGGAGTATGACTGGTGTGACATTCAGTCCCTGGCATTTCTGTTGAGACTTATCTGTGGTGGGGGTTCGAAAGAGCTGGGGTGACATCCTCATCCCTGTCAAGTCAAAGGTAAAACTCTCTGGCTACAGCAAAGACAGGATTTCACTGTGATGTGTCATTCCATATTCTTTATGAAAATATGCTTATAATACATGGATCTGACATACCTGAGATATACTTTATGCAAGATGGCTCATGTGATATATCATTGGACAGGTTGTGATTTACTGAATGTGAGTATCCAGTTTGTATGCATGTATCATTTCTGTATCTGAAGTTAGGTATATGGACTATGTAACAATTACAACTGGGTATGCATTGGGAAGACACCCACCAGAGGACAGACTATCAGATTTGATGAGCCATCAGGAAGGAACAACAAAACCATGAAGATGCTAATCTCTCTCCCTCCTGGGAGGCGTCCTGGGACATAGCTGTGACACTACTAGGTCAGGTGGTCTTGTCACCTGATACTGAATATCATCTTGGACTTCTTGTAACTTTCCACTGAAAGGGAAGGGGCGGGGGGAATCAAGTTTGGGAAACAAAGGATTCCTGCCTTATGTAAATCTTATTTAAGGGTGGGGAGTAAGGCAAATGGGACTCTCCTATTTTGCCTACCCAAGAAAGAAGACTGCTGAAGGGACAGAGAAACCAACCTGAAGGGAAAGGCAGGGGTGAGTCCAGACTGAGACGGGGGTCCAGTCTGTAAGAAAAATAACTGGAACTCAGAGCTACAGGAACTCTGCATCCTGCCTAAATTCAATGTTTAGGGTGAGAAATTACATTATTATAACCTGTTTCTTAAGTATATTGAGCTTAGCTTGCATATTGTTTTATTTGCTCAGTAATCTGCTTTGTTCTGTCTGTTATCTCTTATATTCACTTAAAATCCAACTTTTGTAGGCAATAAACTTATTTCTTGTTTGTAATAAAACCCAGTTTCTGTCATTTCTAACGGGGAGGAGGATGAGAAGTTGTGCGTACCTTCCTCCATATTGAGGGAGGAGGTGGATTTCATAATATATTTTGGGTCTGCACTCCAAGAGAGGTGATCACATGAGTGCTGAGGGCAAGTTCCTTAAACTGAGCCTTCCAGGAGCTGATCTCAGTGTCTGTGGCATTCTGCAGTTGGGTGTGGCCCTGCCTGTGTGTGTGCTGGAGGAGGCTTCATAGCTTGCCTCATCAAGACAGGTAAAAAGGGTGCTCAGGCTGGCAGTCCAGGCAGGCTCAGTGGTATCTCAGCACATCAGGTGGCCCCAGAATGGGGGCAACCTGCCACATTCATCTCTGGACTAAAAGAAGGAAACTAACTAATACCAATTAATTTCAAATAAGCCACCAAACCACTGTCTGATAATGGTAATTCCTGGTTACTGAGAATGTGGAGTAGATTTTAAATGATGCTCTGTTACATCAATTCCAGTGTCAATCTGCAGTAACACAGTTGAGAATGAGGCCATGCTCAAGAGAGAACGAGCTTTGTAACTCCTTAAATAAGATGGAGGATTATTACCTCATGGCTCTCACTCCCCATCCCAGCCAAAACACCAAAGATCTGTGAACTCTGAAGGATAAATCTAGTTAGCAGCAGTCATAACTCTGAAGGAGAGCACTCTGTGAGAAATCCTGGCCCAACTGAAGTCTGTGATGCCAGGATTTCACTTTGCATCACATGAAGATAGTCAAAGTTCCTCTGAACCAATGGCTCATCAGAGTGATACAGTTAAGACACGTCCATTTCATAGCCACCAGCACAGAAGGGAGGGACGTGGATCATCATCACATCTGACCCCCTTTGGCTACTCTAACCCAATGGATCAGGTATCTGTTTTACTCCTAAGTGAAATAGAAGTGGCCTTTCAGTGCGAGATGAAGCCCATGACCTTCAGAATTGTAGTTGAGTGCCTTAACCACTCAGCCACCACCTCAGTCAAGTGAAATTATATTATATATTTCCTTTGAGGCATCACTTTAATATTTGAAACCTCAGCATGTTAGTTTAATATATATTTCCGTAAACAGCTGCTATGAACAATCATATTAGCCTGACTCTGTTCTTGGGAATACAATCTTCTGATACATTACAGTTTTTAATAGGCTATTAATGTAATGTATTATACTCGATGGTGGGATCTACTGCATTGCTGAAACAATGGTATCATTTAAATAGTGAATTGTTGTACTTAGGGCAAGCAGACTTGATGGACAGGTATGAATTTACTGTGCATGTTTCTGGTTTGGTGGAGTGCAGAGTTGCAGAATGCTGCTGAGAAAGAAAATAAGACATTCTGCTTCCCTTGTGATGTCTAAAGATTTATGAGAACTCCTTTTCTAGATTAGTCTGTAAAGAGAAATGTCACTCTTATTCTTGCTGAGAAGCTCCTCACTTTGGCCCTGATCCTGCAGCTGCTTGTGCATGTGTGCTTAACTTTAAACATATGCATAATCCCAGTAAAATGCTTTAAATTAAGCATATGCAGAAATATTTGCAGAATTGGGGCCTATATGAGGCAACCCATAGAAACTAAGGGACTGCTCCCATAGGACCAGATGGTGAGACGCTTGCTCACAATGGTGAATAGTTATTGCTCACCAATATGCTTAAGGAACTCACAGTTGGACCTGTAGCAAAGCACTACTGAGTGTGATACCCAAGCTAGTAATAGGTATTATTACAATCAATAAGTAGTATCAATTAAATCTGTGGTAACAAAATAATTAATCTACTACAATGATAACAATAGAACTGAAAATATATTTAGAGGGATAACACCTTAGGAAAAAAGAGCTTTGGTGTGGAGGTTACAGGCTAAAACCTGAATACAGGCCTAGACTTTGATTTAAAAATCAACCATATTGTGTAGCAGAGTTTGCACAATCACAGTGAGAACAGCTCCATGATACTCTAGAAGCAGCACAAAACTGGTGATTTCAGGAATTGCAGACCAAACTAGCAAAGCATCTCCCATCATGTGACAATAGTCAAGAATCACAGAAAGAGTCACTAATCAGAATAAGGAAACCAGTATTATCCATAAAGTTACTCTATCTTGCTGCTGCACTGCACAGTTTCTGTCCAAATCTACATTAGCTCCCTGCTACCTGGCTTCCTACTATATATTTAAAGAAACAGTATCCTCCAACACTCCACTGGTGCCTAACAACAACAAAAGAAGAACCAAGATGCTTTCTTGAGAATCTGTGAGCTGAAATAAGTTCCACCAGCAGATTTTATCAGTGATCATGCATTACTTAATTTAGACCCAGGATTCTCACTGGGCCGGTACTCTTTAACTGGGATTGCCAACTTGTTCTCCAAGATCCGAGCTTTCATTTACAAATCAAATAACAATGTCTGCCTGAATTTGCTGACAGCCTGAAACAATAATTCAGGACTGTGAAGTGCTCCACTCATCTCCAGAGGGGGGTGTTAATTTACATGCCCAATGATGATGATTTCACTGCTGATCACAGTATGTAGGAAAGGAGAGGGACAATCATACTGAAGATTTTCACAGCTGACTGAGAGTGAAAATGTCCTTGTAGTGCTATGAATGGATTTCCCAATTTCCCCACACATATACCCTGCCAATCTAATCTGTGGTTTTGAACCACACCCTCTGATTGTAAAGCTTTGGTTTTATGGGAGTGGGAAGATTAAGACAACCTCCCTACTGTGTCTGATTGTCGATCACCCTTCATCTACCTCACATCTACAATTGATTCTTGAAAGAAGTGCATTAATAAATGGCTGTTATACTTCATAAAGGGTTTTACTGACAGATGGCAGTACAATGGTTTTAACTAGTCCATATTTGAAGGGTAGTGTGCTTGATGATGGTGATGTATTGCATCAATACATTTTTGGAGCAAAAGCATTCTTGATGATGCATTATACTAGTATTATAGTTTATCACAGCAGCAGAGTGCTCTGATAATGCATTACAGGCATACATCATCAGGGCATTGGCATATACTGTATTTTCAAATCTAAACCAAGCTCAGGACTCTGGTGGAAAGTGGAGTGCAATAAATTTTATGGTACACATTTAAGGTTTACTAATTTTTTTTAAGTCTTATCTATGTGTGAGACCCTTTGGGAGTTTCCCCAGGCCTGTAAGGGCTTGTGTCAACAACTGCTCTGTAACCCTGGGTGCTTCTGTGCTGTGAAGCTTTGATTCAGATCACTGACACCCATCCTGGCTTCCACCAGCATGGCTACTCCTTGCAGGGTGACATCCATGGTCTTCTAATCTTCAGTCCGTCCAGAACTATCTCCCCTGCAGTGTCCAGTCCCTCTCACTGGGCTCTCTCAGAAGTCAAGTTTGCTGCCAGGGCCGGCTCCAGGGTTTTTGCCGCCCCAAGCGGTGGGGGTGGGGGGGAGTTGTGATCGGTGGCAGCTCCACCGCACTGCTTTCTTCTTCGGCGGCAATTCGGCGGCAGGTCCTTCCCTCCGAGAGGGACCCTCCGCCGAATTGCCGCCGAGGAGCCCGATGTGCCGCCCCTTCCCCTTGGCCGCCCCAAGCACCTGCTTGCTCAGCTGGTGCCTGGAGTTAGCCCTGTTTGCTGCCTACAGAGGGACAGATTACACACCAGTCTGCTAGCTTAGCTGAGGACTTCACTCTCCAGTTTACTATACTGCACTTACATGGTTTTGTAATAAAACAAGAATAAGTTTATTAACAAAGAACAAATGTCTAGCTGATAATAAGTAAAAAGAGAAGACAGATATGGTTTTGGGTCAGGCCCAGAGTTCAGTGACATAGTCTGCTGGTATGGAGGTATGTAGACTTATGGAGTTTTCAGTAGTAGGAAGTACACTGTGGCCAGGCTTCGGGAAGCATTGGTTCTGATTCACGTGTACATGAGGGTCTGTTACTGCCAGAGAGGTGTAAAGGGATCTCTGTGTACAGGCAAAATCAGGGCATTAACATCTTTCCATATGTTTGGATCACTCTCATGTTTTTATTTTCACCTCTTCAGTTTAGTGTGTGAAAAATGTTGTGTGAAAAGAAGAGGATTGATACTAGGGACTTTGGGTACAAAAAATATCATTGTCCAAAATCTGGACCAAATCTTTCTGGAAGTATATGAAATTCCAGTTATCCGTTTTGTGTGAGTTTCTTACTTATGAAAAGTACACCAGAGAATGACGCCCTCTTTCATCCATTGACTAGTTTTAATGCAATCATTGGAGTTTCTCTGGATTTACACCACTGTAAATGGGATCAGAATCTGGCCCTCTATCTATAGGACTCAAACATGAAATTGCATGTACGGGAAACATTAAACGTGACCAGTGGGCTATTTACTATCTAGAGATTAATGTCCACTAGCCTTTCACCTCTGGAGGCGTGAGTTTCAATTTCAATGTTGGTCAATAGTGGTGGTCTTGTCACCTGCCTTTAAGTACCGTAAACATGAAATCACCAGACAAGCATGGCATAATTACTAGATGTGACTGACAGGCAGCACAGGGTCAACTGTAGCCCAGGATTGGAAAAGCAGGAGTGTTCCCAGCCGAGAGGGAGGTGCATTGGCAGAGCTCTGTGGGGAGACTTGCACAGCAGCTGTCAAAGCTACACTGATTCTAATTGGAGCCATTCGTTTCTTATTTTCAGGGGCACCACATTGACTCACTGATGTATACCATAAAATATGAGCCTACCATTGACACAGCAGCTGTGCGAGAACAGAAGGGAGGCTGCATGCTCGTCCCGGATACAGGCAGAGCTGGAGGCTGGCAGAAAGTAGGGCAGCACTCCGGGCTAGTCTGTATCATTGTTGTGACTCAGGACCATTCCAGCCACCTCCCCACCAGCCCTGGACCACTCCCTGTGCTGGCATCTCCTAAAAGAGCAGGCTGTGCAGTTCCCTCTCTGATTAATCCCTAGAGTGGCTTTACCATGCCCTTCACAGCCTGTTCTGGCCAGGTTAGGCAGAGCTCAGGGCTGTAGCACAGGGGTGAGAATTCCCCTCAGTAGTGCATGATAACTGTCGAACCTACCTAATAGCAAAGACAAAATATTCAGTATATCAGTATGTTCTCATTTACACAGGAAACATTATACACAGCCCTGAGATTACAGCATTTACTGTTGTTGTTAACTAACATAATCTGCAATAATGTAACACTGTAGGGTGTAGTTCAAAGAGTAGCTCCTACTGTGCCGTGCAATAGAATTCCCATAAAGCGACTCCCCCATTGGTAACAATTTCTGCCTTTTACATTCTGATATTATGTGACATTCAAGCTGAAGAAAAGCTTTTGTAATTGAGTGCGAAATTTAATGACAGTCACTTTGTTCAAGGGTGAACTAGTACAGGCGTAAGCAATTTCTTACCCTTAACCAAAAGGTGGATTTCTATGAGTATCTATTGCTGTGATGGACACCAGAGCATGAAATAGTGCTTACAATGCAATTCCCATTGGACATCTGAAAGGGAATAGTTACATTGCTTAGCACCAGCTCATTTTCTAGATGGCAGCTTCTCTAAGGTTCAAATTTTTATTTACAGCTCACAGAGAGAGTGAATGTTTGATGGAAATATTACGTAGAGAATGAAATATATGTTATTGCTCAGAGAAAGTGAGCTGTGCATATTCATAACAAGATGGATTTCTTACCACAGACTGTAGTGGTACTATATGCTGAGGAAACATAGATACACACAGTTTGACATCTCATAAATGAGGGGTAGGGAAAAAAAAGGGGGGGTAGAAGGAAGAGAGGAATCCTTCACAAGTCCTCTCTGAACAATTCTCAGGGCTTGCAATAATTTTCATGTACAGTTGGGCCTGTTCTTACAGCAATGTAAATCAGGACTAACCCCACTCAATTCAATTAAGTTATGTTGGGGTGAGACAGAAATAAAGAGCAGAAATTGCAACTACCACATACTTGAGGGAAAATACACAACTGCAAATGATTCTGGCAGATTTGGGCCCTCATCTGACATGCAGTAAGGACAGGCATATAAAGAGGGGTGGGGAGGGGAAAGTACTTGTTATTGTTTTCATATTTAAATCTTTAAAGTTAAGATGACTCTAAATATGTGATTTCTTTTAAAAATATTATTAATTATTTGTATTACAATGGTGCTTAGCAACGATCAGGACCATATGGCGACAGGCTGTGTGCAAACGCACTGCGCTTACAGTCTGAATAGCCAAGTCAGTCACAGGGGGAGAGGAAAGCAGAGGTTCAAAGAGATGAAATGTCTTGCCCTGGGTCACACAGCAGGTCAGTGGCAGAATGAGGTGTAGGACACAAGTGGCTTGAAACTAAGCCCTGGACCCTATTCACTATACCACCTAACTTCCCCCCCGCCCCCTTAGGTGTTTTTGTTTATGCTGTTGTGGATGAATATCTTGACTTTAGTCATCAAAACATTTAGAGCACTTGAAGGATGGAGGAGAAAATGATTGATATGCAGCTGAGAAAGCTCTTCTGTATAAAGAGAATTTGTTGCTGTTATTGTGTTCATGGCATTACAGGAAGTTCAGTAAATCTGCATGCCTGTATTTTTCAGGGATATGGCTCTATAACTTGGAATCTATGGAACTGTGATTGTCCAAGTTGCCTTGTTGATTGTGAGAGAGTGTGGTAAATTTGATATTTTTGTAATAATTATTTTAAAAAAAAACCTAGAAAAGTTTGTGTAGAAGAGAAAGATGTATCTGTTCTCCTATGGCCCCAGTGCTGTAGTATTTCTATCTGTCCTAGATATTTCTATGGGTCCGATTACCGTAGCATCTGAGCACCTCGGAATCAATAATGTATTTATCCTCACATAGTCCCTGTGAGGTAGGGAAGTGCTATTATCCCTATTTTACACATGGGGAAGCAAGGCACAGGGAGGCCTCATGACTTACCCAAGCTCACACAGGAAGTCTGTGGTGGAGCAGGGAATTGAGGCTGGCACTCTCACCACTGGTCCATGCTTCCTTTCACTAGTAGGATTTATTATGTCCTTTTTACTGATGGGGAAACTGAATCACAGAAAGACTAGGTAATACAAGAAACCGAATTACAGTTCAGTGCCTCAACTACAAGGCCAGCCTTCCAATCTTGCATATCTAGAGGAAATGTGCCCCAAGACTGACTATTTCTGAAAGTTCCAACGGAGGCCACCTTCTTTGGAACCCTGTGAGAATTAATTCCATGACAGTATTTTTTGACAATACCCAGCAATATCACACTTCCTCTTTTCTCTCTCATTCCATCTCCCTCTCCCAAACCACTTAATTTACAGTGCCATCAACTTGCGGCAGCATTCAAAATGTCAGGACTGTGAAAGAACAAGAACTACAGATGCTGCTCAGTTAACTCCTTGCTTCAGATATGTGCATGTGTTTAAATTCCAGCCAAGTATATTTGATAACTGAAATTCAGATATATTCCTAAGGAGTATTGGTCACTAGTAAAATCTTTCCAACTGTCATTTGCAAACAATTAACAGTACAGTACATGTAATACCAAGAATACCATGATAAGTATGCAAAGTTAATTAGACAAAAGGCAAAGTGGTAATGATTTTAATGGTTGTCATTCTATGAAGCGACCCCCCCCCCCCCAAGCTTGGTATATCATAGACTCAATTAACTAACTTAAAAAATAAAAATCGATAGACTTTCCTCTTGATTTTACTATCTAGACAGACTTGTGACATACCCTTTTACATGCCAGTAGGGGGAGAAGTGTGCCTTTTGGAACTAAACGTTCTGTCTTCAACCCTAAGC
Organism: Terrapene triunguis; assembly: GCF_002925995.2. NCBI lineage: Eukaryota > Metazoa > Chordata > Testudines > Emydidae > Terrapene > Terrapene triunguis. The sequence goes on along the minus strand of NW_020699373.1, from coordinate 7,336,754 downwards.
ATCTTTTTTTTTCACCAACAGTTTCTCAGATGAGAGAGATTCTTGAGACACCTGTATTCAGGGTGAATTTTTCAATCTAAGCACCGTTATGAGTCATATGTTACTTTCAGTTTGTACGTATGCAACTCCTGCTGCTGTCAATGGGGTTGTACTTGCTGATTAAGAATAGTGTCTGGTTCAAAGAGCAGAGGACAGGCTGACTATATGTAGTAACTCAATTAATTGATGTCAAATTTCCAGTGCACATATGCATGTGTTGATTATCCCAAGCCTTGTTATGTGACACCTATTTTTGTTGTCTGGCTACTTAAATAGTTTGATCAGGTTCCAGTCACACACTGGACCTGTGTAACTAAACAGAAGTCAAGTAGCTGGATAACTTGCATCTGCAGTTCTCTTCTTCCTATGGCAAAAAGCCTAATAGTTTTTATTTTTGGTTGATGTTGCCTATAATTGCAATTCAGCATGTTGGCCTGTGCCCTGAGCCTATATAACACCAGACCAATACAAAGCACACACTAAATAAGACTGCATTTACAGATGAAATAGGCCTGATTCTCCACTCTGACACCAGTTTTATGCAGGTATAACTTGACGTAAAACCAATGTAACAGAGTGAGTCAGGCCCAATACCCTGCATAAGTGAGTTGAAGTTGCAGGTAGAAATCATTGCTCACTTACCATACCTGAAAATACATGCATCTTCCTTTAGATACCAATAGCATGTGTTTACATCACAAACATTCACTCAAACAGATGTTCAGGTATCTTCCACTACTTTAAGTCTCCAGCCAGGCATTGTCCAAAATTGTCAGTGATACTACTTCATATTCCCACAGCACTATTGTAAGTCCTGGGCAGTTCAGTGAAAGCTTAAATGTTACAAGAAAATAAAGTGATCAAAATGTTATTTTGCGACTGTTAAAACTCACAGAGCAGAAAAGCTTCTGTATGTTATTGCAGTCACATCCAAGGAAGCAGTGCCACCATCCACACCCTGAAAGGACACAGAGATAAAGGGGAATTAGTGTGCTACCAATTAAACACACCTAGTGATAATAAATTTGCTTTCAAGTATCTCTAAATAGCTTTGCTTTCTCTGGTCCCATTAATAGTTTATTTTCTGGTCAGGTGCACTATTGATTGTTCTGCACTGAAGCTATTTCTTCCTCATTAGCTTTCCAAACTTTTCCTTGCCTCAATTTTCTTCGGATTCAAAAGCTGTGCAATATTATGTGAGACTTGTTGCTTAGCAACAATCCTATTCCTATAACAATAATAGCTGAGCGCTCCATGTCACCTTCTCTTGAAAGAGGTCAGATTTTTTTTCATTGCTCCACTATTATTTTGCAGGTTTTTTATAATTACAAGTAAGATGAGAGTTACACTTAAAATTGTGTAGTGCTGACATATATGGCTTACATTGGGCCATGACTATTTGTGTGAAAACAAGCTTGTATTTTATCACCTTTGGGAAGTGGGAATCAAGAAATTTAGACCACTCGTAAAATGATGGGGGGAAAAATCTATTCTTTATTACTCACACTATTATCACACCTCAGAGTAGTTTTTTGGCACCTCTTCTAGCAAAAATAGGTGCCTGGCATTATTAAGGCTTGCTGGATTAAAGAGAGCAGAGGTTTAAAAGAAAAATGAATGTCCTTTTGGAAAATTGCTCAAACTCAGTTTTTTTTTTTAACTACTGGGAGTTCTCCTTCTTCCCTTTAAAAATCAGTCAGTTTATGTTGTTAGTCTCCTTGAAAATCCTTCTTTTTAAAATAAAATTAGCAGGCTGCGCATAGTGATGGAGCACACCCTATGGGAAGAAGGTTCCAAGTCCTGGCAGGGAATCCCCCCCTCCCCCCAATAAATGTTGAAATTACTGGAAGTGGGAAGATGCAAAGGGAAAACCCCCCACACCAAGTTGCTAAAGTACTCTTCCCAACTCAATAAAGGGGAACTATTCACCTACCATTTAGAGGGATGGAGCTGGGAAGGAAGGAATTAGATGGAGTGACATCACATGCCACCAAAAAAACCCCAAAACCCCAAAGTGACCAGAATCCCAGGGAAGTGGGAATCCACTGTATGAATGATTGGGTATATGAATGTAACAATTTTTCCATGAATCAGTCCATTGACTTTCCACTGAATCAGTCCATGACTGTGGCACAACAGTCATTTATTACGCTGCTGTGTGGGAGGCTGCTGTCCAAAAACTTGTCCTGCCAAGAATCAAGAGTATGGAAAAATAGTTGTCATACAAAAGAAGGGTGTGACATTACACCCCATATTCTTCATAGAAATATTATGATATAAATATGACATAAAAAGATATGTTTTATGCAAGATGGGCCATGTAAGATGGTATTGGAAAGGTTCTGATTTACTGAATCCTATTTGTATACATGTATCATTTCTGTATCTGACGTTAGGAATATTGACTAAGGGTACGTCTACACTTACCGGAGGGTCCGGCGGCAGGCAATTGATGTTCTGGGATCGATTTATCGCATCTGGTTTAGATGTGATAAATCGATCCCGGATCGATCCCGGAAGTGCTCGCCGTCGACGCCGGTACTCCAGCTCAGCGAGAGGAGTACGCGGCATCGACGGGGGAGCCTGCCTGCCGCGTCTGGACCCGTGGTAAGTTCGGACTAAGGTACTTCGAATTCAGCTACGTTATTAACGTAGCTGAATTTGCGTTCCTTAGTCCGAAGTGGGGGCTTAGTGGGGACCAGGCCTATGTAACAATTACAACTGTGGTTACACCTGGGAAACGCCCACCAGACAGTATGCAATCAGCCTGGATGGGCCATTAGGAAAGACAACGGGTCTTTGAAGATGCTGATCTTCGTCTTCCAGGAGTTCCTTCCTGTGAATGTTACGAATAAACCTTGTCTCATGGTGGCTTTAACACTGCAAGGTCATGTGATAATGTCACCTCATACGGAGTACCACCTTGGACACTGCTGGTATTTTTCCACTGGAAGCAAAGGATTCCCGCCTTATGTAAATCCTATTTAAGACTGGGAAGTGAGTCAATCAGGGCTCTTCTCCATTGCCTCCCCGCCCAAGAAGGAAGACTGCTGATAGCACCTGAAGAAACAAAGGAACTGAGCAGTGGGAAAGGCAAGAGCTGAGTCCAGACTAAGACAGGCATTTAGCCTGTGAAGAGAAATAACTGGAACTCTAAGCTGCAGAAACTCTGCTACTTGCCTAAAACAACATTTAGGGCGAGAAATTACTATTTGTAACCTGTCTCTTTAGTGAATTAAGCTTAGGTTCCGTGTTTTGTTTTATTTGCTCAGTAATCTGCTTTGTTCTGTTTGATCCCTTATAATCACTTAGAATTTACCTTTTGTAGTTGTTAAACTTGTTGTTGTTTATTCCAAAAACCCAGTTTGTGCAATTCATAGTGGGGGGGAGGGGGGAGGAAAGCTGTGCATATCTCCCTCCACATTGAGGGAGGGGGCGATTTTTATGTGCTTCCGTGGTACAGCTCCCTCTATACAGTGCAGGACAATATTATTTGGGATTTACGCCCGAAAGGAAGTGAGCACATGAGTGCTGGGTAAATCCCCAAGCTGAATCCTCCCACACAGAGCTGATTTCAGTCTGTCTCTCCAGCTGGATGTGGCATTACCTGTGTGTGGGGGCCAGAGAAGGCTTGAGGGCCTGGCACAGCAAGGCAGGAAGCCTAGGCTGGCCGAATGGGCCGGCTCAGTGGGACCCCAGCACATCAGGTGGCACCCCTGATGGGGGGGGGGCGACCCATCACAGAGGGTGCTGGCTAAATGCTATTGAATGCTTTCTGATGACTACAGGGTAGTAATGGTGGAAGCCCTGGAGGTGACTACAGTGCACTGCTTGCCTCTAACAACTTACATTTGCCAACAGTTACCAAAGAGGTTATGGCTGCTGGGATGTGTGTGATGGGGGGAAGGGGGGAAGTGTGGTGACCCTTTATACACAATTGGCAAGAAGGGTAGTCAGTATTATGGTGCTTGTTCTTCCTGAGTGCAAGGTGCATCAGACCGTGAGCAATGTTAGATGCCACAAAGAGTTGTGATATGGACCCACTTCTGCTGTCCTTCTGAACCTGCTAGCAACTGATGTCTAATTCTAGGAATGAATAATAGGATGATGTCCCTTTAAGAGCAGGATCGTCTGAGACTGGTGCTGGTGACTAAGACTTGCAGAGACTGCATTAAGGGAGAAGGGAACTCGATTTGGAGGTATGGATGGTGCTTGATGTTTTTAGTATTTGTTTTGTTCTCCTGTGGCTATTAAACTGAGACTAGGCCTCATATCCCTGGTCTTTCTGCTCTTGGATTTAGATGATCCCATGTCACAGGAGGCGGAGGTCAGACTAGATGATCTAGTGGTCCCTTCTGGCCTTAAACTCAAGGAACATATGCTGCACACTTTTTATAGAACTGCTACTGTTCTCCACAGTCAGAATCTCTCTGGCAGTTCACCTCTCCCTAAAGCTCACGGGGCTTTAAAATCACACTCCAGCCCTTTGCTTACAAAGATATCAAATGAACAGGGGACTGGACTAGATGACCTACAGAGGTCCCTTTCAGTACTACGTTTCTATGAAATACCAAACACACACATACAGTCTCAGCCTCCAGGGTACTAAATATCTCTCATGTGTTCTGGCCAAAATCAATTCTTATTTCCTACAGTAAGAACCCAAGCGAGCTCTGTTATATCCCTTTCAGGCAGGTTCCCAGAAATATTGTTTCTTAAAAAAACTAGCCTATATCCCACATCTCCATAGCCAGGCATTTGGTGATTCAAGCCTTTAAATTGATACCTCTGGGAAGACAGCTGTTGCTCCATAGCATTAACTGTAATCCATATTACTTATGAACCGCTAATGAGAGTGTATTACAGACCTCCCCTCTGCCCGATCCACAGAGGACATGAGTCCATTACAACCCTAGCTAGCAAGCCTTTGCTCTTTAGCTCAAGATGTAGCAGCTCGTGCCTTTAGCTCTGATGCCACCAATTCACTCCCCACCTTGTAGGTCAAGAAAGCAGTTTTCAATTACTGTTCTGCCTTTGGAAGAATCCTGCCTTAGACCTGGGTCAGTCGAGTTGGGCTTGTCTATATGAACAGTTCATTTGTGGCAAGCTGGGGTGCGAGTCCTGTTTCAAAGAGGACTAGAACAAAGCGCACAAACAAATTGTTAATGCGCCTCAGCAGAGTCCACTGAGACAGCTAGTCTGTGGCTGGCTAGTGTGCGGTAGCTTCATACCCCAGCTTCCTGCAAACTAATTGTTCATATAGACAAGCCATTAGCCATCACTGTAGCTGTATCATGACTATTGTTGGGGGAAGGACTTTTGAAGGAAACAAATTGTCAAAACATTGACAAATCTTTTTCTGTTTGCTGGCCAGCTGGTCTGACAACCTCATTGAAACATTTTTCCAGTCAAACCCGGGAAAGGCTTCCATTTTTGTTTTTTTGTTTTTTTAATCTTTCAACTACTTTTCTTCTCAATTAGAACCAAACACACACACAAAATCCACAACAACAAAATCCCAGTGAACATTTTATTTTTGCAAATAAAATCTGACATTTTGGTTCAGTATAAATGGTTCACAGTTATTTGTGAGTGATCTGGAATGTATGTGCTTCAGTGTGAGGACTCCAGGGAGCAGTTGTTAACCAACATGTTTCATGTGAATGGGGAAAACATTTCCCTACCTTTGTTTCTGCTAGCCAGCAAGCCATTTTGCCTTCACGTCTCACCAAACTCTTTTCTTTAAGCTATCTTTGTTCTATTATGAAAAGGAATAGAAATGCAACAGTGTTTTGTTTAGCCTCCGGTCTGCTGCTGCTACACACATTGTGTGCATGAGATGAGCTCCTCCAAGCCAGTTACGTGTTATGTAACCAAAGGACCTGGATCCTATCAAAGCTACTGTGGAAAAGCCCTCTCAAAAACTACCTTCTGCTAGCCTCCAGGAAGACTGAACTCCATACACATCTGTTTGTTGATTCAGTTACTATGGAGCCAGCCCAACTCAACAATCCTATTCTAGAAGGCAAGAATCTAACTAGCGTGTACAAAAGAAGAACTTTAAAAAAAAATGAAGTGATACTGTCTCTTTGATGTACAAAACAAAGGATGTCACTTTAATATTAAAGACAGTGAATGTCGCAGGATCTTTTTATGCTGACAGAATTTAAAATGTGCAAAATAAATCAATAGCACGTAATTTTCACAAGTGCTTTTTAGCTGTTCAAACAACTGCATAGCTTTTTCGAGTTTCTAAGAGAAAATAAAAAACTTTCAGGGCTACATCAACGTATCTAGATATTTGCCTAGTTTTACAAAAGGCTACATAAAAAGCACTAACAAAGTCAGTACAAAGATTTCATACAATGACATGTTTATGCTGCTCTATATTCTATATCAGTGGTTTTCAAACTGTGGGTCGCAACCCCAAAGTGGGTTCTGAGTTCATTTTGATGGGGTTGTCAGGGCCGGCGTTAGACTCACTAACATAAGAACATAAGAATGGCCATACTGGCTCAGACCAAAGGTCCATCTAGCCCAGTATCTGTCTTCCAGCAGTGGCCAATACCAAGTCCCCCAGAGGGAATGTACAGAACAGGTAATCAAATGATCCATCCCCTGTCACCCATTCCCAGTGTGACAGGGTGAACATACCCCGCACTGGTCAAGAGGGAGTTAACCCCATGCTATGGGTGGCAGAAGTCCCGCCCCTCAGACCATGCTGGGCATGCTCCAACTATTGTCTCAGTATAAAAGGGTGCAACCCAGCTCATTCTAGGCTGACCGCTGGAGGGGAAGGACCTGGGAGGAGGCTCCAGCTGAAGAGCCATCACAGCCTTTTCCTGTGGGAACTGGAGACCCTGAGAGCCAGACCGGAGGGCTTCAGCTGAGGGAGCCGCAGGGAACTACCCGCGCTGAGGAGCCTGGGAACCCTGATGCTCAATGGACTACCACGCCTGGAAACGCAGTAGGAAGTGACTTAGGGAGGGTGCGCAAGTGGTACCTCCCACCTGAGTGAGGTCGGGGTGTTTTGGTGAGAGTCCCTGCTGACCCAGTGGCGGACCACTCTGCCACTGTCAGGGCCTTGGGTCAAGGCCTGGTGGAGTCAGGTGGGCCCAGGCCTCCCTACCCAGGCCACCACACCCTGGTGCTGGCCCCTTCTTCCTCCTTGGATACTGGCCATTGGGCCTCACTGCCCCATGCCCAGGGGCTGCAATATTGATACTGGCTATTGGGCCTCACTGCCCCGCGCCTAGGGGCTGCGATATTGACTCCGGTCATTGGGCCGTATTACACCATACCAGAGGGCTGTTATAAGGACCCTGGCTGCTAGGCCACATTGCCACAAGTCTAAGGGCTGCCGTAATTGACTCTGGCCACTAGGCCATGCTGTCCTGCACACAAGAGCTACTGGAATTGACTCTGGCCACTGGGCCATGCTGCCGTGAATGTAAGGGCTGCCGTAACTGAATCTGCCCACTAGCCTGCGCGGTCCTGAACACAAGGGTTGCTGGAATTGACTCTGGCTGCTTTTGGTCGCGAGGCTGTTGGGGAGACTGAGATGGCAGTGGTATCACAACCCTGCCCCGCCCTGAAAGGGGTATGCGGTGTGCATACTCCGCGACACCCATTTTCTGGCAAACAGAGGCTAGGGCCAACATCCCTGCCCATCCTGGCTAATAGCCATTGGTGGACCTATCCTCTGTGAACTTATCTAGTTCTTTTTTGAACCCTGTTATAGTCTTGGCCTTCTCAACATCCTCTGACAAAGAGTTCCACAGGTTGACTGTACGTTGTGTGAAGAAATACTTCCTTTTGTTTGTTTTAAATCTGCTGCCTATTAATTTCATTTGGTGACCCCTAGTTCTTGTGTTATGAGAAGGAGTAAACACTTCCTTATTTACTTTCTCCACACCAGTCATGATTTTATAGACCTCTATCATATCCCCCCTTAGTTGTCTTTTCCCAGCTGAAAGGTCCCACAAACAGAGATGTGTATGGAGTTCAGTCTTCCTGGAGGCTAGCAGAAGTTAGTTTTTGAGAGGGCTTTTCCAAAGTAGCTTTTATAGGACCCAGGTCCTTTGATTACACTGGAGCCTATGGCAGAAAGTCGAAGCCCGAGCCCCATTGCCTGGGGCTGAATCCAAAGCCCTAGTAACTTAGCTTTGCGAGGCCCCCTCTGGCATGGGCTCCCAGGCTATGGCCCTGCTTGACACCCCCTAACGCTGGTCCTGAGAGTAGGAATAGACTCAATGTGGAGGAAAAACGTAGTCGTTCCTGGTGCTTTACTGCCTCCCAGAATGACAAGTTCACAAGTGAAAAACAGGCTCAAGTATCACACTGAAATGTGAGTACAATATTTATATTCCAATCAATTTTATTTTATAATTATATGGTATATATGAGGATGTCAGCCATTTTCCAGTAAGAGCGTGCTGTGACACTTCTGTATTTTTATGTCTGATCTTGTAAACAAGTAGTTTTTAAGTGAGACGGAACTTGGGCTACGGAAGACAAATCAGACTCCTGAAAGGGGTGCAGTAGTCTGGAAAGGTTCAGAGCCACTGATGTAGATTGAAGCCTGTCTGTATCCCCCAAAGAGGACAATGGGCAGTGATGATACAAATGTCCCTCCTTGGGGCATTGGTGAGATTTGAATGATGGACCTTCTGGAACAAGGCATGACCCTCTACTACTTGAGCTAAAAGGCTTAATCTATCAGTTTGAAGCAGTAGGTTTCATAAAACTTTTCCATGGACTAGCCAATAGGATAGGACCAAGACACATACTCTACTACTGAGGTTACAGATTTCCCCACTCTTAGAGCCAAACTGTACCAGACAGGCAGACACCCACAAGACAGAGTCACAACGCCTCCATGGGAACTCTAGGAAAAAAGGTGCCTTATAAGGTGCAGTTGCTTTCCACAGTGTGCCTAGCCTGCCCCATGGGTTGTTGCGGGGAAGGATAAGTGCAGAGCTACAGTTGCTTTACCCCTATGGTATCAGCTATAGGATCAGCCATCTCTTAGGATCAGCCATAATCTAGATCAATGCTTCACACACTATCCATTTTCCCTAGACTTCAAACTACACTAAGGCAATCTAAACCCTGTTGCTAGTTACTAGCTCATAGTTTCTGTGACCCACCTCAGGGCAGAATACTCTCTATCTAATCTCACTTCTTACTTACCCCTCATCCTGTTCTATTCCTAATGCCTGATTCTCCTCTCTTACCCTGGTTTGGCATAGGTTTAACTTTATTGGCCCTGATTTTCTGCTCTCTGCCCATACTTGGTGCCGGAATGAAAGGAGAGAGGCTAAAGGTAGCCTTTGTGAGCCTTTTAGTTTTAAAGCATCTGAAGTCCTGCCCATCCCTCTGGCATAACTTAGAGCAACCTCAGTGCTACTGTAACTTATGCTCAGGCTGCCCAAAGTGTCCAGTGGTCATGAGCAGATGACAGTAGCTAGAATGCAATGAATTGCCTAGGCCCCTTCCTTCCACCTATGTCTACCCCCACAAAATGGCCCTGATACTCCCCTGTCCATGGACCATGAGGCTGACATAGAACTATTCTGTTAGGTCTAAACTAGCAGAGAAGCCCTCTAATGCAAGGAGTGGGGGTGTGGTATTTTCCAGGGACCATTTCTAACCTCTTTCCAGTCCATAAAGGGACTGCACCTTAGAGGTGCCACAATGCAATGTACTATCAAGCCAGCTGACTTCACTGGAGTTTCTCCTGACTTATGATGGAGTAAATAATAGGAGAGAGAAGTCAAATTGCCCCTTCTCTTGCTATTATTTCCGATTATTATCAGTGAAGTTTTGCTATAACTCAACACCTCGATTAGCAGGTCATCTGCAAATAAGCATATTTAAACTCCACTTTCAAAATCCCTCCTTCTTCCTGCCTTAACAGATTTGGCAATAGCCACTCATGATAATAGTAATACTGGTGATTAGGGAGCTTTGCCCATTCTGTAACCCTCCTTTGGAGGGGTTAGCACCTATATATCTGAGCACTTTTAGCACCTATATATCTCTATAAATATGGTCTGTAGGTCCCCAAATGCATTTTTAAAATGGGACTTAAGCTCTTAAATCACTTAGACACTTTTTGAATGTGTTTTCATGGGAACCAAAATGAGGGTAGCTGCATTCTGACTCATACCCGCAAAGCCTGAGCGTGTGTAGTATTTTCTTGGTATATGGGCAAGGTAAGTGAGAATGTTACCCATATATTTTCCCTACTCTTAGAGGTTGTTTTTCCCCCCCATCAACTCCATAATGTCCTTCTCTAATATTAGAGTCCCAATGATTTTGCCATCAATTTCTGGGTATGTTGTCAATTCTGCTATATGTAGAAAGAGTCAATCTTTTATTTATTCTCTCTTAATCTAATTCATATAGCTCTCTGCAGCACGCAGGAGGTATCTGCTTAATTTCCTCTCATTCTCCCAGAGTATTCTTTGCATTTTTGCATTTTCCAGCTATTAAATTATATGTTTCCATTTGCCTTCGTTTTGTTTCCAATAACTGTCACGCCTCATCTCATTTTTCATAGTATCTTTTTTCCCACTTGCCTATATAGTGATGATTTTAGTTTTATGCTTCCAAGGTTATTTTATTCACTTTTGGCTTCTAGTATTTTTGGCATGTTCTACCCACTGGGATATCTCCCATATACATTCTTTTCCTTTAATCTTTCCTGTCAATTCTTATTCTCTTAATATTTCTCTCTGTCACAAAAGCTATTACTTTCCCCCTTAAGATGGTCCTACTTGCATCTCATAGAGCCATGGCTCATTCTTATTGTATAAATGCAAATAGTCACCCATTTATTTTCCTGATAATAAACATGAGGTCTTCTGCAAGCGACATATTTAACGGACTGATTGTACACTTACTTCACTTAAGGCATTATTTAATTGAAATCTGAATTTATGATGTATTGGTCTATGCATGGAATTTGCCCTACACACGCAAACTAACCCCCAGCCATGTGCAAAGTGGGTTGCCTTCCCAGGATCTTCCCCCGCAACCTGCCCAGAGTGGGAGTGGTCTGTGAATGGGGAGAGGCAGGCCAGGAGGTGGAACTCGTATTACTAGAGGGGTCAATCTGTGGACATAACTCAGGAATGTTTAATACTGCAAGAGACTGTATAAAATTTTCTGCAGACCTCCCTCTGCAAAGGGGAACTTTCCTTAAAGAGGAGATCCAGAGACTGCCACAAATGCTGAGTTAGTGTGGATTGCTCTCTGTCCCCAGAGATTCCGTAAGGTTAATCTATGTCTCAGACAATCCATAAGGTTTGCGAGACCAGAACTTTCTCTTGCTTCACGTGGGGGCAAACCCCAGCTCCTGCAAAAGGAGAATCTGGAGGTATCTCAAGGAGTTTTCCCCTTTTCCTCATCCCTGCAGGCTTTCCAGCAGGACAGTGAGATCTAGCCCTTGATTGCTAACATTTTATAGAAGTAAAAGAATGATATTTCAGTGTAGCAGATCTGAGAGTGAGGTGCAGATACTCTGATGCTGCTGTTAATGCATCTCCACATGTTTTGTAATTTGAAAGATTTTTTTTTTAAATTGTTAAATGGAAGTCATGTTATGAGTTCTCTTAAGTCTTTCAGCAAAGGTGTCTAAGGGCCACATTCTGGCAAGGTGCTATACATAAGTGCCTGACAACAAACACACTTATCCTTGGGAGACACATGCATCAGCAGTTTTCTGCCCACCCCTGACTCTCTAAAGCTCACAGAAGCCATTCGACAAGCACCTGAAGTAGAACCTGGGAATAGGTTGTTCTCAGGTGGGTCCAGAGTCATGGGCCACCCATGCCCATAGTGCAATGGCCGCCAGGAGCACACCCCCACATAAACTGTTCATGCTACGTCCCACAGAGGTATTTCACATCAACCATTCCCTTCCCACATGTGATAAGCCCAGATGAGACAAACACAGGGAACCAAACCTTCAAGGTCTCTGATGAGGTGTCTCCCAATGCAACTACAGGTCTCTGATTCAAATGTTGGTTGAAATTCACCCAAGTTTATAGGCTTGGGCCCCTTGTGGGAGTCAAGGCAAGCCAGGCTAAAGGAGATATTTCTGCTCTGTCTGTGACCCCAATGTAGTCTGTCCAGTATGAAGTGTCCCCATTTTCCCATCCACCTCTACCCCTTCTCTATCTCCCACTCTTCTTGTAGACAGAAAATTCGCCCATGCTGCAAAGAACTTGGCTTCCTCACCCCTGAGTCTTGGCAATGGGGCCCATCTTTTCATGGTGGGAGTAGGGGAAGATCCCAACTCCCATTGGGTAATCCCTTGCCTTCCTTCACTCTGGAGGGTGGAGACACTGTGGGGGTGTGAGAGAGAGGTTGTGGTCAAGATGTATATGGTTAGGCTGCTGGAATGGAAAGGGAAAATCACAAACTTCAGTGTTAAGTGTGTATTTATGCTCCCCTCCCAGTGTTTTTCCCAGCAGCTTTCTCGCTGTTAGTCTAGCTATGGCTCCAGATGGGAAAATTGATCTTAACTGACTTGCCAAGGCCACGTGCTGAGACTGAAACCCTGCTTGGAATTCCCCCTATCACAGCCTTTGACAACCAACAGCGACAATCTGTTGTTCATGGTATATGTTCTCTCCCTCCACTAGGGCATGATTTTAGAAAGGCAATCACTCCAAGAAGCCATGAGCCTGCTTTCTGTGATGAGATTTGGAAACATGCTACTAATTGCCACAGTTGTGATTCTCAATTTGACTGAAAGCTCTAGGAATCAAAGCACTGTCTCTAGAGTTCAGTGGGATTTACAAGTGAGCCCTCCGGCTTTCTTATTGAGTCACCATGCCAACCATTAATATTTTCTCAGTAAATGCATAATACAATCTACAAGTTCTTCAGATTTTCAATGTATTTCACTTTTAGACTTGGGTTAAGTTTGGCACAATGATTTTTCTCCTGTTTTATCATTTATATGTGTGTATGTGTATATTGTGTGTGTGTGTGTGTGTGTGTGTGTGTGTGTAATTAAACTGCAATGGAATGTACACATTGCAATGTTTTATATACATTATGTGCATTGATGTTATTGTCTCTCTTGTTCTGTATTAAGAGGAAAAAAGCATTCATTTGCTTAAATCATATGCAGTAGGTACCTAACCATGGCTCAACATTTGGGCCTGCTTTGTATTCAGTATAGGCCCAATCCTGTAAAGTGCTCAGTGCCCTCAGTTTCGTTCACCACCTCTTATAATTGAGCCCTATATTTAACCATTCTCTAACAACACTTGTTAGTGTTTTATTCTTGGGCGTGTCTACAACATGACACCTTTCAAATGTAAAGAAAGGATGATCGCTTCACCAAGTAGTTCACAATCTAATGACAGAGACAACAGATGGTAGAAGGTGAATATGAGTGGTCAAGGAGCTGACTGTCCATGTCCTTGTAATAGAAAACAAATATAGCTACATCTTAGTATCCTATTCAAATAGATATATTCCCTCAGTTACTTCTCAAACTTGTCATTGTCAGTCAACGAGTTCCCGATGGTCATTTTGATGGCCCTTCAGGAGTGAGTACAGAGACAGGAATGGCTTTGCTAAATAGTTTCTGTTTTGCCTCAGATGTGTATGGTCTTGTTGGGAGGAACCAGGACAGACTGAACAACCAACTTGGCCAGACGCCCCACTGCTGTGCTTTTGTCTGGTTCTGGCTCTCCTGAGTGAAGAGCTCCAATGCTCTAATATTGAGCTGTACCTCTAAG
>NW_020699373.1:7309550-7322552 GCF_002925995.2 Terrapene triunguis | reverse complement strand
TTTTTTTTTCTTTAAGCAAGTGCAGTATGAGATGCTAACTGCAGCTTTTACAGCCTTTCTGAATTGGCTACACTCCAGATAATCTCCAAATAAATATTCTGACCCTTTGGAATGAACAAGTGTTTAATTACAATATTAAAACACCTCCGCCTGACACAGACTCAATACCATACCTCTCAGTTGGTACTGGACTCTGTTGGAGGAGACACAAGGAAACACTTACATTATGGCTGCACAGGCATAGTGAATGGGAGGCAATGAAGCAATAGTTTCTGAAAGGCTTTATGAAGTTTGTCATCTCAGCAATATCTGGGTGGGGCAAAACTTGCCTGAATCCTCAAGTTGTATTCATTGAAATAGGTGGGAGCTGAGTGCGTTCAACAATTCACAGGAGTACTCAGCAATTTATAGAATAGGAAACATGATCTAGTGACCAGGGACCAGCCTGTTTTACCTGCCCAATTGGAGATTATATCTTCCAGGATGGGCAGATTATACCTTCCTCTGTCGTGACCGAGATGAGGGTAGTCAGATCTAGTGGTCAGAGCATTTGTCGGGCAGGGTCAGGTTACCAGGAGACCAGGGTTGGGCACCATGTTACAGACAGCAATCAAATAGTGAAGTCGAGGACAAACCAAAGTCAAAAGCCAGAGTCTAGGGTCTATTGCAAGCAGAGTCTGAAGAAGAGATGGGCAGGCAGTCTGTGGTGTTGCTCAGATAGCTCCCCTTCATGGCTTCCTGGTTTAAGTACTGATAGCAGCCAATCAGGGGGCTGTGAGGAGCCACCACTCAGACCCTACTGGACGATACTTCCTGCCAAACCTAACCTCACAGTGCCCGCCCATGGCAACCCAGCCAAAGTCTCTAGTGTCGATGTGGAGGTGTCAGTGATCCAGAACCCCTATAGCCCCAGGTTCTAGCTTGGCAGATTCTAAACAGCCTCCTCCTCTGCGTCATTGAGCGCCTTTCTGTCTGCTCAGGTACAGAGATAGCCTCTCCATGGAAAAGATGGGCACCTTTCAAGCGGTTCAATAATAGGCTCGTTTACACCATTCTTCTCCCATCCTGTCTTATTCACTTTGAAGCAGCAGCGAGATTGACACCCTCTAATCTTAACAATAGCACCCAGTAATAGAGGCCTCTCTTTCCATTCAACCCACACTGATCCTCCTTTAAGCAAGCTATGTATGCCAAAAAACATTCCCATTTCCCTCTGTGTTGTAGGAGGTCCATCTCAATGGCTGTGGTACAGACAAGGAAATTACTTGCTCTTACCCTATTAATGACAAAGGTATCAAACACACAAGCCCAGATTTAAAAAAAAATGTTTAGGGGTTGCTGTGCTCAGCATTGCAAAGCCCTAATGACTTAGGCTCTTAAGTCTCATTGGAAGTTAGTGGGACTTAAGCTCCTCGGTCAATTACTCTGAGAGCCTCAAACGTAGTTAGGAGCTTAATTCCATTGATTTCAAGGGTAGTTAGGTGCCTAAATAGCTTTGAGGTTTTGGGTCTTAGGCCTTACCATGCTGGGCAGAGCAACACAGAGCAATGAGTCAACAGTGTGCCCTTGTTGCCAAGAAGGCTAACGGCATTTTGGGCTGTATAAGTAGGAGCATTGCCAGCAGATCGAAGGACATGATCATTCCCCTCTATTCGACATTGGTGAGGCCTCATCTGGAGTACTGTGTCCAGTTTTGGGCCATGCATTACAAGAAGGATGTGGAAAAATTGGAAAGAGTCCAGCAGAGGGCAACAAAAATGATTAGGGGTCTGGAGCACATGACTTCTGAGGAGAGGCTAGGGGACTGGGATTGTTTAGTCTGCAGAAGAGAATAATGAGGGGGGATTTGATAGCTGCTTTCAACTACCTGAAAGGAGGTTCCAAAGAGGATGCATCTAGACTGTTCTCAGTGGTAGCAGATGACAGAACAAGGAGTAATGGTTGCAGTGGGGGAGGTTTAGGTTGGATTAGGAAAAACTTTTTCACTAGGAGGGTGGTGAAGCACTGGAATGGGTTACCTAGGGAAGTGGTGGAATCTCCTTCCTTAGAGGTTTTTAAGGTCAGGCTTGACAAAGCCCTGGCTGGGATGATTTAGTTGGGATTAGACCTGCTTTGAGCAGGGGGTTGGACTAGATGACCTCCTGAGGTCCCTTCCAACCCTTCTATGAACACTGAAAATATCTTTTAAAAATATGGGCCAAGATCTTTGCCTTTGTGGCTTTCAGTTGACCAGTGTCCCCTGGGCTGCTCCATTTCAAGATGAGGGCTCATATCCTTAAAAGTCTCCTTGTAAATCACAACCACCCTGTCCCTGATCCACTTTAAATTTAATTGCAAGTAGAGCTGTTGGGAAGACTGAATTTCCCCCCTATAGGAAATTCTGATATTTCTTTTCTCCTGAAATGTGATGAAAGTCAAAATAAAGCTTTTGATCAAAATGAAATGTTTTGTTTTGAAATGTCAGCATTTTTGACATTTTGAAATGTTGCTGCAAAATGAAATGTTTTGAGGGTTCCTGTTGGAAAAATTAGTCAAAATTGACATTTTTCCACAAAAAAAGGTCTATTTTGAGGAATCTCCCTCTCCCACTCTCCCTCTCCAGGAAGACTTTCTTTCAGTTATATTTCAACTAGCTCTAAGTGCACATTAGCAATCCAAGGCTATTTGTGAATGCTATTTTTGGACATAATTCCAAATAAATACACATCACTTGCCTTTGTTTGGGCTATCTCCCCAGTTACTTTACTTCAAACCATATGTTCCTTTTTTCTTCATGTTTCCTACTCATGCTTCCACTGGTTCTACCTATGTTCTCTGTCACATTCTTCCCAGAGAACATAAGGCATGTATTTATACTAGGTCTTTCTTTCCCTGTGGGATTTTTGTTTGTTGTTTCTGGCACCATATTTCCATTACTTTCCTGCTGGGTGACTTGCATTTTCACCAGCTCAGACTGCTGTGCTAGTTGCACCAACTCTTCTTGAGTTACCTCAGAATTCATTATAATTTTCTAAAGGTTTCTTGATGAAAATCCCAAGTGCTAGCTAGATGTCGGTGTCCTTCCTAACTGATGCCTAAGTCATAATCCTCTGTTTGTTCATACTGGGCCCTGGCAAAGGGTCACCCACTTCCTCTGAGTCTTGGTATTTTTTTGCAGCACCATGCATGTCCCATAATTCAACCTATCATGGAGAAAGGGCACAATCCATGGTGTCCACTGTAATAGGGTGGCCTCTTTCCCTAAGAAGAAGCAAGCCGAGGAAGGTGTCCATTCACAGAGATACCCAGAGGTTGTGATGGCCTTGGCTCCTCCAGGTGAGAACTTCCACTGCTGCGCCTTCATTGGAGAGATGCCTGAATATTGAGTCCTGTTGAATATGAAGCTGTCTGCAATCTCAGGTTGCTATTATCATTCAGTACTTATGTGGTGGGACTGAGGTGCCACCTCTTATATGCAGAGAAAGACCCCGGGGCAGGAGGAAGCAGCAGGGGGAAGAAGTATGCCACCATGTGGGCAGTAAAAATTGGTAGGAGATGAAAAATAATCAGAAGAAGGGAAGTTAAACCCTTATTTACAGGGAAGTTCAAAGAACTTCTTTTGGGAATGAAACTTAGCTTTGGCCAAAACAGCCTCCCCAAAGCATTCAACGTCTAAGGGCTGTAGACATGGGATGTTACCGTGATGCAAGCCAGGGTGTGAGTCTACAGCACACTAACTTGCTGGGCAGTAACTTCCTGTGTGGACACCGCTACAGCATAGTGAAAGTTCTAGAATGTGCTTTGGATGTACTCCGATTTGAAGTGGCCCTCCAGAACATTCAGCAGTGTTGTTGTAGTGTGCACACAGGATGTTACTGCATGGCACGTTGGCGCACTGTAGAGTCACACCCAGGCTTGCAGCACAGTACTGGCCCTTATAGACCAGCCCTAACTGTGCTAGGCATCCAACTCTCATTGAAAACTGAAGTGATAACCTGTGTGTGGAAAAATAATGTGGCCTTATTCATAGATTAACAAAGAGTTTGTACTTGCCATCTCGTCAGGGAAAGCGTCTGAAACTACACACGTCACTAATTTCTTTAGCTGTCATCATCTCCCTTATTTCCTTTTTGCCCTAATTTTAATTGCAGATATACAGTTAGATTTTCTATGGCCACATGTAACCAACGCCTTTTGAAGTTCTGACTCCATTTATAATGTCGCTGCTGCCCAGAACTGACATTCTGCTGAGTACGCTAGCACTTGCTCTCAGTTCGTGATCTTAATTAGAGCACTATGCTTTGTCCCTGAGAGAGAAGAATTCTGTGCTTCTTTTGGGGGTGGGGGTGAATAAGCGGTTGCCCTCATTCTGTCCCTGTGGTGGGAGAGAAAGAAGAAACATCCCATCCACAACAGCCCTCTACCACAGACCTCTTGGGAGAGTGGGGTGACTGTCCCTATTCCCCCTACCCTTTGTCTCTCCCTTCCCTGACAATGTCAGCATTCAGGTGAATCTCATATCCCCGTCCTTAAAGCACCCTTCTCCTTCCCTGTCCCCCATAATTTCTTTTGGAGGGGGAGAACAACTGGAGATGTCTCCATTATAATGGCAAATTCCCCTCCGCCGCATCTTTTATTAGTGGGAGCTGGCTATCAAAGTCCCATAGGCTAATTTGAAAATCCCACTTGAGCTATCTCTGATAGAGCTGAGTGATCAGTTTAGTAAATTACATGTTACTTCTTTCTCTTCTCACAGAATATCTGCCAGAAGAATGCACTCTTTTTGAAAATGTTACATTTATTCAAATAATGTTTTCTCTCAGTCTTTTACCCAATGGATTTATCACAGATATTCTCGATTGTAGCTGTGTTGCTTCGTTTTGATAGGTCACATGCTATTGTTCCTGTTTCCTGATTGGCTATGTCTGTGCACTCATCCAATGTCAAAGTTCACATGGGTGAATTTAAAATTTGGTTTCACTGAATGCTTGTATACATGGCTTTTCCTACAAACACTTTTTTTTCTTAAAAAGGTTGGATTGCCTGAATATTCCTAGAGAAAAACATAAAAGGCTTTAGTCTGGCCAAAGCAAAGCCATTTAAAATGTAACAAATGTTTTTAGAATATTGTTTGTACTCTTTGCCTGGTTCTATTCTCCAAACAACTATAGATTAGCATTCCTGGCAGAATGCTTTATCTTTGAAGAGGGGCATCCCTTCCTCTTTACTTCAAGTCTCTTTTTAGAGATGTATCTATACTGACAATGGCACTCTGTCCTCAATAACTTGTGAACAGGACATGATATTTTAAAAATACGAAAAAAACCCTCTACATCCACCAAAATAGGGCCATTTGTTAAATTCGCCCCCCACCCCAGGCTACCTGAAATCAAAACCCATTCACTCTCCCTATTCTCCTCTAACATCCAGTTCTTGAAAGGGCCATTTTGAGCAAAAATAGGTGCCTACATCTTTTTGCCTGCAAAATATGCCCTCCTAGGGAATAGTGCATGCAAAATACATAAGTCATATGCAAAGTAGGTATGAAAAACCTTTGCAAACTGGGTAACTTTTTGAGATTACCTGTCTGTAATTTATTAATCGTTCCTCTTGCTTTTCCAGGATATGTTGCCGGATCTACCATAGATAACTATAGGCCTGATTCTCCACTTTATACACTATTTTTAAATAAAAGTAACAGTGAAATAGACTGGAAAATCAGGTCCTTTGTGTCTTTTCTAAGTTCAGTGCATATTCCATAGTACGTTCTGTCAGTGTAAAGGGGCGAGATTCTGGCCATAACTCACCAGTGGGGAAAAGTGGTCCCCATGGGGACAGGTTGATGAAGAATCAAGGAGCTGGGATGCTGCCCTTTTATAAGCCAAGTAGACTTCAGACAGAAGGGATGACTGAGCCGCCTGTATGTATGTGTCAATGAAACAGTTGTTTCGCGTGCCGCTGCTCTCCCTCCCAGGCTTGAGAGCCTGGGGGGAGGAGGCAGGGTTGGGGAAGGGGCGGAGTTGAGGCGGGGCTGGGGTAATTAAAAAACGGGGGGAGGGACAAAATTGTTTTTGCTTTGGGTGGCAAAAATCCTAGAGCCGGCCCTGAGGACAAGAGGCAATAGATGGATGCAGACAGACAAGGAAGTACAAACAAATAGACCATATTGGTCAGCATGATAGATAGTGGTCTCTACACTCTGGCAGGCCAAGTGTTGTCATGTTTTTTTGTAGGCATTATGGCAAAGGACCATTTTAAGGAGAGACTTGAAAGAGGTAATGAGGTAGCTTTACAGATGTTAATGGGAGCGCCTGGCTAGTGTGGGCCAGCATGGGAGAAAACACAATGGTGTTTGTTTGAAAACGTAACAAGTGGGCAGTGGAGGCTGGCACCATGGGCCAATCGGTAGTGAGTAATTCTGAGCTATTTTTACTGTCTCTAATACTAACTATGTAATATGCTTAGTGGCTATGATCGATCTGTCACAAATGTAATAAAATTTCATTATTTCATTGTGCATTTAATGAAGAGAAGGCAGAGCTGTATTGGTAATTTGAAGGGAGTGGGGAAGCACTTACACAAACAATAGTGCAGATCTTTCAAGAGAACTTCCCTGAATTGTCATTAAACTTTCCCTGACAAACTGCATTCTGCATATCTAAAAGCAATGAGATCTTTGTAAAACAAAGGATTTTTTCCCTTTCCTTAAGAGAACTAAACTGAAAGCATTTGACAGAAGAATAGACAGAATTAACTTAATATAGTAAAATTACCACTTAGCAGAATTGATTTTACCCTGTGGTTTTAAATTGCTATTTATAACCCATACTAATCAAATTCTGTCTTTCTCTTTAGGATCATAATTACCGTCTCCTCCCTTTTTGCCTCATCTTTGTCTACTAAGACTGGTTTGTATACTTTGTTGTTCTCATTCTATCCTTATGCTGCAGATGAGGCAGCTCTTGATTTATCTGTTTTAGCGGCAGTTCTGGTCTCTGGTGGGGGCAATCTTGAACCAAATTGTTGCTTGAAGTTCCAAGTTAAATGAGCCTCACCTAAAAGGATGAGAAGCAGCTGCTCCTCTAGATGAAAAATTGGAAATCAAATTTGAAAAGCCATGCTGGCTTTCCAGTTTCATAAGAATCAGTAGGCAGGAAGCTTAGCCGTGTTCTTAATATGGAAAGAGCTGAAGCAAGTCTGTTTGCTTACTTTGGAATATTTTATTAAATAATGTAAATACATTTCCAAGACTAAAATCAGCTTTGAGGGGGGTTGATCTCCTAGAAGTTACAATGCACTTCATTTCTTTCTTTTCTTTTTCTTTTTTCTTTTTTGCCACCATAGGAATATTTGTGGAAGCACTTCAATACAACTGATTATAAAACAGCTCCTGAGGGGAGAAGGTAATAGCCAGTACCTGAGTGGTTTACAATCAGTACTTCGCAGAGCTGGTCTTTAGCTGTAAATCACAAACAAAATGCATATCATAGGCAAAAGCAACTTTAGTAAAAGGTTTTTAGCAGTCTGTGCAAACAAAGCAAGGATTAGTAGGCAAACATGCGTTAAAATAACTGCACTTATTCCAGCCCTTGTAAACTAAGGTCCAGAAATTGTGTTATTTTAATTGACATGAGTAATAAAAGGAAGTAAGTATGTTGGACCTGATTTTTCAGAAGACATTCTCCACTCACGCATGTGCACATTTCTTGTGCACTATCAATCGTGCAAGTAGATTGTAGATTCTGTCGCTTGCGTAGATGTCCAAATGAGTTTTGCATATGAAAATATGAGCTGCGTGATAGAGTTCAAGTAAAATACTTTAAGACTTACGGAAAGTTATAACCAATGGAGTTGACAGAGAAACTTTCCTCACGGATGGATGATTCCATAACTACCAGGGTCTCTTGCACTTTTCTCTGAAGCCTATGGGGTGATGCGCTGTAAGAGACAGCATACTCAATTAGGTGGAGCTCTGGTTTGATGAGGTAAGGCAATTCCTACCTCCCTAAAATTGCACATGTACCAAGTGGAGGCCAGGATGGGACTACAGCTGGGTGGTATTTTTCAGCTGAAACTTTTCTTCCTGATGAAAAATGGAGAAGTGGGTCAACCAAAACATTTCATGAATTTGTGTCAAATTCACCAGATTATTTCTATCAAGAAAAACAAACCAACCAACCAACAAAAGGAAATTTGAAAAAAAAATCACATTCCAATTTTTATTCAAAGCAATTTTATATTAAGAATTTATCATTTATTTTAAAAAGGCTTTTAAAAAAAATCTCTCAAGTGATATGTAACTTTTTATCTGACCCAAAACAAATTTTAAATATATTGATTTTGGTTTTTTGGTTTAGCCACTGGACTGAAAAAATAAGTTATTCAGACAGTTCTATTTGGGAACCCATTAAAAGCAGACCCTATATGTTTTCAGAGGAAAAAAGTGCTGCTTTTGTGCAACAAAAAGTGCAACAATTTGTAGGTACAAACCAACAGTTTGTAGGTAATAGAGAAAAGAAACCTAACTAGAAATTGACCATAGTGACCTGATGTAGGATTGTTAATCCAGATTTCACAAAGAATTTTTTCTTTTTAATTTCCTAAAAAGAAAAAAGTCTTTGTGAAATCTGGATTAACAATCCTACATATCTATTCAAGGGACACCATCCTAGGACCTAATCACATCAGCCACACCATCAGAGGCTCGTTCAACTGCACATCTACCAGTTGGAGAACACTTCAACCTCCCTGGTCACTCAATTACAGACCTAAAAGTCGCAATACTCCAACAAAAACAGACTCCAAAGAGAAACTGCTGAATTGGAATTAATTTGCAAACTGGACACCATTAAATTAGGCTTGAATAAATACTGGGAGTGGATGGGTCATTACACAAAGTAAAACTATTTCCCCATGCTAATTGTTCCCCTACTCTTACTCGCACCTTCTTGTCAACTGTTGGAAATGGGCCATCCTGATTATCACTACAAACGTTTTTTCTCCTGCTGATAATAGCCCACCTTAATTGATTAGTCTCATTATAGCTGATATAGCAATACCCATTTTTTCATGTTCTCTGTGTATATATCTTCCTACTGTATTTTCCACTCCATGCATCCGATGAAGTGGGTTTTAGCCCACAAAAGCTTATGCTCAAATAAATTTGTTAGTCTCTAAGGTGCCACAAGTCCTCCTTGTTCTTTGAACAGCATATGTTGTTTCAAAATACACCGTGCTTGGATAATTTCATGATGGCAGATCCCCTTTTTTTTGCTGCTCCTCAGTAGCCTTCCCGCTGCTGCAGTGAATCCTTGGTCGTTACACTTGTATCTTCAAAAACTGGGAGAAAAAAGGAAAGAAAAAAGAAATACCTGTGTTTAGGGCCTTCTCTCCTTGCCCCAGCTTGGAGCTCCTTCCCTCCCTCCGAATCCCTCAGCCCTAGCTCGGAGCAACCTCCTGCATCCCAAACCCCTCAGCCCAAGCTCCACCCCCAAGCCTGCACCCTCAGTAGGAGCCCTCTAATTCCTGTGCGCCCCAGCTCCCTACCCCAGCCCGGATCCCCCTCCTGCTCTACGAACCCCTCGATCCCAGCCCGGATCCCCCTCCTATACCCAAGCCCCTCATCCCTGGCCCCACCCCAGAGCCCGCACCCCAACTCCCTGTGCCAGCCTGGTAAAAATGAGTGAGTGAGGGTGGGTAGAGCAAGCGACAGAGGGAAGGGGGAATGGACTGAGCAGGGGGTGGGGCCTCAGGGAAGGGGTGGGGCAGGGGAAGGGGTGGAGCAAAGGTGTTTGGTTTTGTGCAAGTAGAAAGTTGGCAACCCTACCATTGAAAAAGGGCAGTATTTATCATCTGTCTTACTGATTTGTTCATTTATATCTTTAAAAAAAATTAATTAAATGACTCAGGACTACCAAGTTCTGCACATAGCCGATCTTTGTAGTTGCACATTCTGCTGCTGTTCCCCATATCTTTGACATCCCTCCTCCCCTCTTCCACTTCCCTCCTCTTGCTTATTATACCCACTTGGGAAGTCTAGGTTTAAATTTGTTTGTAAACTCTCAAAGACTGGGAGGTGCCTTTCTAGAAGAACAAATTCTTCCTTGATATAAACTTCCATTGGCTTCAGTGGAGGTACAGCAAGGAATATTTGTGCTCATTTATAATTTGTATAACACCTAGCACAAGAGGACCCAATTCCAGTCCAGATTAGACTCTTGAGGCACTAGTGTAATACAAATTGTCATTCTCTTTCTCAAGACACTGTGGACTAGGGAAGGGACAATATTGGGCCCTCCCACCTGCTTCATCCCCTTTGAACCAATCCAGTGAGACAAAGGGGTAAGAAACTGGCTTTCTCTCCACAACTTGGGAATCCCCGGTTACACTAAAGCGGGCACAGCCAACTTCTGTGCAACTGTACACGTCCTCAGCAATTCCCAGCACTGGGAGAGTGTCAGGGGTGTGGCTGAAATTCGGTGCTACAACCAGGAAGTCTAAATTAGAGTAACTGTCAAAAAATCTGGACCAAATATCTGATTAAAACAGAGTAGTACTAACAGCATAATACACTTTGCTAAGACACTGGAGAATACTGGAAAATATTCATGGGAATACTGACTGAGTTTTTAGAAAAATAGTCTTGACTGTATACACCCTATTACAGAGCATGGAATCAAAAGAGGGGCAAAGCTCCATGGGAGAAATAAAAAAGAGCCATCCTACATCTCCAGCTATAATTCTGGGAATGAATATACATTTGTAATTAGCTGAGTATTAATGGAACACTTATGTTATGTTAGGGGCCAGCTTGAAAATACAGAAAATGTGCTTTTATTATTCTCCCTTCACTAAAAACATACAAACAAAGACAGCCCTGGTGTAAATCCATTTATTTCATGACAGTGTGGATGTGTGAAGTTCATGTGCATGTGTATATATATATATATATTTAATGGGAAGTGTTTATGTGTAGGCTTTTACTTTTTCCACACAAACATCTAAGACCTGATTCTATTGTTTATGGTTTGAAAAAAGATGGAAATAGTGGTTGTAATTTTTGTTGTTTTTTAGATATAAATTCAGACCAGCCACTGTTCCTCAATATTAATAGGCTGACTAGGCTGCAGGTCTCAAATCATTCCTTTAGGTTGCTTTGCAAATCCCAGTGACAGTTTTATTTAATGCAGAATGAAAAATTGATCCCAGCACCAATGCACGGTGTCTCTCATTGGCAAATAAGTCCAGGGTAATTCTACATTAGTTCCCTGAAGGTGGCACCATGGTAACTCTCTCTGCACTTCCTATCAAATAAATGACTTTTTCCTCACTTGCTGGAAGATGAACCTGGTGTTGGCCCTGATTCAGCAAGATAGTTAAGTACATGCCTAACTATAAACACGTTCGTAGATCCATTGATCTCACTCACGGGCTAAAAGCTAGGCACATGCTTAACTACCTTGCTGAATCAGGGCCATTGCCAGCAAAGGGTGCCTGGGAAGATGGATCAGTGTATAGCAACAGTATAGCTAGTTGAAATGTTACCATTATGAGATTTAAGAAAAGAGGAAAAACTACTTACAATACTGTCACAAGACTCTTCCCCTTTCCCTCCTTGTTTCAAACAACTTAGAGCTGGTTGAATTTTTTTATCTGGAAAATATTTCATTCGTTTCTCTCACCACTTCCTTTTCTTTTTTTCCTTGACAAGGTCTAATTCACCAACAGTATTTGTTAGATGGGATGTAAACCTGAGCTTCGGACGAGTTGTGGTCATTACATTCTATTAGTCTTAACCCACTTCCTGTTGAGAATTGATTTCACGCTGTCCTTCCCAAATTCCAGGTTGGATAATTGCTTGCTAAGTAACAGAAAAAAATACCTTCTTCATTTTCCTTAGGTTAAGGGATTATTCAAGCCCTGTTGGGTCCGTATGCATCACTCCATTTTGCAGTATGGGGGGGAGGTGATCTTAAGGCTACATCCTGCTTTTTTTGTTCGTGCAATGGATCCCGTT
The DNA here is from genome assembly GCF_002925995.2 of Terrapene triunguis. Classification (NCBI taxonomy): domain Eukaryota; kingdom Metazoa; phylum Chordata; order Testudines; family Emydidae; genus Terrapene; species Terrapene triunguis. Next base: position 7,310,557 of record NW_020699373.1, on the reverse strand, counting down.
CACTCCCAAATGAGTTCCAGGTGCAAGATTTATAAATGGCTTTAAACGTTTGTAAAATACTGGTATCCTTCATTTGAAATGCACTACGATACTGTGCCTGGGCCAAATCATGAGCACCTGAGGACAGATTTATGGAAGTATTTAGGGCACCTAAGTGAGCTAGGCCCAGGTCCTCAAAGGTATTTAGATGCCTAACTCCCATTGATTTCAGTGGGAGTTAGGTACCCTAATACCTCTGAGGATCTGCGCCTTAGAATCTAACTACCATTGACTTTAAAGTGGATTTTCAATGGAAGTTAGGTGACTAACCAGCTTTAGGGGCTTTTGAAAATTCCGCTAGGCTCCTATCCACATCCTTAGATGACTAAATACCTTTGTAAATCTGGCCACTGCTGAGCATCTTTCTGGGTTTGACCCTATAAATCTGAAACCATTTAATCACCAAGAAGTAATAACCTGAAGCACAAAATGTAAGTAAGTTGAAACGATAAAGACAGCAGCTAAGAATGAGGGATTTTCTTTTTTAGAGATGAATTTTTGTGTCTCAGATGTTTCATGAAAAAAAAGTTGACCTTTTTTATAGGGATTTGTTTTATTTCCCCTCCCCCCAAAGATATCTTTTCAAAGTAATTGCTTATATAAGCCCATTGCTATAAAAGCTGTAGATCTGAGCCCCTTTAAAAAAAGGAATAACAGTGCAGTTCAGCAACTCTGCTGAGGTTCACAGGGCCATATTTGTCACTATTGTAACATCACTATTTGCTTCCATTTACATGGGAAGAATTTGGCTTATGCAGTGCAATGGGATCACAAGAGTCTTTTGTGCTCCCAGACTGGAATTCAGTAGCTACTGGTTGACTGATAAGCTGCCATTAAGATCTCACCACAAAATGGGCCAATGCTACCAGTAAAGGAAAAGGATCTAGGAGAACACCATTCTCATATACAACACTCCTTGAAGTGTGTGTGTGTGTGTGTGTGTGTGTGTGTGTGTGTGTGTGTGTGTG
>NW_020699373.1:7306278-7309540 GCF_002925995.2 Terrapene triunguis | reverse complement strand
GTGTGTGTGTGTGTGTGTGTGTGTGTGTGTGTGTGTGTGTGTGTGTGAGAGAGAGTGAGAGAGAGAGAGAGAGAGAGAGAGATTTAAATAGTTTAAATGAAAGATTATTACTGGTAGCATTGGGCTGAAGTTCAGATTGATTTCCTAGCTTCATTGAATTTTGATCTCCATCCTCCCCATGTGCTCAGAAGAACAATGAATAGTTGCAATGGGAAAGATGATTAGAAGGGCAGAGGAAGTAGCATGAGCAGAAAGATCAGAAAATAGTCTTGCAAGCTTCAGCAAACACCGGCAGGCAATCTCTAGGGATCTTTCCCACTTCTGCTAAATTGTAAACATAAACCAACATTAGCACTCTTCGAGGAAGAGAGAGAGGAGTGTGTGAGGTAGAGGGTGTAGTCAGGGACAAAGGAAGTGTGATTAAAGCCAATGCCATAAAACTGAAAATGAACCAAAAAGGAATCTATTCTTTGTGAACAACCAAGTACCCATAATTCCAGAGCAAGATGCTGAGGAGAAGCAATATGTTGGGATGGCTAATGGAGGGTGTGAATGTAAGGAGATAATCTGATAATCTGTGGATCACACTTTACATACTGTGAACCTAGATACAAACAGTTCCTAGACTTTACCATGGGTACAAGTAAAATCTTAAGACTCCTGTTGATTTCAGTGGTCTTTGGTTCAGGCCCTGATTGCAGGTTCGGTTACATTATGTATCATATTCCAAGTAAAGGAAGATATTCTGGTTGCTACTGCATATACTGACTGTTGGATTTTCAGTGGTGCGCTCTGTAATTCCCAAGGATACTGCTCATGAAAATGAAGGCAAAAGGTAAATTTCAACCTGCAGAAGACATTGACCCAGTTGTAACAGGGTTAAAAAGAAGAGGCCGTGGCCTTTGATTAGTGTTGTAAATTCCTCTACCGTGCACTATCTCTCTTGCATATCAAAAATGCAAAAACCAGCAAGATGAAAAGCAGACATTAACTTCTGAACTTCTCAGTTTAATGAAAACAATCAGGGAATCTGAAATATATAATTAAATCCTGACAAATTGCATAAAACTAATCTGGTCTAAAGGAAAGGGGCAAAGTGAAGGATTGTGGGATATTCCCTTGGTGCCATGTATTTAACCTTTAGAAAGATGCAGTACTGCATAAATCATAAAAAACATTTTAAAGGTTAAAGGGAAAGCCTCTAACCCCTTAAAGGATTACATAGTTGTAAATTATTTTCTTGGCCTCAAATAAGATAAAGCATCTTATTGGCAAAAATCATTTCCACTAACTGTATTTTGAGCATCTGCAAACATGAGCAGGGTTGAAAAATAAGGAATAAAATAATCTTTAATGAGAACATTTTCAAAGGAAGATTTTATTGTTACTAGAACTGGAATTTGTTGCCCATTTATGATATCTCTCTATATTAGCATACGGAACCTTAGTTAGTTTTTCATTTAATCTGTAATGGCTTTCTTTGATTAAACCACATGATGCCTCAAAGCTTCCATCACATTATGAGGTGAGGACTCAAACGTTCGTCCACTTAAGATTCCAAATCCACAGCCCAGTGCGTCTGTGTTTTAAATTGATAAAGGCAAAAGAAGCTGAACACAGAACGGCCATTTTACTTTTTAAAATATAAGGCACAAAACGTGTGCAGTGTATGCTTACCTTATTGTTTCAACTCAAAATACATTGGGGCAAGTTAACTGCTAGTCTGTTCCCCAGTCCCATGGCTGATTACACCCCAGAATTAACAGGAGGGACATAGGTTGTAAATCTAACAAATTTAACCCATTATTTAAAGATAACTTTGAATGAACAAGAGACATTGCTTTAGCAGAATTTTGGAAATGCAGGACTCTCTTAAAGTAGCTCTATTGTTGTCACTGGAGTGCAGGTATACCATGGATGAATTTGATGTGTACAATTAGTTATAAATAATGCAATCTGTCTGGATGAAAGTGGACATTCATGGGGGTGTCTCCTATCCACGGAAAAAGCGGGTATTATGTCACCTACCCATCAACAAGGATTGAGGTAGTCCAGGCTACCCAAAAACTGACCTTAGTAGAGTGAAAAACACACTGTTTCTTCCTTCAATCAGAAGCCACTCTCTAGCATGTAATCCTTAAGAGCTTGATCCTACCAGATGCTGAATCTCTTGTGAATTGCTGAGTGCCTAGAACTCCACTAAATTCAGTACTAGTTAAGAATGCTGACAAATGGCCAGAAAGGGTTAAACATCTTGCAAAATAAATGACTCAGATTCAACCCTTAAAGACATGCGGGGAGATTGTGTGTGTGTGTGTGTGTGTGTGTGTGTATATATATATGTATATATATATATACACATATTATATAAGTAGTGGTCAACAATGTAATCAACAGTCCCTGTCTGTGCTGTATTCTGATAATTCAGAGATCAAAAGAACACCCTAGCATTTAAATGAATTGTAAACACGGGATATCTCTGTATTCATCTCTCTTTGAAATGTATAGTAAATCATCGGTGAATAGTGGAGAAACAGGCAATTGTCTTATGTTAATTCATATAGCTAAGTACCGGTGATGGACCCACTTCAAAGACGCCCTGATTACCTATTGTTCCCCAAGGGAATCCAACTTGACAAAGAAGACACGAAATTGTATAAAAGATCCTTGGGTCCTGATCCTTTTAATCTCAGATCTGCTTGAGTTTCATAAAGGGAAGTTTGAGTCGTAAGATGAGAACCCAGTTAAGCTGGTACACCATGGATATGATATTGGACATTGGACTATAACCTATGAACTAAATTCTAAAAGAACTCTTTGCAACTACAAAGCTAACCATCTCTGCTTTGAGTTCAATTCTTGAAGTTCAGATTCATGTCTGTATGTATATTAATATTTTAACCATTCTCTCTTTCTTTTGTTTTTTGAATAAATTTTAGTTTAGTTCATAAGAATTGGCTATAAGCATGTATTAGGGTAAAATCTGGAATATTCATTAATCTGGGAGGTAATGTGTTCAATCTTTTGGGATAGGTAGAACCTTTTCCTTTATATGATTGTGATCGGTGTCGGTCCGCCTACCCGCTAGGGGGCGGTGGGGAGCTACGTCGTCACGGGCTGGCCGGGGTTACGCCTCCGCCAGCGGGGAATTAGCAGCGGAAAGGCTGCCAGCCAGAGTCTGTAGCGCGCCCTTCAGGCAGAGGAGCACCGGCAAAGGTCAGTAGCGCGCCCCTCAGGCAGGGGAGCGCCGGCAATGGTCAGT
>NW_020699373.1:7223242-7306268 GCF_002925995.2 Terrapene triunguis | reverse complement strand
AAAGGTCAGTAGCGCGCCCCTCAGGCAGGGGAGCGCCGGCAAAGGTCCCGGCGTGGCTCGGCCGGGTAGGGGAACGCAGGCCCACCCTACACCACTGCGTTCCAGCCCAGGGCCCTGACGGTGGCAGGACGAGGGTCCCGCCACTGGATCAGCGGGGTCCCTCCGTGATACAGACTCACCACTGTGCAGCTTTGTCCCTGGGCTACTTCCTACCCGATCGCTCGTCCGGATCCCTCTGATCCCGTCAGTGCGTCGGGGTAGTCCGCTCTTGGCAGCTCCAGCTCCCCCTCAGGCTCAGGCTCCTCCAGCTCCCCCCAGTCCTTGGCTGCTGGCAGCTCCAGCTCCCACTCCGGCTCCTCCAGTTCCCCTGGGTACTCGGCAGCGGGCAGTCCTGGCAGCCCCAGTCCGTCCTCCCGGTGCGGTTTCCACTGGTCCAGGGCCTCCCCTGGCGCGGCAGCAGGATCTGAAGGGAGCAGCCCACGGTCTGCGTCTGCCTCCCTCCTTGGTGCTGCTCTGACTGAGCTAAGGGCCCCGCCCTTTATACTTCCTGTTCCACCCCTCCCCTTCCGGGGGGTGGAGCTAGCTTGGGCTGGCCCTGCCCTCTCCGGCTGAGAGAAAGGCCCTTTTACCTCCGGTTCGGAGGGCAGCCACCCTGGCTCCCTACAATAATGAAATAAGATTTTCAGAAATCTTCATCATATTTGACTTGGGTACCTGGATGGAGGCCTGAGGCTGGGTTACTTCAAGGGGACTGTGTTGGCTTCTGGGCAACTGGAGAGGTAATTAAGAAGCTGTTTTATGCTGGATTGGTAAATCTAATATTGATAATATCCACCAGTTTTGGGGATTATCTGCCCTATTCTTTGCAGTTCACGCTAATTGAGTGACCTCAGCTAGCCCCCACTGGGACCCCGGTCATAGGGGGTGCTTAGCACCAGTGTGATTAAACCCTAGATAATGGCTCATCCCAACGGCTAAAGCAGAGTTCATGTCCTCTGAGATGGTTTTTTTTAAGATTCTCTTTATAGACAAATTTATTTTTATAGCCAGTAATTTCTGTATGTCTTTCTCTTCCCTAATTCTTTAGCACTCACCAACATCGTCACGAGAATAGGATCCTTGCTTCTTTAGGGGTGAATGAGCTTCTTATTCCTCACAAGTAATCACAACCTGCTCATGATGCCCTTCTTGTGAAAATAACAATGATGCAACAAACAGAGGATTATGAATTCAGATAAAAATTACATTTCAGGAAGGGCAGATAAGTATAATTCATAAGGAACAAAGAACCAAGGAAAGAGTATGACCAAAACTATATAACATACTAAAATTATCTGTTTGGCTCTCGAAAAGGCACTGCCTGATTTTCAACCTGTTTGCTTTAAATCCTTTTGTATCTTTCTATACTTCTGTCATTTAATAGATGCATTGCACCAGTTACTCTGGACCAGTTTCTGATCTCCATTACGCCAGGATAAACTCAGAGTAACTTTGCTGGCTTCATCAAACCAAGTTACTCAGAATTTACACTAGTGTAATGGAGATCAGAATCTAGTCCTGAATGTTCATAATAATGAACATGCTGTCTGCCTCAAATACAGTCAGGTGATTAATACAAACAATAGCTCAACAATTTTCTATTGTTTTGCTAGGGAGCTTAGATATATTTATTGGGCTGCATCTCTTATGTGAGCTCTGCAAAAGTGACTGCCTGCCTGGTTAGTATAACACAGAAATCTTTGTCTGGGTAGATTGGGTACCTCCAACACCATTGTTATTTCCCTACCAGATCACAAGCAACAATGGAACTCATTACATATCTTTAGTTGAAAGAAAACCAAAAAAAAATCATATAGAGGTTTTTTAATATCTTGCATAACTATGCATATTATATACATATAAAAATTACACATGCTTAATTAAGCATCTGACTAGTCACATAGAAGTCAAAAGGGACTAGTCACATGGCTAAAATTAACCACGTACTTAAGTGCTTTGCTGGTGCATGCCCTTCCCAAAAAATCCCAACAGCCCATCTTCACCCTTCTTTAAAAGCGTGAAGCACTTGATGCTTAAGTGTTTCACTAGATAGGGGCCTATAGGGAGTAATCTTTCTCTAGCTACCTGCAGTGGGTAATTAGTGAGCATCTATTGTGATCATAGTAAAAAGAACATGAGTACTTGTGGCACCTTAGAGACTAACAAATTTATTTGAGCATAAGCTTTTGTGGGCTACAGCCCACTTCATCGGATGCATAGAATGGAACATATAGTGAGGAGATATATATATACAGATAACATAAAAAGGTGGGAGTTGCCCAACCAACTCTAAGAGGCTAATTAATTAAGATGAACTGTTGTCAGCAGGGGGAAAAAAACTTTTGTAGTGATAATCAAGATAGCCCATTTAAGACAGTTTGACAAGAAACTGTGAGGATACTTAACATGGGGAAAATAGATTCAGTGTGTGTAATGGCTCAGCCATTCCCAGTCTCTATTTAAACCTAAATTGATAGTATCTAGTTTGCATATCAATTCAAGTTCAGCAGTTTCTCGTTGGAGTCTGTTTTTGAAGCTTTTCTGTTGCAAAATTGCCACCTTTAAATCTGTTACTGAATGGCCAGAGAGGTTGAAGTGTTCTCCTACTGGTTTTTGAATGTTATGATTCCCTGATGTCAGTTTTGTGTCCATTTATTCTTTTGCGTAGAGACTGTCCCGTTTGGCCAATGTACATGGCAGAGGGGCATTGCTGGCACATGATGGCATATATCACATTGGTAGATGTGCAGGTGAATGAGCCCCTGATGGTGTGGCTGATGTGATTAGGTCCTATGATGGTGTCACTTGAATAGATATGTGGAGAGAGTTGGCATCGGGTTTCATTGCAAGGATAGGTTCCTGGATTAGTGTTTTTGTTCTTTGGTGTGTAGTTGCTGGTGAGTATTTGCTTCAGGTTGGGGGGCTGTCTGTAAGCGAGGACAGGTCTGTCTCCCAAGATCTGTGAGAGTGAGGGATCATCTTTCAGGATAGGTTGTAGATCTTTGATGATACACTGGAGAGGTTTTAGTTGGGGGCTGAAGGTAACGGCTAGTGGTGTTCTGTAGGGGCCTCAAAAGCTGGAAGTGGCCCAGGCCTCTCTGGACCTCTGAGAGGGCCTAGGCACTGATGTCATCAAACAAGCAAATCAACAAAATCTGATCTGCAGCAGATTATCAATGTGGGCTGCCCATCTGAGACAACCTATTGTTATGCTAAAAGGTATCAATGGCTGCCAGCAGAAATGTCTTGGATACAATAGGTGTGCCAAGCATTCTTCACTGCTTAACATAAGGAGCAATGGCCTTTATTTAGGAAAGAGAGCAGCAAACAATGAAGGCTATAGCCCACAGACTAGGCTGCATGGCAGATCAGAGGTAAGCCATGTGGACTGAAGTGTTTTCCTGGTTGCAAACGAAGGGATTAGAATATTTGGTTGCAGCCTGTGTGTGTTGGAGGCTGAATGCTAGGGTAATTCTAATTCTTTTGGTCTAATTTTGGGCATTTTGGAATAACCTCTTCTAGCTAGCACTGAATGTAGTTTTGTTATTTTTAGTTTTGGTTTTCTTGATTACCTGCTGGTATTTGGAGGTTACTCTCAGACACACTTGGGTCGATGTTTCTGTTTTAAATCCAACTTTTTAAACATCCTGAGATGGTACAGCATTTGTAGTATTGTGTAGTATTTTAATAAATTACTGAAAAGTCTATACAATATTGTATTTTATTCATGCATTTACTCATGCTTTATTGAAGCAGGCATATTAAGTAGTCCTGGACATACAACTGTTTTTAGGCATGTAGCACAAAGGAGAGAAATAATAGTGAGCTGATTGAGTTTTAGTAACATTATTGTGTCTCATTATACAGTATGGCTAGCTACTGTTTACATCTTTTCCTGCGGAGGCTTGCAAACTTCTTCAAACACATAATGGGCTAGGACCTCAGCTGGTGTAAGTTGGCATAGCTGCGCAGAAGTCAATGGAGTTAAGTCAGTTTATAGCAGCCCATAAAATGTCTATTCTGCTGATATTGACTAGTGCTAGCTAAGGAAGAAAAGGTTCTGCAGTGGTTCATGTATCTGATTCACTAATCCATAATTTAGGCAGGAGTTATAAATTTAACTACGGTACTTACTTAGTCTTAGAGGTACACATCTTTTTTCTTGGTATTTCTATTATATTTTATTAGTGCATGTGCTTTTAGGCTCTTACCTAGTATCAAGAAGTTGCACTCAAAGTTGTTATATATACAGATTAAAAGAGTGCTAAGTTATATTCCTGTGTGTCATACTCCTGTATGTCAAAGTGTCTATTCTGCAAACCACTCTACGTGGTTATCAGTATACTTTCTGCAGAAGACTGTTACACATTTTCACAATAACTTTCCTATTGGAAATACACTAAACTCAATTATTTTATGACAAGAATTTTTATTTAAATCAACTTCTGGAAGAGCCAAAGCTGCACTTCTCAAATGTTCAATATTGACTGAACTTGTCACAGTTAAGGGCAACTGCACCTATATTCCTTCTCCGTGGTCCCTCAAAGGCCCCCACTCTAGGCTACTGGCTTTTCAGCTGTCACCCGTCTTGAGTAAAGACCTGCATCTCCTTGCTTTCTGACCAAGATTTTTCCAGGCTGCGCGTTTCCCAACATATACTCCGATATCCCCAGCAACTCAGACTTCCTAAACAGGCCAGTGTCTATGCTTTGCTTTCTCTTTGAAGGCTATGAAAGCGTGATTACCAGCAGTTAAGTTACCACATAATGCTTTATAAGCAAGCACATTTATTTTTAAGGTAAAAGCATTACAAAGAAAATATGTTAAAACAATAAAAGAACGTACATACATGCTAATGAGCTTATAATCCCCCAACTCCATTAAGGGCTCTGGCAGGAGTCAGTCCTTCAAACCCCACACAGGGTTTTTCTGTGGTTACAAGTTCAAAACAGCACAACCAGCAGTCAGTTCATCTGTTTCTTTATACAAATTGGGCCTTTTAACTTGAGACTTCAGGAACAGGCACTCAGTAGACAATGGTTCCCTCCTCAGGGTATAGCTTCAAAGACTGGGCTTTTGCATAAATGGGGAGGAAGGGAGGGAATTTGCATTGAAATTCCCCAGGCAAACCACTTGATACTGTTTGTCTCAAAAGTCCATTCTTCTTTAGCACATTGTTCAGTACAGTCCTTTGAAGTTCATAACACTTCCTAGGATTCACATCACTTCTCGCCCCTAAAGAGATGACATGCAATCCTGACCCACAGTAATGCATAGCCTTTGCATTTAAAACAGTGGACTCTAAAGATACTTAAACTTAACAACCATGTTTTTCAAGGATCTGTCACACTTCTATCTTTTTTCAACACTAGGGATTTGTGAACCAGTTACATGAACCAATGGTGGGACCGCTTCTTCCTTAACTGTCACTTGTCAGCAGCAGCAGCACAATGGAAGTTGTATGAAGCATCATTGAATATAAGGTGGTTTTCCAAAGTATAAGACGTTGGGACAGGTCCTCAACTACTGTAAACTAACATAACTTCATTGGCTTCTGTTGACCTGTGTTTATTTATGCCAGTTGAGGCTTTGACCTATTAGCTGTATGGAGAAGTTCACAAGCTTCTGAAGAAATAAATATACAGTCTGGAGGGCCAAGTTGTGTAACCAAACATAATCATGTATACAAATCTCAGTCCTCTCCATAACTTTTCTCACCTCTGAAATAAATGCTTAAAAATAGCTATTATGCCAGTGTCTCTTTAATGTGCCTGATTCAATAAAGCATGGTGATAAATAGACCAATGAGGTTTATGACAAACATCTGGCTTTCAAGAAATTATGTTTTACATATATGGACGGGTCATTGTCTAACATGGTCTGAGCACAGACGTGGGAAACAGAAACTCCTGCTGAGTTCTAATGCCAACTCTGATGGTGACTCCCTTCCTTGCCTTCTGTCATATAAGATTCGCTTCAGTTTCAACATGTATAAAATGGAGATATCTACCACAGAGAGGTGATAGTTAAATTGTTAATGCTTGTCAAGCCACAAGATTTCAAGTGCCAAATATTATTACATAGCGTACTAGCCTCAAGTGTGGTTCTTTCTCAGGAACACACCATGAAGCAATAGATCTTTATTGATACACATCCTCTTCTTTCTGTCCCAGACACTTCAAAGATAAAGGGGCAAACATATCTTTTCATCAGAGCAACATGCTGGGTGTAGCTGCTTTAAAGCCCTCAAGTGATGACCCTATTTCCATAGCATTTTATATTACTCACATAGCTCTCTTCTTGGTTAAACTTCAATAATTTGCAAGTTGCCCCTCTTGGTCCAGAGGTTAGCAAAGCAACCACAGCAAGACCTGCTAAGCAAGCGAGCGACTTGATGCCAGAACAACACAGTAAAAGTTATTCTGTTTCAGATTTCTGTCCTACTAATGAAAGTTGTCCCCTGCTGCTTTCAGGTGTATGGAAATCTTACACACTTGCTCACTGCTCCAGAAGTAGACCTCAGCTGGTTGTTCCTTTCAGCCCTAGTAATCAGGTTGCACTGGATGATAAGTGCTCACATTGTCAGATGCCTTCACAAGGAAAAGAGATAGAAATTTACTCTGTTAAGAAGCCCACGCCAATCCAGCAGTGGATTTCAGACAGTACAGCAAAGCTTGTTTTTTCTGTCCCTATATGTTACCGAGGGTTCATTTCTTGGTACGTCTACCGGGCATGTTTACAAAGCGCCGGTTCTATACAGCTGGAAGTCTGCAGTGTTGCAAGTCATCTATTCTGATGGATGCAATCTACTAATGTGCTTAGAAATAACAAGAATTAAAGAAGTAATCATGGGTCCATGGAAAGCATATTTTATAACCACATTAGTTTATCTAATTTTAGCACAATCATCAAAAAGCTTTTATAGCTAAGGTTCTTGAATAGGATTTTATGGGAAATAGTTTTTCCATCTCTGTGAGAACTTGTTTATTTTTTCCCCATCCTGAAACAGAACAAGAAATCAATTTAAAAAAACCAACATCATCATTCTGATTTGGATCAATTGCAATATTTCATTCTGATATGTTTTGATTTTCACTGTTTCTTTTTAAATGTTTTAGTCTAAATTTACTAACATTTCAAAATGAAAAAAAACAGTTCAACATGAAACAGTGAAACTTTTCTTTTTGAACATGTCAAACTGGGACACTTTAGGAATGCAGATGTCTCCATATAGCTCCAGCTGGCTGCTTCAGCTATGCACCAGGAGGAGGACTGAGGGAAAGTCCTGCAGAAAGTATAGCCTGGCTCTCTTCCCTACCTGCCCAGCCACACTCTGATATTAGAAGAGCTAATGGTGGAAGGGAGCTCATAGTCCCCCCGCCCCCCACATCGTAGCCATCCGACCACCCAGCGCAACATCAGAGGGGAACTGCTCCAACCCAACCCCCTGTATGCAAGATATCCTGCCTTCCCCACTGACACCAGGAAAGATTGAAGTATAATTGCCTTCTGCTGCTATGGCAAGGAATATTTGTCAGGTAAGGAATCTTTTATTGTGACCTTCATAAGATGTGGGGATGGGGAGCATCGCAAGTTGAAAGGGTTGCAGATGAAAGAATGGATGGAGTTGGAGAGGCAGGAAAAGGATGAAAGGGAGAGGGAATATTCAACTGGAAATATTATAGAGAAAGAATATTAGGCTAGTGAATTTTATGGGTGGCAGAGTATTTTACTCAGGGAACATCACGTGTATCCTAGACTCGAGCTGGAAAATGTTTGAGGGTGCCCTTGTTAAAATTTTGGCAGCACATCACAGCCAAATCCACTGACTTGTGGGCTATGGCCCTTACGGCATAGCAATCCGTACTGTGCACTGAGCTGGTAATGTAGTTTCTATCAGGTAAGACAGTTTTTACTTGCTTGAACTTGCTGTCAACTCAGTGAAAAGAATAAAACTCATAAAGGAAGCATGGCTTTTTGCAGCAGTCAGTAATCTGCTGCCACCACTCGTTCTCTAGTTCCAGCCTTTACCCTCTTGGGGCAACCTCTTCTCCTGTTCCAAATCCTCCACCAACATTGTGAATTTTTAGTTTCTTTCTGAACATGTGTGAGAGTTTTTATTACCCCGGGAGGAAAATCTGTTTTCTAAAAGGAGATTAGAAGCGGGGAGCAACAAACTCACAGCATATGAACTGTTTGTGCATACTGTGCTTAGAATAAAAGGAATTTTGAAAAGGGGTAATAAACACAAATGGCTCTTGAGGGTGAGTGCAAGCTAATTAGCCTTGAATACAGGAAGATGCTGCTAGCTTCTTAATGATACCCATTCCCATGTTCTACTATAATAAGCTAACTTTAAAAATACAAACCCAAATGCAATTTTGTTCTAAAGCAGAAATGGTACCAGATATTTATTGTTTTAATGTCCCTGTGAATTACCAAAAAAACAAACTAGGGAGAAGAAGACTTAAACTCACGGGTTCTTGGTCTCCAGCCTTTTTTAGTCCCTCCTAAACTACAATGACATCTCTGGAGGTTGAACTCATCTATCTAGGTGCATGAATCATTGCCCCAATGCATATTTCCATCGTACTGCTCTATTAGTGGGACTCAGCTGTGATTTAGAAGGGCAATCTCTGTAGGCAAGGAGTAGGCCAATCTGTACACCCATTCATTCTTGGCCTGTCTAATTAGACTGACAACAAGGCTGCCAATTAGTACCAAAGGGGAGGGTTGTAGTGATGAAAATAACTACAGCAGAGGAAATCTGTACACATTATTTATATATATTTCTACAATTCTGCATAAATGACTGTAGTTGTGATTCATCACCAGTGTTGTGATATGAAATTAGATACCCTATACATCGGTGGATCTGTGCATAGTATAATAGAAATAATCTTTTGCCCTTGACTAGAGCTACAGAGACACAGTCGTGGAACACTCCATAGCATGGATATGGGAAATGGGATTTTTCATAACAAACACTTTATCTTACATGTGTCTGACAAAGTGGGTATTCAGCCACGAAAGCTTATGCTCCAATACATCTGTTAGTCTATAAGGTGCCACAGGACTCTTTGTTGCTTTTTACAGATCCAGACTAACACGGCTACCCCTCTGATACTTTATCTTACAGTTACGTGGGATGAACTTGGAAGTGAGGGAAAAGGCCTAGTGGCTAGGTTTCTCTCAGGGGAAATGATACCATATGGTACTGTAGGCATTTGCTTCCAAGAAGAGGGGAGTTGTCCTATGGAAGGAATGCATGGTGAGCCATTAGTACATACATTAGGATGTCGAACAGGGTGAGGTTTAAATTAATGGGAGAATGTTTGGATGTCTCATGGGGAGCAAGTATGGGATGAAATTTATTTTCAGGGAGAGTGTAGATGGAGGATGAGTGTCTGTTGGAAGTCATGTGGAGGGTATGTTTCGCAACAATGGAAAATATGAAGGGACATGAAGGATGTGGTGCCTGGGAGGGTGGGACTAAAGGCATGTCTATACTGCGATCACAGGGTATGATTGCGACTCATGTAGACATAGCAAGCTAGCTTTTGTCTTTAACAGAGTAATGAAGCCACAGGTTTCAACCCCTGAGGGTTCTGGATGGGCTTGTACCTAAACTAGCTAGATTAAAGCTAGTTTAGTTTCGCCTGTATGTGTTGCTATCACATCCCATGTCTGCAGTGTAGGTGTGCCCTAACTAGGCAACATTTGGCCTTCCTATAATCCTGCTGTCTCCAGGGCGGGGAAAAAGCCCAGGAAATGTGACCTCCTAAAAAAGCCAGCTAGTGAATATCACCTCATTTGCATCATGTTTGTATTACCTCACTGCATCATACTCCCTTCCTCTTGTGACTTGAAGCTGGTTAGGAAATTTAACAATTGTGAGTTTCATTTCAAAGCTAAAATCATCATGTAATGATGAGACAAACTCCTAGGTCTAAAAAGCGCAATCTAATGTGACCAAATTTCAATCCATCTATTGTTGGAAATGCTATAGAGCAGAAGAGGTTAAAATGACATATTCATTAGCCATGCAAGGTCCTTATGTTTCTGAGCATTTGTCTGTTAGAGGGAAATCAATAAGATGTTATTGCAGATGTAAATATGTATATGGAAAATATCATCACAATCTGTGCACATATACCATCACATTCCATCTCAGAAGGCCACAGTCTGCTTCTGCATCTTGGCTAATAATCTAGATAGTTCATAAAGCAACTGTACTTCCCATGAAAGGAGGCTAGCAAAGGCAGGACAGTTCAGAGAAGTGTGCAGGAAGAATAGACAAATACCCGATTGATAAATACGTGATAACCAGATGTCATTTATGAAGCTGCATGTATAACAGTTTTGAATGTCATGAAGAAACACAGTAGAAAGTCCAATTAAAAGTTGTCTACTAAGTATGTCATTTCTGAACCTGCTAATGTTGATCTGATGGGAGCAGAATGGGTTGTGGGACTGATGAAGAGGTTGTTAGGGGTTGAAATATGATGGATAGTCCAGGGGGACATATCACTCAAGGAAAAATAGGTTTTAAATTCTGTCAAACACGTTAGCCCGTCTGTCACTGGTGTTTTTCCTTAAAACTCCAAGGACAATGGAACAAATGTGAAAGGGATTGATTGCATGCTAATGTCTGACTGAAGAATATAAAACAAGCATATCATTTTTATTCATGTATTTTTAATAAGTAGAAGGCTGTTACTAGAAACTTGTGTCTTGAGATGCCACACGTAAAACATCTGCCTAGAGCTGGGAGATATAAGCATAATCACCCCCTAGTACACTGTAATTAGCATGTTTTACCGTTGTTGGGTTTATCATTAAAAGGAAATCAGTTTTCTGAACATGTGAAATTATTCCACAAAAAATCATACCCAATAGGACCATGTTTTCCCGTATGTGTGTTGGGTGTTTTTAACTTGGAGCTGGGGGTCAATGGCTTTCATTGGTCACATGTTACTTCTTCTCTTTTCCTGACTGGCAAAGAATATCCTGAGTGAACAGAAGGATGAGCAGAAGCCATTTTGACTCTTTTTTTATAATTGAAGTGGCTGCAATTTGTGTATTCTGTCTGAGTCAGTGAGGCAAAAATGCGTACTGGCAGTAACACGGAGTGGTTCTTTGCTGCTCCATTCTGCAGTACCATGTGGGGAATGCTACTTTCTTTCCAACTCTCCCTCCCCACTCTCATGAAGATCTGTGAGATCCAGGACATTAGATGTCCCCAGTAGCTTTGTTTGGCACCTCAACAAAAGTTCTGGAGGGGAGAGTGGTCCATCTATCCAAGAGACCAGATGATGTGTAGTAGAAAAACAGAGGGCTGCAATGGTCTGGTTATTTTTTTTTTATTTTTTTTTTTTTGAAGTTTGGGTAAACATCCAGATTCTGAACTTTTTAAAGTGGTACATAATAATCTAGTCTAGTCTCTTGTGGATTGTAATACTTTGGTCTCGTATAGGTTGTTGGGTTTAGTGGGTGCTCAGTGGTGTTGGTGGCCTGTGATATACAGGAGATGAGATTAAATATCTAGTACTTCCTTCTGGCCTTAAATTCTATGACTATGACTCAATAGATGTGCATATAGTCTGGCTATGGGAAGGCTGATTTGCTATGGGTTTTACATTTTTTTGAGCAATACTAATGTTGTTCTTTACATGTTTTTACTTTATTTTATTCCACTTTTAATCAGACAGTACAGGTTTAAAGAGTCACCAATCATTTGGACACACTTTGGCAGTCAGGCTGGCTTATCTGCTGCCACATCAAAATAATAGTCAGCAATCAATTAATGTAATGACTTTAGCCTCAGTTTCAAACCTTTCCAATGGTTTCGCTGCCTCAGCTATGGCAGTTGCCCATGGTGACTTCTATAGTACTTGAAACAGAGGGTCAGATTGTCATGTGGACTCGGGTTTTTCCATGGACAGAACTCCTCCTCCTCCTCACGTGGAGTGGTGGTGGAAGGGGCATACCTATTTCCATGGTACCATTTTTCCTGTCCAGGCCCTGATCCCACACAATGATTCAGGGCAGGTGTAGGATGGAGGTGGCAAGGGGAAATGGGTTATTTCATTGCTCCATGTGGCAACCAGTAAGAAGACCATATACAAAAGAAACAGAGCTTGAGGCTGAACTAAACATTTTGTGAGGCCTCTTCATTGCTGGCAATTCACTTACTAGGGAATTCAAGGGCCCAGGACAGATGATAGAGATCCTCTCATGGACCTATGCTGTCAGGAAGAAAAAGAATCTAAGGTAGGGTTGGTTGGAAACCTTTTGATGAGTGTTTTATTTTTTTTCATTGAAAAATGCCCATTTGTCAAAACAAAACTTTTCAAGGGAAAAGATCATTTTAGACAAGTTTCTCAGCTTGAAGTTATCTTTTAGGGAAAAAAGTTCACAATTATCAAAACATCCCATTTCAACATTTAAAAAAACCCAAGTTCAGTTTTCTAGTTCAAAACAACAATTTTTAAATGTAAGCTAATTAT
Organism: Terrapene triunguis; assembly: GCF_002925995.2. Lineage (NCBI taxonomy): Eukaryota > Metazoa > Chordata > Testudines > Emydidae > Terrapene > Terrapene triunguis. Next base: position 7,293,720 of record NW_020699373.1, on the reverse strand, counting down.
AGTATATTTCATTTTTATATGGTTGAAATTGAAATGAAACATTTTGAAATTATCAGAGTGAAACCCTTTGATTGCCCTGAGCACTTTTTTTTTTTTCCAAATTTTTAATTTTGACTTTATATCTTGATTCTGGATAGGGAAAAGTTTCTGAAATCTCAAAACATTTTGCAGGATGGGGAAAAAAAAGTCCCCACCCAGCTCTAGTCTAGCGGTCCTAAACTGATATGGAAGCATAGGACCACCATCTGGTGGTGGTTGACTTCCAACTAAAGCTCTGTGCATTCTGGGGTGAAACCTTCACTTTCACTTTCTGGGGAGAAATCTCCACACTCCCAGTAGAAGAATTTAGGAGAAACTCCATGACATCTCTCATCTCTCCAGTGTTTTCCTCTTGCTGATGCTTCTCAATAGATTTTTCCACAAGAGGGTTCAACCTAGCACCTTGTTAATACATCATCTAGCAATTTATTTGCATTATGGATGGGTGAACTAGTTTATATTAAGGGGAAAAAAACAAGTAAATATTTAGGACAGTTCAGTGGTCCAAGGTTTGTTTGTTCTTTAGGTTTGTATGGTGCTTAAGACAGTGGAGGGCCTCTAAGAACTTCTGTGAAAATTAAAATAATTTGTACATTGAACCAGGCTTTGAGTTTCAATTTTTGTTGTTATTTTTTAAAAATAATAATAATAAAAAAACATGTCCCTTATCATTTGTTTTTCCAGTCAGGCCTATCAGTAGAATTGCCAGAATACTGCTAAAAAAGGGAAAATCTCATGTTTCTAGATAGAAGAAACCAGAAAATGTTTATCAAGAGATGTCCCAACTTTTCCAGTGCAGTTTTGCAGAAAAAACAATGCAAGAAACTTGAGGATTTCAGATAACTCTTCAAACTTCAAGGTGCTTAATTAAACCAAACCTCCAAGTCTTTTGTGACTCACTCCTCATTAATTTCCACATCTATTAATTATCCAGGAAAGTATTACATTATCAACTAGCATATGGGCTTGGTTTATTGTCCTCTGCATGTGGAGATCAAGTACAAAGCTGAGAGCAACATGTAAGTAATTGTTGTTTAATTAAGACAGGATGTTTCCCAACTGTTCTTACAAATGTCATACAAAAGTCCTTGCTGCCCCCACTCATACAGATGGTTTAAATCCTCAGGGGACCGCAAATTACTTGAAAATCTTCTGAGAATTGTGAATCTGATTTGTTCTGGTTGATAAGGCATCAAATCTCAGTGGCCTTCTACAACCTTCCATTTCATATCCTATTGATTGCCTGCTCTAGGCTAGCTGGGTGAATGGTTCCCTGACCATTTTTTAAACAGCATTACAGAAATTGTTTGAACGATGAACATTTCCATTATTTCTGACTGCAGATAAATGTGGAAAACTTAACCAGTTTATTGGATAATATCTGCTATTTTTCAGCTTATATTTAAAAACATATGGCAAAAGTATCAATGGCATATTTATACTGTTGTCATTATTGTGAACTTTGTGTGTGGGACATCACTATAATACATTAGATTATGCACAGTGGTAGGGAGACACCAAAATGTACTGGGTATGTACAATCAACAAAGCATGTCTGAAACCAGATATTTTATTTGAGTACTTAAAGGATTTTCCATCTTCATAAAAAGTGAGATAGTCCAGGAAAACATGGTAAAAAGCATGATTTGTTTACTTAATTCTCTAATAAGTTTTTCCAAGTCTGTAAGTAACTTTAGCAAAATCAATACAAGAATCAATGCTGGGGTGGCTCCTACATAGCTGATTGATGGACTATTTTCTTGAGAAGCTGGACATTTGTGTATCCGTCTCACCAATCACCTATTTAAAGAGTGGCCAACCTGAGCCTGAGAAGGAGCCAGAATTTACCAATGTACATTGCCAAAGAGCCAAAGTAACACGTTAGCAGCCCCCCAGCAGTTCCCACCACCCGCTCCCAGCGTCTCCCACCCACTAGCAGCCCCGCCAATCAGCCCTCCCCCACCCTCCCTGCACCTCCTGATGAGATGTTTCATGGCGTGCAGAAGGCTTGGGGGGTGGGGAGGAGCGAGGGCATGGCAGGCTCAGGGAGGGGGCTGGAAGGGGTGGAGTGGGGGCAGAGCCTGTGACAGAACCAGGGGTTGAGCAGTGAGCACCCCCTGGCACATTGGAAAGTTGGCGCCTGTAGCTCCAGCCCCGGAGTTGGTGCCTATACAAGGAGCCACATATTGACTTCTGAAGAGCTGCATGTGGCTCTGGAGCCACAGGTTGGCCACCCCGACCTATATCTATAAAAGGTTGGTAATAGTAATTTTCACATGATGGATCCATCTCCTTAATTACTATAAATTAGTGTCTCTAGAGTTATGCTAATTTACACCAGTTGAGGATTTGGTGCTTAGTGCCAATTTTTCAAAATGCAGCCTCTTTGTTTTTTTAGGGGTAGGGGGGGACACGAAATCTGTGCCCACATTTTGCACCCACAGGTTGTGTGTGCAAGCAGCACACATTTTGCAGGTACAAATTGCACAACAAAAAAGGAAGCTGGGCCTCAACATTCTAGAAATGTATTCTATATTCTCTAGGACAGGGGTCCCCAAACTTTTTATGCTGCACCCCCCCACACACACACATAATGTAGTCTGTCAGCAGCAGAAGCAGGGGGCCAAGGAGTGACAGACTTATGTTACCAATCTGCCTGGGGCTTCAGGTGATCAGGTTGAAGCCGCAGGATCTTTAGGGAGGAGATGAAGGCGCACACCAAGTGACTAAATTTAAAGCTTTATTAACCAAATAACAGCAGTGAGTGCTGGGTGCACCCCACGTCACTCATGGTAAGAAGAAAGCGTTAGTGCCCGAGCTCTAACCCACTTTCATACTTACACACGCATAACCCAAGGCTGGCCAAGCCTGGGTGTAACTTAAGAAGAAGGGGGGGAAAGGTAGACGAGAGTTCTGCCCTGTGCACAGGTCGTCTAGGGTCCGCTGTAAATCTCCGACTTGCTTCAGCTCTTGGGAGGGTTTTAGGCCCTGGGTTTTTCCGGGGGCGTTTTCCTCCAGGGACCCTCATTCCCCATGCTCTCGGTACCAGTCCGAACTGGCCTTCCGCGGCTCCCTTAGTTTCCCCAAAACACACCGGTCTCAGGGTCGCGAGACTGTTATTTTTCAACTCACTGACCTTCGCAGTCTTACAAGTTTTGCACCCCTTCAGTTCTGTCTGGCTCAGTTCTCCTTTCTCACGGCTGGCCGGGGTTAAGACAGAGGCTTCTGGCTGTTTGGCAGCAGAAAACTTGTTTGTGTGCGCTGGCCTTGGGCTGTAGCTTCGTTCCCTTTCTTTGGGCCTAGCTGGATTGTCGGGTTAACCCATTCCTTTCTCCCTTCGGCCTCTTGTAACCTGCAAAGGAATCTTTCACTCCACACTCACACCTTCAATCCTTCCCAAGATACTTCCCAAGGCATATTAAGGCATTAGCAATATACAACGCTGGTGCTTACCCAGGTGACAAAGCCTGGGGCCGCGGACTCTGCTTGGAGCACGGCTGGGGCCAGAGATGAAGTGGAGCTGGGTGGCGCTTCCTCCCCACTCCTCATGGGGGCTGGCCCTGGCTGTGGCTGGGAGCTGAAGCCAGGGCCTCGGCTGTGAGGCGGGGCTGCTATGCGGCTTGAGCGGAGCTGGAGGCAGAGCAGGGCAGGGTGGTGCTTCCTCCCCTTCCCCCTATGGTGGCTGGCCTGGGCCCCACCATGCCCCCCAAACATTCCTCTGTGCCCCCTTATAATTGTTCTAAGTTCTGTTTGTATTCCTATTCAATAGTCACTCCTTTTCCTTGTGATGAGAACACCTCACAATCTTCTCTAATAGATGTCACTTATTAACTTTGCTTTATATGTATGTACCTAACTACAGATACTCATACTTAAATACTTTCAAATGTACAAGTAAAAAAAGTGGGGGGGGGGGTGGGCAAAAGGGATCAGCACAATTGCACTTTGGAATGAAAATGTACTGTGTATATGAAACTGCTGTGGATATTGTTGTAATTAGCATTTTTTCCCCTGTAAACTTTGTAACCTAGAGAACTTAATTGGAAATGATGCATCCTCACTCTTTTATTATAAATATTTCAAGAAATAAAAAGGGTGGGAAAGGGTTTAATTGCTTTTTGAAAGGTGCATTTCTGTATATGTATAAAACCATGAATACAAACTGCAACACTTTTTTGCCAGCAGAACTCTTCTTTTCAGTGCTTTTCCCTCTACTCTAATGGAATGATGGCTACAGGCCCTAGAACTGAGTGGAGAGTTAGCTAGAACTCAGATTCATACATCTCTGGGCCAGGAGCATAAACTATCCAAAATATTTTTTTTCTTCTGTGTTCTGGCATGGAGTTGTTTAGAATATTAGTATAATATAAATAACAACACACACACATAACTATGTTGAAAAAACATTACTGGGTTTGCAAGAACTCAAAAGTTAGGAAATGCCAGAATTAAAATTGCCCATTCCATCTTCATTCACCCTTCTTGTGTGTATGAATTATAATACAGCCCGATGGAAGAAAGACTACTCCCCTGACCTCACCTGGACTTCCAACATAGGCAGTCAGCCACTTCAAGCTATGAGCAGTATATTGAAAAACTTCCCACATTATCCTATCCTTACCTAAGCTGGAGTAATCATACCTATTGTGAGCACAAATGAAATCAAATTGGCCCAACTTTATGCAATTCACTGACCCCTATGTCTCTTGTATCCCACACAACATCTCTATTGAAGAAGCTTACATGCAGTTCACAAAAGTGATTTTACAAAGCTGCCACCAAGTCTGTTCCAAGAGATTGTTATAATACCTACGTTCCCTGCCTAGATGGAGTGTGCAGAACTTATCAAGTGATGTGAAGAGAGTGGTACTCCAGATACTGCCACACGTTGTTTAGAGAATGTTAATGCTTCTAGAAGAGTAAGATGGGAGCAGGCTACTGTGGAATTAACCATCACGATCCAGCCACAAAGCCTGGGCACTAATAAAAAAACGTGGTGCTGCTCAGAAGCCTCCAGCACAGCACAGTTACCCAGTCTCTCCAAACAGTATTGCTACCCATTGGATAAATGTCACAAAGGTGGATAAAAAACATGAATTTTAAAGGAGAGGTAAAAAAAGGAAATGGTGCAATACAAACAGTTCATAGCTGAAATTGCAGATTTCAGTATTCTTGCCACCAAGTTAAAGAAGTATGGGCTGGATGAATGGACTGTAAGGTGGATAGAAAGCTGGCTAGATCGTCGGGCTCAACAGGTAGTGATCAATGGCTCCATGTCTAGTTGGCAGCCGGTTTCAAGCGGAGTGCCCCAAGGGTCGGTCCTGGGGCCGGTTTTGTTTAATATCTTTATTAATGATCTGGAGGATGGTGTGGACTGCACTCTCAGCAAGTTTGCAGATGACACTAAACTAGGAGGCGTGGTAGATACACTAGAGGGTAGGGATCGGATACAGAGGGACCTAGACAAATTAGAGGATTGGGCCAAAAAAAACCTGATGAGGTTCAACAAGGATAAGTGCAGAGTCCTGCACTTAGGACGGAAGAATCCCATGCACTGCTACAGACTAGGGACCGAATGGCTAGGTAGCAGTTCTGCAGAAAAGGACCTAGGGGTCACAGTGGACGAGAAGCTGGATATGAGTCAACAGTGTGCTCTTGTTGCCAAGAAGGCTAACGGCATTTTGGGCTGTATAAGTAGGGGCATTGCCAGCAGATCGAGGAACGTGATCGTTCCCCTTTATTCGACATTGGTGAGGCCTCATCTGGAATACTGTGTCCAGTTTTGGGCCCCACACTACAAGAAGGATGTGGAAAAATTGGAAAGAGTCCAGCGGAGGGCAACAAAAATGATTAGGGGTCTGGAGCACATGACTTATGAGGAGAGGCTGAGGGAACTGGGATTGTTTAGTCTTCAGAAGAGAAGAATGAGGGGGGATTTGATAGCTTTCAACTACCTGAAGGGGGGTTCCAAAGAGGATGGAGCTCGGCTGTTCTCAGTGGTGGCAGATGACAGAACAAGGAGCAATGGTCTCAAGTTGCAGTGGGGAAGGTCCAGGTTGGATATTAGGAAACACTATTTCACTAGGAGGGTGGTGAAGCACTGGAATGGGTTACCTAGGGAGGTGGTGGAGTCTCCTTCCTTGGAGGTTTTTAAGGCCCGGCTTGACAAAGCCCTGGCTGGGATAATTTAGTTGGGAATTGGTCCTGCTTTGAGCAGGGGGTTGGACTAGATGACCTCTTGAGGTCCCTTCCAACCCTGATATTCTATGATTCTATGATTCTAAGCTGGATATGAGTCAACAGTGTGCTCTTGTTGCCAAGAAGGCTAACGGCATTTTGGGCTGTGTAAGTAGGGGCATTGCCAGCAGATCGAGGAACGTGATCGTTCCCCTTTATTCGATATTGGTGAGGCCTCATCTGGAATACTGTGTCCAGTTTTGGGCCCCACATTACAAGAAGGATGTGGAAAAATTGGAAAGAGTCCAGCGGAGGGCAACAAAAATGATTAGGGTGTCTGGAGCACATGACTTATGAGGAGAGGCTGAGGGAACTGGGATTGTTTAGTCTCCAGAAGAGAAGAATGAGGGGGGATTTGATAGCTGCTTTCAACTACCTGAGTGAGGGTTCCAAAGAGGATGGAGCTCAGCTGTTCTCAGTGGTGGCAGATGACAGAACAAGGAGCAATGGTCTCAAGTTGCAGTGTGGGAGGTCTAGGTTGGATATTAGGAAAAACTTTTTCACTAGGAGGGTGGTGAAGCACTGGAATGCGTTACCTAGGGAGGTGGTGGAGTCTCCTTCTTTGGAGGTTTTTAAGGCCTGGCTTGACAAAGCCCTGGCTGGGATGATTTAGTTGGGAATTAGTCCTGCTTTGAGCAGGGGGTTGGACTAGATGACCTCCTGAGGTCCCTTCCAATCCTGATATTCTATGATTCTATGATATGACTTCCAGCCTTTCATTGCAGATGAAATAGAAAGGGCAATCAAAACATTGAAAAGGGGTAAAACCTGTGGGCTTGGTAACATCTCCCCCAATTTCCTGAAAAAACTATCAGACAATGATTGCCGAGCCAACTTTCTAGCAAGAGTAATTCAGGAGACTAAAATACCGAAGATCTGGCACAGACCTTGCCAAAACCTGGGAAAGGCCATTGACTTTCACCAAGTTAGTACCCCATCTCTTTGCTAAGCTGCATGTACAAATTACTTGAAAGGCTTACACTTCAAAGAATTGCCCTTGCCATTGGTGATATCCTAGCAGGATTCAGACCAAAACAGTATCTGTAACCCAGTGCTGGCTCTCACTACCTACATTGAGAATGGCTTCCAGACCAGGCAGAAAACAGGATGAGTATTCCTAGATCTTACTGCTCCAAATGACACAATCTGGCACATAGACCTTTTCTACAAACTGTCATTGTTCTTACTGAAGTGGATTGTTATGGCAGCTTTGGAACTGTTGCTGAGAGACGGCCCATTCTAAGTTTTACTTAGACCAATATTTTGGGACCTCCAGGAGCTAGTTTGTTGTCTATTTGCATAATCTGCTTCTTAAAGTGCAAGACATGCCACATCTTCCTCTCTCCAGGTGGCATACAAGGTGGCAAAAACAAGCTATAAACCTAGCCAGTGCCTATCTTGTGACAGAGCCAACAAGTCAGTCCCCTGGTTTTGACCTTTTACGCCATCTTTGGGTAAAGCTCAATTGTTTCAAATGTGGAGTGATCAGATGTGCAGCTAATGACTGTACGTAGGGCCTTCTTGACTCCCCTTTTCACTGTGACCAATTAGAGGATGACAGACACATATTTGTAGGCTGCATCCATAGGCAAGGCCTGGTAGGTTTTCTCAGGGACTTGCTTAATGTCCTTCCCTCAACTACTGAATAGTTGAGACACTTAAAACTAACATGGTTTACATGATTATTTATGTGGATGCAATCTGTGATACATTCTTTAATGACATATTATGCAGCCAATCAGGCAAAAGTCTTCAAGAAGAGAAAGAAAGACCTCCTGGGTTAAATCAGTTGAATGCTCCCCTGGCGAACTGGATTCTATCCCTGCATCTGCTACAGAGTTCCTAGGCAATTCTAGGCAAGTGACTTAAAGTAAACCACTAATTGTCTCATTCCTGGGTACCCAGCTGCACCTGAAGTTAATGGGAGCTGTATTTTGGACATGTAAAGTATTATAAATGCTTTGTATTATAGTATTGTAAATACTTTGAAAAATCAGATCCTAGGCATCTCAGGGTGGGCACCCAAAATTAGTGGAGACTTTTGCTCTTAATTTCTCTGTCTTAGATCTGTAAAATGGAAAAAACAATAATAATTATAATGTTAATAATAATTATATTATAATAATATACAATTATATTATAAAATATTTTCATAACTCCCCTCATCAAAGAGGGGGGTTATGAAAATTTATTCATCAGTGTTTGTGAAGTGCTCACATCAACACTATAGAAAATCCCATGAGGAAGCTAATGCCACCTTCAGAGGAGGGTTTGAATAGTGTTCTGTGAATAAGGCCTGGGATGACACATGGAACCATAAGGATAAAGGAAAATATTGGACAGCTGCTCATTCAGTGAAAACCATCCATTCTTTGTATTGAAGGAGGCAGCAATCCCATGGAAAAAAATAGTATGTGATCATGTATCCAAAGCTGTATCGTAATGCATGCACACTAGCAGGTTGCATTAGAGTTGCATGCACAACCTTAAATTTGACATTCCCTAACTTTTGAGAGTTTGACTTTTGAAACCTTAATGTTATTTAACATACAAAATGGGAGACCCAGAATCCAGTGGAAACTGAGGAATGACTGTAACTGAGGGGAGATGGGAAACAGGAAACATTTTTTGAAGCCTAGCCTTCTTTTCCAGAAGGGACTTGGCAATTCATCAGAGTGGAAGGAGTGGGGTTGGATGCATAGACCCATTGCCATAGACACGGGGGGGGGGGGAAGGGAGGGAAGAAAAGATCAATTAAAACTATAATGAAGAGATTTAATGGGCCACATGTGGGGAAAAGAAGAGGAATCCAGGGAAGTTCTAAGAGCAGATAAGTTCCTTATATATGAAGAACAAGTTCGGTGGAGGAAAGGAGTCAGAGTGTGAACAGGGTAACAAGTTCAAGGAAATCCTTAAATCACTGGCACCTTTAAGATTTATCCCTTGCTGAGAGCTGGGATGACAGTGCTGTGATTTCCATGGAACCTGGATTTTTCTGGTGTTAGGAATGGCGGTTCTGGGTTTTTTTCTAATTGCAATACGAGGCCAAAAATTATATAATAAGGGATTATAGATGTAAGTGTCTAAATCAGTGGTTCTCAAACTGTGGGTTGGGACCCCAAAGTGGTCTAGATGAATAGAATGAATTCTCCCCTGACAGCTAGCTGGGACAAGGAGAGACTTCTGGAGCAAACTGTATTTACATGAAAACACCTACTCTGCTTAGATGTCCAGCAGATAGAGCATTGTGTTGCTCAAAATAATCAACCTTGGCTGTTGTTGGGTTACAAATCACTTTAGTACTGAATGCAGGGGTAGTGAAATGCTGTTACCAATGTTGCTGGCGTTGTATGAATACCGGGAAGCAGAACTATGCTTAACCTGACCCATACGAGGGGGTCACCCTCAGTTGAAAGGACCTCATTAAGCCAGGGGCTCGAATGCCAGAGCCCTGTGAAAGTCAGAGGGGTGGGGACAGGTGTCCCAGCCAGGAGATGTGGACCCTCCCCAAGGGTTTCCCATGGTCTGGTTTAACCTGTTCCTCCCCACTGTTCAAAGAAAGAGCTAAATAGGCTTCATTAGGAGCCTCTTTGTTATTTTAAATACTCGATCAGAGCTGAAATCACTTGAGATAGGGCAGTGTTTCTGCCCAGCCTGCAAAGAGCTGAAAATTACTAAGAGACTCCTGTGTGGAGGTCACAGCCAAAGAGGCAAGTGGCAGCAGAAGGTGACTGACAATGGGCTGGCGAATGAGTGGCTGGTGAGGCAGTGAGCAGAAGGAGCGGCTGGCGAGGCTGGTGGGATGGTCAGGTGGCAAGGCGCAGCAGCTGGTGGGACGGCCAGCCAAAGCAAGTGCTCAGATGGTGGAGAACTTCCCCGGGTGGGAGGTGAACTCTCACAAATATGCCTCTGGACCCTGGATCCTCACTGACCAGGGACAACCATTGAGAGTGGCGTATGGTGAGAGAGCAGAGAGAGGCACAGAAAAGGAAGCTTTGATTGTAGAACTCAAGAACATGAGACAGAAGGCACTGCCCCACACACTCTGGGGTGGGTGTCCTGCTCACAGTTTTATGATTATGACTCCCACTTGTGGCATTTTCCCTAATTAATGTTGGGTGACTTCCCTCCTTTTGTTAAAAATTTCTTTTCTACACTCAGATTCTGTGCTGGCGAGTGGGAAAGTATTGCCTCTGAAAGGTGCCTGGAGGTGGTGTGTAATTTTCCCAGTGAGTGGGGGCTTGAGCCGGTTCTGTGTTGTATCGATGGAATGGGACCCCTAAATATTGAACCCGGCCCGGTTGCTGCTGGCTTCGCATAGCAGAAGGGTTACATAAAGAAAACAGACAGGTGTTTCTGCTGCTCTGGTTCAGAGGGAGAAGATAGTCTTTGAGGAGCTTAGGACTTTGGCAGGGAGGGGTTGTATCAGAGAGAGTTCCTGGTTGTAATATGTCTAGGAGTTTGGCTGGGGCAGATTGGTGCAGGGGGAGCAGTGGATTCATGGATCCCAGAGAGTTTGGTTTGGGCAGGTAGATGCAGGCTGTATTGGGGGGTACTGGTTGAGTCTGCTTGTGGCTGAGTTCTGGTGAGCTTCTACGTCTCGCAGTCAGACTGGATAATGCCCCTGTTCTGCCATAAAAATATAATTAAATAAGAGCAGATTCCAACCTGCAGAGAGCTTTCTTCAACTTCCACAAACGGAGCCTGGGGGAGTGCAGGGAAGGACCCTAGGAAATGCCAAGCTCATAGATACTGGGCAGAAAAATGCCACTGAAATTCCAACAGGGGGCATGAAGTTCGTATGAGCTGAAAACAATAACCAAATTCTTACCGCAATCAGTAACTCTACACTGCACTGAGTTCCCTCAGACTCCATGTTTTCTCAATTCCCAAGAGGTTGCCAATAACGCTAATGAGTAAGGGCCTGAGTTCATTGGAGTAAAACTCCTTCCTGTTCCCCACTAGTACAACAGGTGAAGGCTTCTGACTGTGACTTGATGTGTCTAGATAGCATAGTTCACACTCCGGCAACTGTCCAATCTGTACCAATAGGTCGACTGCAAGGGGGAAAGAGGACATGCTCCTTATGGAGGATAGACAGCAGGGCCTGCTCATTCGGAGCGAGCCACAGGGGTGCAACCATCCTGTGTCTACAAAGAACCCAGCCCTGTGATATCCGGGAGTGGTGGGGGGGAAAAAGCTAGCTCTTTGTTTCTCACCTTGACTTAAGGCACTTCGTTGAAGAGGAGTGAAGGAGGAAAATTGCAAAGAAATTTCACCTTTGGGAGGGAAATCAATGTGCAATTTCATAAATGTTTCCATGCTTGATCCCCCAACTCAGGGCTTTCCCCCAGCAGCTTTGTGGAGAAGGAACTAGATCTCCTTGATCTCCATCCTGGTTTAATCCTCCCTCTCTCCAGGGGAGGCCAAGATTAGGCATGCAACTTTTTACCTATGGTACCCATTGAAACTACAAGAGTTGCTAGAGGATTGAGTGCCGTGTAGCTTACATTTGAGTGTTTGCCTTCAGGACAAAATGCTGGCCTTTGGCTTTCTAAATCCAGGACATCAGGGCATGTTTTCCCAGGGTCAGAAAGGGTACATTGGATCTAGCACTTGACCTAAGTCAAGCAGTGCATTAATAAAGTAATTCTATGAAATTACTATTGTAATTATGCGAAGACTTGGGTAGGATATCCTTCAAATATAGCTAATTAGATCTCAAATAACATAACATTGAAATAACAACCCACTGTCACTAAGGTAGGTGATAACCCAGTGTCACCAAGGTCTGGACAACTCCCTGTAGGCACCTGGACATTGTACTGTACCATGAAAGTAGTTTGGCATCCATTAGAAGTTTCATTTTGTTTGTATTCAGACACACCATGATGTGCAATCATCTATCAAAGTCTTACAGCAAAGCAATCATGAGGCTTATCTAATGAATGTAAATTACTTTCTTACTGAAAGATCAGTAAATCTGTGTGTCATCGGCTGAACTGAGGTAACGTAATACACAATTAATTTAATTAACTATGTGGCAATTAATGCAAAGTTCAAAATTTCTAAGTTGGAAAATCTAATGGCCTAGTATGTACCACAATCATAATGAACAATTAGTGTGCACTAGTATTTGATTAAGATTATTAAAATCAATCTATGGCCATAGAACAAAAGTTAAACTAAGGCTGAAGGTAGTCAAAAGCAGAATAATCAACAGGCAGCAAGACAGTTTTGCCAACAATATCCAATATAATCTGCAACAAATACCATGCAATGCAATTTCTAATTCTAAGTGTTGAATGCAGATCGAAACCATCAGGAACATTCTACAAGCAGTCTATTTGTTACACTAGTCATTTGTCTGTGTAGCCTGTTTAATCAATATGCAAGAATTAAAATGTGGATGTGAGCAGATGACCTCCCCGCCCTGGTTTACAATGAGTCCATACAAGGTGTAGGAGGTTTAAAATGTAACCTCTTCCCGGTATTTGGTTTTCTTGACAAAAAGACCCCAAAATGAAACAAAAATCAATGCAAACCTTCCTCCAGGCTTTGTTGCTGCAATTTGTTCTTCTCAATCCACATCTTAGGTCCCCCGCCCTCTAGATACATGCTCCTACCTCGCATAAAAAGCCATGTCTTTCAGCGAGTCAGCAAAATTCAGATAGCATTTCCCAGCAGGACCATCACCTGTTAACTGGTTGGAGTTTTCAGGCAAACGCTGACAGTGGGTTACTGAGTGAGTGCGATAGCAGGGTTGGTATTGTTAGGAGTGATACAAGTTGTTCAATATAAATGTGGGGCTACACATTTGGTGGGCTGGGATCAGGGAACATAAGGGGTTAATAGTAATAATGACAGAATGAGTTTCATAACGCATTCCACCCACCATTTTTAATCTTCTTTTCAACAAAACAAATCACACTGAAACATAATCATCCCAGATCTTCACAGAGGATATGTCTATTACCTTTTGCATACATGCTATAATAGAGCAAATACATTTTCATAAAATTTTGCAGAGAGCTACATATAGCTTGATGCTATTTCAATCATGTAAACCTTCTTCACTTGTCTTTATATTCTTAAGGTGGTTCCTTGTCTGCTCTTATTTGTAATGGTTTTAAGGAGGTCTAATTTTCAAATATGTCTTTTAGACTGCTCTGTTTTGGAGACATTTTATAATCAATACTTCACCTGGTTCTTTAGTGATGTTGTGCATCTGTTTCCTCCATTAAGAACTGGCTTGATATCTCTGAATGACCTGGAATGCAAGGCAGTGTTTACCTGTCTTCCCAGTTCTTCCTTTTCTCTTTTTTACAGTCTGTGTACATCCAATGTTCCGTCAACAGCAGCTATGCTTTACCTTTGCCTTTGTTTGCTACTGGAAAGTCACTTGCACATATTTTAACACCTTTTCAGTCTTTTTTTTTTTTAAATAAATCCATCTCTTCTTTCATTTGCTAGCTTGAGTCCATTTTCAAGAACTTCCCTTTCAGTGTGCAACTGTGTGAAGTCTTGAATCTACTGTGTTGAAGCATCTGCTTCGATCCAGATTCTAGTTTTCTAGCATAAATTCATGTGCATTCGTCCTTTCATATGTGCTTATTTCAGATAAATGCTACTGGTATGCTGGAGAAGCATCTTTTTTTAATCTTTCAGCACGGCTTTTAGAACAATAAAGTCTGGCAAGGTCAAACTGTCATCCTATCATGTAGATGTCTTTATCTTCCTCTGATTCAGCACTGACTTATCTTCTTTCATAGTGATTGCTTGACCAAACTGGAGTTCTTGCACCCTGACTGGACATCTGTCTTGTCCATACCAGGTGGATGTCCATAGTCTTGACTTGGGTTCTGTTCTGTTCAACATAGTTCTTACACTGCCCTCATCACCATAGTATCGGAGCCCCTTCCAATCATGCATTAAGCAACATGACTAGCATTTGTCACGTGGGGTTCATTCTATCACTCATCCTCTCCCTAGGTGAGCTCTGTGTGCAGTATAGTGGTTTCTTGTGGTAGGGTTTTTGTTGTTGTTGTTGACTTGTTTGTTTTTAAATGGGTTTGTGTTAAGGAGGGCAAGGCCAAAGAAGTTGGAGCGGAAGGTGGTGAGGTTGATGATAGTCCTTAATTCCAGGGGGAGTTCATTGCACAGTTTCTAACCAGCCCTTCAAGAAAGCTCTGTCTCCTGCCCAGGCAAGCTCCTCCCTTAAGGTAGAGAGTTCCACTGTGCCCGAGGAGTGGAGTTGTCAACCACAGTCCTCATCACAGAGCTTGAACTCTCTCCTCTCTCATTGTTGTATGAAGTGGTTTTGCTTTCCCCTTGCTAAAGTTCCAGTGTTCCTTTCCAAAGCTGGCCAAGCTGAGTATCCTGCAAGGTCGGGGTATGCCCCACCCCATCTCTGCAAGTGTTTTGAGACCCGTTCTGACATCTCGAGACTTCGCCTTGCAAGCCTTTGGCCCCCGCACAAGTTGGACATTGTTTTCTGTGCCCGTGCTCAGAACCTGTGACTCTGCTGCTCATCCAATTTCCCAAAGTCAGTCCAGTGTGACCTTCCTGTGGCCCTGATCCAGCAAAGCACTTTAGCATGTGCTTAACTGTAAGCACGTGAGGGGGCCCATTGAAAACATTGGAGCTGCCCCTGTGCTCAGGCTCTGATCCAGCAAAGCACTTAAGGACCTTGATCCAAAGACAACTGAAGTCAATGGGATTCTTTCCTTCAGTTTCAGACTTTCTTTCCCTCTGTTTTGATTTTCCATCACAGTTTGTAGGGACGGACCACTTTGTGTAATGTCTGGGGGAAGTGAATCCAGAGTGCAGGTTCTGAGTTCTTTATTAGAAAAAAGCTGCAGCAGCCTGCTCCATGTTCTACTAACTTGTGTGCCAGACTTAGCCACGACCACACAAGGAGTCTATAGCAGAACGAAGAACTGAACCCAGATGTCATGAGTTCCTGTCTAATAATGTCCTAACCACAAGAATATCCTCCCTCTTTGTACAAAAAAGGGACTGTCAAACCCCTGAAAGATAAGTGTTTTTAAAAGCAAACAGCCCCCTGCCCCCACCCCTCCATCTCCCTACCTCATTCAGCCCTTCCTGTCCCCTCCTCTTCCTTTCATCGCTCTTCTGTCGTTCATCAGCACAGGTCAGCAAATCTCTTGTTCCCATAGAGTTTACTATATATTGTACTTCTGTTGTGTTTGTTTATTGAAGGAGTTGCAAGGGCTGAAATGCTTCAGTTGAGAACAAATCACTTGAGTATCCGTGTCTGACTATTATTCTGGGGCAAAGAACTTGCTGAGTGATAGGGGAGAAAGGAAGTATAGACCTGGATCCCATGACTGGACCCTGATATCTACGCGGACTTGCAATAAAGTGAATGGGACTCCAGGCAGACACAACAGAATGCTTTGGTGGATACAGTTGCAGGATGGGGCCTATCAGGGAAATTGCTGTAAGAGGAGGAGGGAAACAAGTCAAAAGTGTGTGTCTACATTTTTGTAAAGAATTTTATATTTATAAGTCGTCACCTTTTCTTTGCTTTTTGGTGTTTCCCTCCTTGGCTCTTGTATGCACTTGGGAGTTTTTTCCGTCCTCTCTTGAAAGCCATGAAGGAGCTCCCTTGTCAGTGGTGCACGGCTTCAACATTCTGAGTGTGTGGACCCATCAGCGTAGGGAGATCATAGCAGCCACAGTAAATAAAACTGGATACTCCCCATATGATTGTGGGTTTTTTTTTTTTTTTTTTTTTTAAACAATCTGAGGTATACAAATCTCTCTACTTTCTTTAGCTAACAATTGCTACTGACATATGACAGCACAAGGATATGCATGTTGTGCAGTTACTGAGAAATAAGTGTGCAATGACTATGCAGACCAGACTCTATAACCAATCACAGTTCAGAAGTCTACTGACATGGAGGAAGTCCATTGTTTATTTTGGCAAACTGCACTCTGATTATCTGAGCCTATTCCATGTTACTATATGTAATTATCCCATCGGCCCTGGTTCTTGATAAGAAGAGCGGCTGGAGAAGGAGACTGGGAGGGGTGTGTGGAAGGAGACAATAAATGGCTAGAACAGATGACTAGTTGTGGGTTGCAGAAGGACACAGGGTAGGGATTTGTGAACTGGCGAGCTATAGAAGGGGCGGGGGAGGGGCTGACCAGCAACAGGGACTGTGGGAAGTAATCCTGGAAAACATTAAAGCAGAGCCAACTTGGACTGAGTACAGAGTGATGTCTACAATTTAGAATCTGCCTGTGGTGAGCCTGGAAAGGTGGTGTGGGTGCCCTTGCACAGAGAGGAGAGAGACTCTGTTGAGCCTTGAGAGGAATGAAATACTGCTTTGTTTTTCAGAATTGAAAAAGCAGGAAAGCTCATTTGCCTCTTCCAATATATAAATAAAATCTGTGAGAGAGGATGAGATCTACTAACTTTAAAAACTTTAAGGACAACAGGCCAAATTTTCAAAGAGCTTTGTGCATCTAAAGGGTGCACATACGCCCTAGAAGGATTTTCAAAAGTGACTATTTGCATGTTTGGATGCCTAAAGTCCTTTGAAACTCTGGTCTATGGTGACCAGAAATAATCCCTGAATTCACTACAGTTAATACTTTCTATGTGTTTTTAAATCCAGTTTTAAGTGCAAAGCATGTTTTGATAAACATACCACTTTTCTTATCTATCCAGCACATTTAAGTTAGTTTAGTTAATTAATAAATGCTGAGCTTTGTGCATTTATAATTGAATTCCATTTCAAATGCAGCTTGACACAAATTAGAAGCAAAAAAAAATGAATCTAGTAAATAAGTCACTCACCATTTTCTAATATAAAGTAACACTGATTCAGACTTTTAATTTTATGTTGGCTATGTAATTGCTTAAATATGCATGTAATGATATAGTTCATTCTCCTAGCTAGCAAAAAGAAGTACCAAATTTAGAGTAAAGACTATATTTAGTTGCAAATAAACCATGTTTAATAGTTATACCAGCCAATGAGAATGATCCTCTCTTTCAGAAAATAACTAAAATGAACAAATGCAAAACAAGATTAAAATCAAGTTTTCCTTTTTGCTGATTCAAATCATGATTAAAATTGATTTCAGTCAAAGATTCAAATCAACTCACTCTGCATTGAATTCAGTGGAAAGAATCCTATTGACTTCAGTGGACTTTGGACGAGGCCCTAATTTTTCAATATCACTTTCATCCATTCCTTGAATATAATTGTGGCAGGGTGGACTAGCCCAGGGGGACTGAGCACAGAACCTGGCCAGGCCAGCGAGGGTACCGAGATGGCCCCACTGGTCTGGCTGGAGACTGAGTCCAGGGAGGCCTGCTGAAACACCACCAGCTGCAGGTACAGAATATCTTGTTCAACCTTTTCAGTCTTCTTCCCTTTTCCTTTCTTTATTATTTACAAAGTGCCACTGGTGTCCTTGGTGATAAGTAACATTAGGATGAACGTCATCCTGTGGGAGACTATCAAAAGCACAAAGAGGAGGCAAGCACCTTATTCCTACAGAGAGTCTGTGGGAGTTAGGTACCAATTCACCTTTGCAAAGCTCTTCATCCAGTTTCTTTCTGTTAGCACTTCTAATGGGATACAAAGTCTTCTACAGAAGGTCAGGCATCAGGAAACCTTAGTTCTGTAATACATGAGATGTGGATAATTCAGACAATGAACTGGCATTGCTCTATTGATGGAAGTATAAATAAGCAAATATTCAAAGCTTGTAGATTTTTTTTTACGTCTTAAAATATAAATGTTTATACCAGAATTAAGCACCCCCATCTCTTTCCATATGGATCACGTCACTGTGGTATCTGATCAAGTTGTCGGCTGCCCCTCACTGTTTCAAAGGCCAGGCAGCCCTTTGACATCTGGACTGTGTTTAAGTAAGAACAAAGACTAAATACAGTGAAATGATGAGCCCTTTAAGCCTGATTTTGTTTTTGTCCCCGTCTTACTTGCACCTTCCACAGTCATTTGAACCTTTGCAAAATGCTGCCAAATCAAAATGATAGCACTTTATACCCAGTTGGTAGAGGGGTAAATAAATGACTGTGCAAGGCAGCAGAGAACTGGCCACTTGTTCTTGTAAACAAAAGGCTTTGGGGGTAGAGAGGAAGAGAGGAATTTTCACAAGACTCTATAACAAACCCTCACTTTGATCAAATATGAATGTGCCTCATAGTGATACAAAGATAAATGATTGGTATCAGGGATCATTTATGCTGCTCAGTTCCATTTAGCTCAATTATTCAAAAATCAGATAAAGTCTAATGTTATTGATCACAGTTTCCCCACTAAACAATAAATATTGCACTAAGGTCATGGTACAAGAAGGATTTATGCTTCTCTATATTTGCACTTTGTAGTGGTTAATTTACAGTCTTTTCTCTGATTAAGATAAAGTGGCACCTACAGTAAAATATTTATAAAGGCAATATGACTTTTTTAAAAATTAAGGTTTAATCTTGAAACAATTTTTAAAGAGTGAATTACCAAAGAAAGCAACAGGAAGGATACAGTCTATAGTCAGTGTTCAGCAATGCAACCTATTAGTGAAGAGTTGTTGTACTCCACCTCAAAAGGTGTGGGGTGTGGAGCGGGGGAAGATACCAGCATCAGACATGCTAGAGGAGAACAGAGACCCCAGGATTGGCTCTCATCAGGTACATGTGTATTTTGGGTGGGTAGCAGCAACTGGACATCTTGGCAGGTATTCTGGTCTGAGACCCTATGAAAAGTGGAGCAACAGAGTATGGTGGCTACTGTAAGTGAAAGAAAAGAAACGTGATGTAAAAGAAAGATCATTCTTAGTTGGGGCTTGATGCATTGCCATGTCAAGTTACTGGGAAAGGCCACTATTGGCACCGTTGTGCCTTGAATTAGGCCTGCCGTGATTAAGCTGAGGACAAGAATGTGTGATAAAGGAAGAAAAACAATCAAGCAAAAAGTGTTACCTACTACCAAGTAATATATACTTGTCTCTCATTAAATATTACCTTCAATGATATCTCTCTAAGAGAGCACAGGTTACGGCTACCAGATCAACTCTTAGTACTCTGCCAAGGAAATGAAAGAAACTTGATCTGTTGTAGATAAGTCAAGAGCAGTCCCCCAAAATGGTCTTTAAAGTAGTTTGTCTTAAAGTAAGAAAATAATGCATTTAGGATGAAATACGGTGGCAGTAGTCCAAAAAAAAATCCACGGCACATTAGTCCCTTAACCGAGAAGACTTAATCTTGCTGTTGTTGAATTATCTGGCTCCACTTGGCTGAATCTATTGCTGCCTGTAATATATAATGTATTTCTACATACAAGACTCTAAAGGAAGAGGCTTTCTATATATGTGATCCTAATTACACTTAATTCATTTACTACTTTGTATTTGGTTAAAAACTTTTCTGATGCAAATTAAAGTCTCCAATCCTTGCTTATTAGATTTTAATCATTTACATGTTTGCTCGATCTGGAATTTGTGCAAACTCATTATTTAGAAGAAGCTTCTTGTTATTTCTATCTCCTCATTTCAGAGACTTAATTATTTGTCCCTCTCCTCACTTTATATTACTGCGTTAGGTTCATTAACACATTATTTGTCAGAATGCAAGGTTGTAAGAGTGGAAGTGTTCATCACTCAGTTCTAATCAAACATTAGGCCAGATTATATAACCCTTGATCCTGTTCAGTAGTGTCTTTTTCTGCAAGTAACCTGTTCATTTACTGAAACTATGTACCAGAGTAAGGCACTACTCAGTGGTCACAAGGGCAGGGACAGAATCTGGCCTACTGAAAACATGGGGTTGAAATCATGACCTCATTGAGGGCAATGCTTAATTTGGAAGTTGGGAGAGGGGGCTAGGTGGTCATGCTTTACCCCATCTTCTCACTGCTGGTTGCTCTTTGTAGGGATCAGGTCAGGTGTACTGTCTGCTAAAAGCAGAAGGAGAGCTCCCCACACCCTTCTCCTTGGTTTGGGCAAGAAAAGCTCCTCTATAGCTCCTGCTCCTCCTTACTTGGGGCTGTGGGGACAAACTTGCTTGTTTTAAATTTACTTTTCTAAATACAATGCTATGACCCAGAAGTTAAACACCCAGGAGGCAGGTTTTTTAGAGAAAAGAGAGCATTCTTAAGAGGAGCATCAGCCATCTAAGTCTCAGTATAGACCAAATTCTGCCCTCATAAATCTAGTTAGTCATTTTAATGAGTTAGTCTCAAATTGATGTTATCCCTTTGTCCTTAAA
This sequence comes from Terrapene triunguis, assembly GCF_002925995.2. Taxonomy (NCBI): domain Eukaryota; kingdom Metazoa; phylum Chordata; order Testudines; family Emydidae; genus Terrapene; species Terrapene triunguis. Next base: position 7,273,175 of record NW_020699373.1, on the reverse strand, counting down.
CATGAGGATTTATGCACTGTTTCTCAGATGCATAGGAAGAAAACAAAGAAAGAGGAAGTGGGACCGCTGAAGAATGTAGATGGAGTGGAGATTAAGGATAATTTAGGCATGGCACAATATCTAAATGAATATTTTGCATCGGTCTTTAATAAGGCTAATGAAGGGCTTAGGAATAGAGGGAGCAGGACAGAGGGGAATAAAGGAGGGGGGATTGACATTACAGTATTAGAGGTGGAAGCCAAACTTCACCAGCTAAACGGGACTAAATCGGGAGGACCGGATGATCTTCATCCTAGAATATTGAAGGAACTGGCGCGAGAAATTGCAAGCCCCTTAGCGATAATTTTTAATGAATCTGTAAACTCGGGGGTGGTACAGTTGGACTGGAAAATAGCTAATGTGGTTCCTATTTTCAAGAAGGGGGAAAAAAGTGACCCGGGTAACTACAGGCCTGTTAGTTTAACATCTGTAGTATGCAAGGTCTTGGAAAAGAATTTGAAAGAGAAAATAGTTAAGGAACTTGAGGAGAATGGCAATTGGGACAGATTACAACATGGGTTTACGAAAGGCAGATCGTGCCAAACCAACCTGATCTCCTTCTTTGAGAAAGTAACAGACCTTCTAGATAAAGGAAATGCGGTGGATCTAATATACCTCGATTTTAGTAAAGCGTTTGATACGGTACCGCATGAGGAATTACTGGTTAAATTAGAAAAGATGGGGATCGATATAAAAATCCAGAAGTGGATAAAGAACTGGTTAAAAGGGAGACTGCAGCGGGTAGTACTGAAAGGTGAACTGTCAGGTTGGAGGGAGATCACCAGTGGGGTTCCACAAGGTTCGGTTTTGGGTCCGATTTTATTTAATCTATTTATTACTGACCTCGGAACCGAATGTAGGAGTGGGCTTATAAAGTTTGCGGATGACACAAAGTTGGGAGGGATTGCCAATTCAGAGAAGGATCGGGATATTCTGCAGGGAGACTTGGATGACCTTGTAAATTGGAGTAATAGTAATAGGATGAGATTTAATAGTGAGAAGTGTAAGGTGATGCATTTAGGGATGACTAACAAGAATTTTAATTATAAGCTGGGGACGCATCGGTTGGAAGTGACGGAGGAGGAGAAGGACCTCGGAGTCCTGGTTGATCGCAGGATGACTATGAGCCGGCAATGTGACGTGGCTGTGAAAAAAGCTAATGCGATCTTGGGATGCATTAGGCGAGGTATTTCTAGTAGGGACAAGGAGGTGCTGCTTCCGTTATACAAGGCGCTGGTGAGACCTCATTTGGAGTACTGCGTGCAGTTCTGGTCTCCCATGTTTAAAAAGGATGAACTCGAACTGGAACGGGTACAGAGAAGGGCCAATAGGTTGATCCGAGGAATGGAAAACCTTTCCTATGAGAGGAGACTCGAGGAGCTCGGTTTGTTTAGCCTAACCAAAAGAAGGCTGAGGGGGGATATGATTGCTCTCTTTAAATACATCAAAGGGATAAATACCAGGGAGGGAGAGGAATTATTTCAGCTCAGTACTAATGTGGACACGAGAACGAATGGATATAAACTGGCCGTGGGGAAGTTTAGGCTTGAAATTAGACGAAGGTTTCTAACCGTCAGAGGGGTGAAATTCTGGAACAGCCTTCCGAGGGAAACGGTGGGGGCGAAAGACCTCTCTGGCTTCAAGATTAGGCTAGATAAGTTTATGGAAGGAATGGTTTGATGGGATAACGTGATTTTAGTCAATAAGGCAATAACGTGCCATCGCTGGTAAAATGTGGGTCCGGCTGGAGATTCTTGCCTGTATGCTCGGGGTTCTACTGATCGCCATATTTGGGGTCGGGAAGGAATTTTCCTCCAGGGTAGATTGGCAGAGGCCCTGGAGGTTTTTTGCCTTCCTCCGCAGCATAGGGCAGGGGTCGCAAGCTGGAGGATTCTCTGCGACTTGAAGTCTTTAAATCACAATCTGGAGACTTCAACAGCTGAGATAAGGGAAATTGGGTGGGTCAGCTTTTGTGGCCTGCATCATGCGGGAGGTCAGACTAGATGACCATAATGGTCCCTTCTGACCTTAAAGTCTATGAGTCTATGTGTGATTCTATCTGTCAGTTACCAGAAACTACTTGGTCTTCACAATTCTCTGTAAACAATCTTATCTACGTACATATATGTGGGGTCTTCTAGAAGTACTGAAGTCAATGAGCACTCATATGAGGTGTTTTTCAGACCATAGGCCATCTTTCACATAAGCTAAACCCTTCCCTGAAATTCAAACTGGTACTCCAAACCATATGATTGCTCTCTATACATATATTAGAGGAATAAATACCAGGGAGGGAGAGGAGTTATTTAAGCTCAGTACCAATGTGGACACAAGAACAAATGGATATAAATTGGCCATCAGGAAGTTTAGACTTGAAATTAGATGAAGGTTTCTAACCATCAGAGGAGAGAAGTTCTGGAACAGCCTTCCAAGGGGAGCAGTGGGAGAAAAGACATATCTGGCTTCAAGACTAAGCTTGATAAGTTTATGGAGGGGATGGTATAATGGAATAGCCTAATTTTGGCAATTAATTGGTGTTTGACTATTAGTGGTAAATATGCCCAATGGCCTGTGATGGGATGTTAGATGGGGTGGGATCTGAGTTACTACAGAGAATTCTTTCCTGGGTGTCTGGCTGGTGAGTCTTGCCCACATGCTCAGGGTTTAGCTGATTGCCATATTTGGGGTCGGGAAGGAATTTTCCTCCAGGGCAGATTGGCAGAGGCCCTGGGGGTTTTTCGCCTTCCTCTGCAGAGTGGGGCACGGGTTGCTGGAGGATTCTCTGCACCTTGAAGTCTTTAAACTACAATTTGAGGACTTCAATTGCTCAGACATAGGTTAGGGGTTTGATACAGGAGTGGGTGGGTGAGATTCTGTGGCCTGTGTTGTGCAGGAGGTCAGACTAGACGATCATAATGGTCCCTTCTAACCTTAAAGTCTATGATTCTATGATTCAGCCAGTCACCATAAATTAAGATGGCATGTGAGAAGTACAATTACCTATGGTATCTGCAAGTCAGCAAATATGCCTGTCTTCAGGAGTCCCTAAACTCATTCAAACCTGCTTAACCCATTTTTTTCTTATTCATGCAGCAGTGGACACAAGAACGAATGGATATAAACTGGCCGTGGAGAAATTTAGGCTTGAAATTAGACGAAGGTTCCTAACCGTCAGAGGGGTGAAATTTTGGAACAGCCTTCCGAGGGAAACGGTGGGGGCGAAAGACCTCTCTGGCTTCAAGATTAGGCTAGATAAGTTTATGGAGGGAATGGTTTGATGGGATAACGTGTCTTTAATCAATTAGGCAATAATGGCCATCGCTGGTAAAATGAGGGTCTGGCTAGAGAATCTTGCCTGTATGCTCGGGGTTCTGCTGATCGCCATATTTGGGGTCGGGAAGGAATTTTCCTCCAGGGTAGATTGGCAGTAGCCCTGGAGGTTTTTCGCCTTCCTCCGCAGCATAGGGCAGGGGTCGCAAGCTGGAAGATTCTCCGCAACTTGAAGTCTTTAGATCACGATCTGGAGACTTCAACAGCAGAGTTAAGGGAAAGTGGGGGGGTCAACATTTATGGCCTGCATCATGCGGGAGGTCAGACTAGATGACCATATTGGTCCCTTCTGACCTTAAAGTCTATGAGTCTATGAGTCAGTGTTCAAACACAAAAGAGGGGTATACTTAGCTTTTTTTCAAAGGCTCATCCAGGGGTGTGTGAAGAAAGAAAAGTAAAGTTTCTGTCCTTGCAAAGAACCTTCACACTACCATACAAATTAACATGAAAGCAACAGCTCTCACTGAGTCATCAAATCTTTTTCATTCGTTCTCTTGTCTCTAGAGCCTCTCTTCTATTTCTTTCTACAACCTTCTGCCAAGTGATTTCACATCAGAAGAAAACATAAAATTATACTGCAGAAGTGAAACACTGCTATATTACAGGCTGTCGTTGCTTCAAGGTAGACCAAGGTTTTTCTTATAATATGTTAGTATAGCAGGCCTGAGTGGTTTATTCCTATGCAGTTAAGCGGGATTTCATAGTCTTTTTCTTCCCTCCCCACATTCTATCTATTATATTTGGGCTGTATTTGTTCAGTGGTTCTTACTCACTTGCAACTTGTGAATAATTGAATAGGTTTTTCCCTGCATGTGTTAGAAATTATTTTACACCAGAGATTTCCGGTTATTTGACTGCTTTGTTCACACATGCGGTCATGTGTACAGCAGTAACATCAGAGGGCTTGTGAAATACCAATAGAGGACTAATAAAAAAGCAAACCCGAGCACCACACACATGTCATGGTGATTTTGTCAGGCACACTGAGGCAGGGAGTGAGTCACAATCAATCATTCTGACATCAGCCTGGTTTTACATCAGAGGACATGATTTGTTGATCTGCAATTATACTTTAATTGTGACTTTTCTTAAAACATTCACTCACCAATTGTAGGGGGTTCTGGGAAAGATGATGCAAATGACCCTACTTAATTCACTACTGCAGTAAGTGAATACATTTTCTTTAATTTTATTTGTATAACAATTGTTTTAAGTTCATAATTTTTTCTAGTGCAAGTTGCATCCTGATGAAGCCTAGATATTGGAGGGGGAATAGAGATGAGTCACTTCAGGGCCCACCCCCAGAAAGCTGCTGCATAAGAACTAACCAGAAACTCTAAGTTGCATGGATAACAAACAGTTGAATCTGGGGATACTATCTTGTAGTCCTTTGGGCCAAGAGAAATAGCCACCTGCCATAACCATTCCCCTGTTGCATGCTGTTATTGACAGTGCCCAGACAAAGGCATTTTCTGTGCCCTGAAACCATGGCATGACTACTTTGCTGCATCATGAAAATACGTTTTTCCTAACCCCAGAAAGTAGTCATCAGTTTTACCCTTTAGCCAGTGAGCAAGCGTCAATCTAGGCTAACTTCAAGACAAAACACATGCCAAAATCTGAAATGGCTAACCACTAGATTTCTTCCCTACGCTACCAAGTCTAAGCATCTGTCTCCCAGAAGCTTGCCTAAGGGGGAATGTTGGAGGGGAAGAACTCTGGCTGCCGGTGAGAGATTGGAGACTTCTTAAACAACAGTCACTTGGTGTCTTTATGCAATGCCTAAACTCCTTATGTGCAGAGATTAACATTGCCAGTTAAGGGCCATGAGCGTCATGCTAGAGTTATGTGGGAACTGGGTTTTTCCATTTCACTTTGCCAAACAATCAAAAATTTCCTGTGAAAGAAAATCCTGGAAAAAAATCATGCCACAACGAGTACTTGATAAAATGCACTCGTACAAGTAGGAGCTTGCATTGCTGGAGCTTTTCTGCTGTGCACTATGGATCATCGATAATGTGGGGTAAATGGACTGCTTACATACCGTAAATAAATTTCAATACTTAGATGCATTTAAATAAATATTACTGTAGTAAGAGTTGCATATCTTATGGTAAGAAGATGTAAATATTACTCTGCTACACTTTTAGTTTTTTTTTTTTTTTTTTTTTAAGAATAGCTCTTCAAATATAAATGTGCAGAGTGTGTGGGGGTGTACGTTGTCTGTGTATAGTTGCCCCATGCTCAACTGTAGTAGGTGTCTTGGAGCCATAGAGTTAGATCTGTGGGAGAAAAACGAGCAGTTCAGAGTCAGAGTATATTAGTGTAATTAATTTTACACCCATCTGCTAGTCCTAGAACAGAGGTGGTTACAAATAGCAAGAAGCAATCAATCCCCTTTTTCAGGAATCTCTGCCAGAACAGCAATGTCTGGTTCCAAAGAAGACACTCTGCTTCAAGAATTAACACTAGTTAGAGATATTAAAGCAGTGAACAAATTCTCCTGTTTCCCGCCCCATGTCCCCCCAAAACAAATGGCACCACAAGAGTAGCAATGTGGCATTTCTTCAGACTGAACACTGCACTCTAAGAAAAAGAACTTGTCAGACTGTAGAACAGCACTGCCTGGTTCCTTCCCCCATAACAAAGATTAAAGTTATAGTTACTGATGAACTCCAGATTATTTCACCATGACAACAAAACAAAGGGGCAGATGGTTCCAACATTACTCCTGCTGAGTAGTTCCTTGCTCAGCAAAGGTGCTGGCACTATTTACAGAATAAAGAACTGCTCAGTGTAAGGGAGAGCACAATATAGCCTAACCAGTCAATTCTCCCAGTTTCAGGAGGGTTTGTACTCTGCCCATCTCAGCCATCCCCCTGCTGCCAAGACCTCTATTACTGCAGGTATGGTCTAGTTATTACATAGTCCTGCCTTGAGTGAAGGGGTGTGGACTACATCACCTCTCGACGTCCCTTCCAGTCCTACACTTCTATGAATCTATTTATACTTGTGTTAGCTCGATGAACGCAAGTGCAAGTATGTGTACACAAGTAGGAGAATCACACCCCTAGTTCGTAGTGAAGATGAAGCCTGATACTATCCATGAAGCTATTAACGTTGGAGTATCTTGTATCCAACACTGGGGGCTAAATTTCCAAGCAGTGCACAGGACAGGTTTATATCTCGCTATCCCTTTTTATCATAAGGGAATACTAATGAGGCTTATAATCTCCCAACAGCAGCAAGTCTGGATGGAAGATTATTCTAAGTATAAATATCCAGACAGGTGGAAAGCTTTTATGTGAAACTCCCCAGAAACTTCCATGTTCCCCATATGGCTCCCAGCACCGTGATCAATCACTGATCTTGGTTCCCATTGCAATGACACAGCACTAAACCCTGAGGTATACTTACTTCTAGCAGCTGACGTGCATAATTAGCAATTGGGTTTCATGTAGGCATGCAGAAAATTAACTGAGATTCAGAAACTTCATTTATTCTCTGATTTTTTTTTTTTTGAGGTCACAAACTTGTCTCCCAAGTTTTATGAGCTAGGTCAGCTGCTCCATCCTCTTGTGCATTGAAAGTTTAGATAGAACAAAGTATTATCCCAGTGGTTTCCAAACTCTGTGATGGATCTGTATTGGGGAGCCCATAGTCCCTCACACTGTAGGTCCTAACATTTGCCACAGATCTCCCAGGTGTTGTAAAGACTTTCCCGTTCTCTTTATTTGCTTGTTTCCTCCTCTTTTCTTTTGTTTCTCATTGGCAGAAATTCAAGAGGCCTTCAAGGACCTGAGTGGGCTTTCAGTTACAGAGGAAATTCTAGGCATGTTGTTTCTATTACAATTGATAGTTGAAATAATCATCCAAGCCCCCAAACCATGCCGTTATGGTAGATACATGAATAGCTTGAACATCTGCTAGCCACCCTGAGTATTCGCTCCAAGATGTCCACCCATTTTATGAATCCTAGTACTATATGCGCCTGATCACGAGTTTGGCTATGCACTAGGTGAAGCAGTGTGGTCACAGATTAAGGCACTAGATTGGGACTTGATATACGTTCTAGTGCCAGTTCTGCCACTCACCTGCTGCATGACCTTAGGTGTGTCACTTTACCACTCAGTACCTCGGCTTCCCCTCCCACCTGTTGTGTCTCCTCTATTTAGATTCTCTGCTTTTTGAGGGAAACGCCTAGCACAATAGGAACCCCATCTTGCCTGGGGCATCCATGTGCTGCTATAATGCAAGTAATAAAAGGAACCATCAGAAACTGGAATAACAGTTGGGTGTTGCCTTATCAAGTCGGGGATCAGTTGAGAAGAAGGTGTGAGTATCAACAGAGGGGGGAAAATTATAGTGGGGGCACAAGACAGTGAGGGCAAAATATATATAATCTGTGAAATCCTAACATCCTAAAAACAGGGTTTGGCGCATCAGTGACTGAATATCTGCCAAATAGGGTGTAGGCTCAACCTTATGCCTCATATATTCATTTCTTGAGAAAAAAATATTCCATACACATAGTGGGGGTAAACACTGCCCTTGAGCCTTCACTGGTGCCTAGTTAATATACAGCTGACTGGCTGCATGAGTGTCTACATGCCTTTCAGCTACATCAGAGATCCAAAAGTAGCAGCAAAACCCAGTACTCATGGCTGTGTGGATTTCTGGCCCTCACAGAGGGATGTTGAGCTATGTAAGCTAGTGCGTGGATTAGTCTGTGATGGGTCTAATGCAAGATATTTTCCATAAGAACTAGGAATGTAATCAGAACCTGTTACGGGTGTATTTTTAAAACATTGTTCATTTGACCATTTCATGACAAACCATAGAGGGGTGGGGAACACAACACATTGGCAATTGTTTACATAAAATAGAGGAGGGAATTGCAGCATCACTCTCCCTGGAGCATAAGTGTTAATGAAGAGGAAGATATTTGCATATGCACGTTTAAGTGATGTGGCATAACATGGCTGGCTATGGCATTCCTTTCATTACACTGACATTCATGCAACCTTACTGCTGCTCTCTCTTCTTTTGGAACCTAATTTTGGTTGTGCCTTGTAGCATCTGGCCATTAATAAGAAACAAACATTAAAATGTCAACCTTTGCCATTGGATACCAGTCACTCTAAGTATAATGGCAGAGTCGGTTGAAATGTGCAATGTCATAATGTAGGTTGTATAATACTTTGCACTTAAAGTGGGAGTTCGACCTGTTTTTTTAACAAAAAAGCCATGGTGTTTCAGCTCCAAATTTGCATTACATAATCCCAGTAAGGTTGATTGGGGGGTGGGGGGTAAGTGAGTCTGAAGAGAACTGTTTAATTAGTTTGACTCGCTTAAAAATTGGCACAAAAAAGCTCGCTATTATTCGTATGACTTTTTTTTCAGGCTCCTCTAGCTTAAACTACAAACGAGAGTAACCAATGTGAATGCGGTGAGAAATAGGGGCTGCCAGAATTTATGTAAAGTTTCTAATTAACAAAAATAATTTAAAAAAATAGCTCTTTATCATCATTGATTTATTACTACACCGAGCCAAAGAAGAACAAGACTTATAGCAAGCAGGGTCCCCTACAAAGTAGTAGCTGCTGGCTTGTCAAAGACCAGGAGCTTCATGAAGCTTTTCTACTAAACAATCTCACTGAGAACAGCATCTTCAACAAAGCAACAGCTACAGTGTTAGAAACATCCTATTCTTTGTGAAACCTTCCAGTCACCTCTGGAGCTCGCGGTCTCTGATTGTGTAGTCAGTTCAGGAGTGACACAGTTGAACCGGTTAAAGAGTTTCATGAAGAATACGGTCTGCGGCAAAACAAGGGCTATTTTGACTAATATCATGGTCTTGATTAAGTCCCGTAGCTCAGTGGACCTCAAAGCCGGTCTGCCGCTTGTTCAGGGAAAGCCCCTGGCGGGCCGGTTTGTTTACCAGCCGCGTCCGCAGGTTCAGCCGATCGTGGCTCCCACTGGCTGCGGTTCGCCGCTCCAGGCCAATTGGGGAGGCGGGAAGCAGCGGCCAGCACATCCCTCGGCCCGCGCTGCTTCCCGCAACCCCCATTGGCCTGGAGCGGCGAACAGCAGCCAGTGGGAGCCGCGATCGGCCGAACCTGCGGACGCGGCAGGTAAACAAACCATCCCGGCCTGCCGGGGGTTTTCCCTGAACAAGCGGCGGACCGGCTTTGAGAACCACTCCCCTAGCTGATTCAGAAGTGGATGCAGTTCTTCACAAACAGGAGCCTTTTGGAGGGAGACCCTCTCAATTTTTATTAGTATTGTGTCATGACTCAGTCCTTAGTATGCCCAATGACCATCTAATGGAGAACATGGGAATGGGAAGTTAGTTGTTGCACGATCTTGCTCGTTAGAGAGCAGTACAATACTGCTGATTGTCTTGTGCCCCCACTATAATTCCCCCCCCTCTATTGATACACCTTCTTCTCAACTGTTGAGGATGGGCCACATCTACCATGATTGAACTGGCTTTGGTAGCACCACAAAAAGCAATTTTCCCTCTGTTGATATTCACCCCTTCTTGTCAACTGTTGGAAATGGGCCACATCCACCTAATTGAATTGGCCTCATTAGCACTGATCCCCCACTTGGTAAGGCAACTCCCATCTTTTCATGTGCTGTGTATTTATACCTGCCTACTGTATTTTCCACTCCATGCATCTGATGAAGTGGGTTATAGCCCACGAAAGATTATGCCCAAATAAATTTGTTAGTCTCTAAGGTGCCACAAGGACTCCCCGTTGTTTTTATTCTTTAATATTATAAATCCTTCTGTGAGAGGCAAGGTTGCATACATAACATACCTAACACACAAGCAAGGAACTGAGAAGATAAGGCATCTAACAGTACATAATTTTAGAATATAGATATGCAGGCCTGCCTGTAAATGCCTATACTTTAAGAACGTAGGTGTATTTTTATCACTTAGCTAGTTATAGAGGTATAAAACAAAGAATCAAAATCACAAATCTGCCTGTGTATGGGCCTTCTCTCTCTAGGATAGTCTGAGGCCTTGTTCTTAGGCTAAGACCTTTTGGCTAAGCAGCAGGGCAGCCAAAAGCTGGGAAGCGTAGGGTCACGTCCTCCCATCCCAAACCAGTCACATTGAAATAAGGTGGTATTGGGCTGTTAAGAAGATGATCCTGTCCTGATAGTGCCTATCACCACCAGATAAAGAAACAGATCGTAAGATGGCTAAAGAAAACTTAGTTTAATAGCATCCTATCTGGCAAGAAATCACTTATCAATGGTTGTGGTTGTGAAACCCTCATTTCTTTATTGTTTTATCTTTATGGCCCCCACTTTTCTATTGTTCATCTGTCTGGTTCTCTAATTGTTTCTGTCTGCTGTATAATTAATTTTGTTAGGTGTAAGTTAGAGTAGTGGGATATAATTGGTTAGAGAATTATGTTACAATATGTTAGAATTGGTTAGATAGATTTTAGTAAAACGATTGGTTAAGGTATAGCTGAGAATATTACTATATAAACTGGGGTCAAACAGGAAGTAGGTGGGAAACTGGAATCATGCTTGCTGGAAATTAACCCCAATAAACATTGCATACTCTGCACTTCAGACTTATGGTCTTTTGCTGCTTGCTGTCTGCGTGACAAGAACCGGGGAAGTGGGAGGGTGGAGGGAAAGCCCTCTAACACATACCTGCTGTTCCTGCCTTCCAGCACCCCTTTTCCCGAGGATAAGTGAGTGTGATTCTCCTGGGTGATGCATTAATAACATAGAGAAGCTGTTTGTAACTTTTCGTTTGTACACCTTTTTACTCAACAGCTCAGGGATCAGGCTCTTGGCCAGATTTTCAAAACTATTTTAGGTGCCTAAAAGATACAGGGTATGTCTACACTACCCGCCAGATCGGTGGGCAGCGATCAATCCAGCGGGGATCGATTTATCGCGTCTAGTCTATCGCATCTTGTCTAGTCTATGTAGCTGAAGTTGTGTAACTTAGATCGATCCCTCCCTCCCACCCCCCCAGTGTAGACCAGGCCGCAGACACTTACTGTGACTTTCAATAGTGATAAGATGCATCTTTAGGCACCTAAATACCTTTGAAAAATCTTATTGTTGGTGTTTTATACTTTAGGGCATGAGCCAATGTTTCAATGATGGTTGGAAGGAATCTTCCCGTATGGGCTAGTTATATCATAATTGTGAACTGTGGAGTTTATTGCATCTTCCACTGAGGCCTTTAGTACTGGGCACTGTCAGAATACTCGGTTAGACAGACAGCTGATCTGCTATAACAGTTCCTATGTTCCTAGGGCTGAATAGTGTAATGGGCTATAACACTAACGGGCGTATATGTTAAATAAGTAGTAAGTACCCACAGCATTTTCACTACATATTTTTATTTCACAGAAGGAAGTTATGTACATGTACTAATAAAGTCTAATAACTATACACTTTAAAGAGAAGAATATTCTCTTTGTTGAAGCCATATATTTTTAAAGGCAGGATTTTGAAAGTTGACTGGATTAAATAAAGTGATGCTGTCTTTTGAGCTAGAAGGCCGTCATATGTATGTGCCTATCCTCAGTCTGCTGCTTGACCACATATCACACACAGGGCTGTAAGGCTTAAGCAAATATCTACATAGAAAACATCTGTGCAGGGTGGGAACTCAGCTTAAGTGGAACCGTAGGGAAATTTATTCACACAAATAGTCCTTTATACTGATAGGATCTGATGCAAGTGAACTGGAAGAGCAAAAATATTAATGTATTTTTCAATGAGGATTTTTTTAAAGCTATATTACCATCCAATTAGCAAATAGTGCAGAAGTCTGACTGTACCATACATACTCCATCATAATCATTCTCCATCATGTTGCAGGCCACTAAACTGTTCAGCCTCTTCTGTGAAGCAGCTTTAGTGTTGTGACAGATGCAATTCACTGTGGTAAATCTTTGGCAAAACTGATGATCTGTGGCACTGTAAATGAAGGAGGAAAATCATGAACCCAGAAAAGGAAGAACGATCTTACGGCAAAAGCACTGGACTGGGACTTGAGATATTTGGGTTCAATTTTCCATCTCTGCAACAAACTTCCATCCTGTGTGACAGGTCAAAATCACTGAGGGCTAGTTCCTGCAAGGTACTGAACAGTCTGGCTCTAGGGTGAGCAGACAGCAAGTGTGAAAAATCAGGACAGGGGTAGGGGGTAATAGGAGCCTATATAAGAAAAAGATCCAGAAATCGGGACTGTCCCTATAAAATCGGGACATCTGGTCACCCTATCTGGCCCTGATCCAGCATAGCACCTGAGCAGTGCCCTTGATTTCTATTACACTATTATTAAGAAGAAGGCAAACAGGACTCGCCCACACTATTGCCATTTTCCATTGCATAGAACATGTTCATTTCATGTCCTGAGTCCCTAGTTATCCAATTTAAATGTTCAGTGGCCACATTCCTCCGAACTTGTCGTCCTGAAGTGCCGTGGTGGCATAATAGTTCCCCAAATCTATTAGAGCACTTACCTATCAACAACAAATCTACTGATTCTGTCCCTGCATCTTACACACATTGTGTTAACTTGACATTTGGCAAGTTTTGATTATATGTAAAGTCAGGGACTGATGGTCTATTCCTGCCACAATGCGATTTTCTGTTCAGTTCCACCAGTGGCGGTACTAGTAGCAGTAAAATGAGAAACCAGGTTCAGTGTGGTGGGGCTTAAGTATTCCACAGCTGTTCAAAAGCTTTCTTTAAGCTAGAAAGCAACTACCATATGTAAACAGAGCATGCACCAGCCTGCTTTGCTAGAGGATATACAGTTGAATGCAGTTACACATTTAAATAGGAACTGAATGTAATGATTTATTTATGTTGGTCTATCATGCAGTGCTATCCTACGGCTGTCTCAGAGGCCTCAGTACCTTATTGTCCCAGACCACGTTGCAGATGTATAGTATGTACCTATTGGAGGGGAAAAAACTGCTCCAAGTTTTAGCTGAGGAATAGATGCAGAAGGCTGATACAAATGTTGTTGTTCCTGGTTGATATGCTTCATTCTGTTGTTTCTGGATTGGAAAAACATGTTAACAGGAGATCTACAAAACTCCAGTTTAATATGCAGTGTATATTTAAATAAAATATTAAGTTCTTAAAGATGTCTACATAGCAGGTTTAGTTCTTCAAAGTAACGTTTCAACCATTGTGCAAAGTAGGAATTAATTACAAGTAAGCCAAAAAATAAAACCAGATATAACTTCGGAGGGAAATATGAGCATCCTAGCTCACCAAGGATTGTCTATTGTATAGCAAAATGTCATGTTGCCCTATGTTTATAAAAAACACTAGCGCTTATGGTGCAATCTGGAGTTCATATTTGCTTAATCATATTAGTGTTTTCTCTATTATGTCAGACCAGAATTTTAATCTAAACTTGGACTATTCCCTATAGTCAGTGCTGTAAGTCATTAAAGAATAACCTATTGACCTAAACACATCATTCAATAAAAGGGTGGGATGATACTTTTAAAGTCAGTAATTGCTCATATATTCAGTTCTACCTCACTATTCAAATTTTAGGCAAACTTCTCTTCTGCTAAATGGGCAAAATTCCACTCAAGTCAATGGCACATTTTAACCCAGCAAAAAGATTTGGCCCTATGACTTCCTGGTCATCACATTGATTATGTTCAAACTTCAAAAATATTATGGAACAGATTAAAGTTGCTAACAGAATTATTCCCGTTTTCTCAGGAATTTATTCTCGAGTCTTCAAGCTGGATAAAACACGCCCCAAAAATGTTACATCTGTATTAGGATTTGTTTAATATAACAATAGTCCTGGAATAGCATTAGATCACATTATAGAATGTGGAATACATTTCAGTTTAACACAAAATCCCTGGGAGCCAGATCGTCTATAGCCAGGCTAATTTATAGCTCTGATGTCAGTGAACCTATGGTTCTTCTTTGAGTGATGTCCCTGTGGGTGCTCCCCTTTGGGTGTCGATGCGCCCCACGCTCGTAGCCAGAGATTTATGGTAGCAGTGCCCGGTGGGGTCGCACATGCACGGTCCCCGTCTCGTGCCACTTCAGGTGGTTAACTGGCACTGTGCGACCAACTCCCTCTCAGTTCCTTCTCTACCGCTGTTGGCTTGAGTTGGAGCACTCAGCAGCGCCTCACAGCTTAGAAATACCTTTTCTTCCATTAGTCTTAGTTTATAGTTTTCAGTTAGAATAGATTAGAATACTTAACCTTCCTACTTATCCCCATCCCTTTAAAAAAATATTTTAATTCTCCTTGTGACAGGGCAGGGCGGCCCCGCACTGGTACCGCAGGGGTTACTCTTCATTCCTAGTAGAGGAAGCCATGCCCCTGGGGCTCTGCTGGGCATGCTCCAACTGGAGAACAGGTATAAAAGCCTGAAGAACTGCACAGTCTGGGCTGACCACCAGAGGGGAAGGAGGCTCGCCGCCAGCTCCTGAGGAGGGACAGCCTGTGCTTCAGGATCTGGAGGCCAGCCAAGCCAGGACACGCCCTGATGCCCAGAAGGAGTATGTCACAGAAGGAGAACAGACCAGAGGACCCCCTGAAGCAGAGGACCTGGAGGTTATGGTAGGCAGCGACCCAGGGGAACTTTAGAGGAAACAGCGTTAAAGCCACACAGAGGCTCGGCATGTTTTGGGCGGATCCCCGCTGAGCCAGTGGCAAGGGGAACTTGCCACCACCAGGGCCCTGGGTCGGGACCCGGTGGAGAGGGCGGGCCAGAAAGGCAAGATATCTCCAGCTAAAACTTCTCCTCATGGAGAAATCTCTTCGCATAGCATAGCATCTGAGCCCTCCCAGCCAGAAATTGCCGACTGCAGCCTCGGACAAGAACCCCTCTTCCATGGAAAGGGTTCCTGACCAACCTGCTAAGAAGGCGGCAAAAAAACAAGATACCACGTCTCCAACTCCAGAGTCGATGAAAAAAAGGCGCTCTGATACCAGTCAAACTCTCCCGGTACCGACCCCTTAAGCCCCTTAATACATCAGTTCCTTATTTTTTTCTGTTTATCAATATGTATTTTAAAATAGTGGGATTTAAAAGTATAACAATGTTGACAGTAAATAATAAAGTGATTGGACCAAGTAGGACAGCAAACAAGTTATCTTAAAACACACAGGAAAGACTGACGTTCATCTTTATGTGCTGCTAATTAGATATGTGGACAGAAAAAAAAATCTTTGTAACTTGATCACCTAGTGAGTTGTGAAACATATGCACAGAGCTTCAACATGATACCCTCCTTTGGTCTTCTTTATATCAAGCAATCCCATTCTCTTCTAAACTACTGTACTACAAGGAGTGATATCTAATTACCTCTAGTGCACTATCCAAAAGTCAATACGCATGGAGTTGGGAATTAAATGAATCCCTAGATTCATTTTGTTTGAACATAATCATGTGTGCAAAGAGGGGAATCCTGATATTCCCATGTCTGACACACACATAATGTTTTATGGCATGTAATTTATCTACCACAGTTTGAAATTCCCTAACCCCTTGCCAGATTAAATGTTTGTCTGAAATTGATTGGATCTGGATTAAATGTGAAAAATTCCTTTTGTAATTTTGTTTTAAAGCTCAACTTCATATTTTTCTGTGTCCAATTGGATGCAAACATATTTTGGTCCATGTGGGAAAGTATAAAATCTACAAAAGCAGAGAGGAAGAAGGGGTTGTTACTCATCAGAAAAGACACTGGTTTGTCAGATGTGTAATTGTCTTTCACTGAAGACAGATATTCACTTTGGGGCTGGGATTTTGAATGGTGAATTAGCCATGTAACTCCCAGTAAAAGAGGGAGAGTTTCAAAAGGGCTTAACAAATAGGAACAAGAATTCCATTGGCTTTCAATCCCTTAAATGCTTTTGAAAATCTCCCCCATAGGCCATGGAAATTGGGTGCTTAATTCTCTTAGTCCTCTTTGCAAATCCCAATATTTATGGCATTTCTGGAACCAAGTGATCTAAATATTTCAGAAAAGTAACTGTTCAGTGCTGAAATGAGCCAGGTTTGGGAGCTGGGATCAGAAACACCAATCTCACTATGCCAAAACCAGTTAACCTTGGCATTGCACATATGCTTCTTAAGGTAAGTCACCGTATTGCTTAATTCTTTATTACAAAACAAATGGAGTGTGATCTTCATTCTTATTGGTGTAAAATAAACCATTAACTAAGAGTAAATGACCAATTTTCCATCACAGTTGTCTTCTAATTAAATCAGGATGTGAAGAATGTCAGTCAGATATGCTACAACATTTTTTCTTCCAGTGGGGGAAAAAAAAGTTCTTCCTGTTACAGTTGTCACTGTTTCAAAGTAGTAGGAAGATGCTGTTGTTCCCGCAACCAGCCATGGTGGTCTCTTTGACATGAGTTGTCATCGTTACCACAGTCAATGACCAGTTTGCCAGAGATGATTGAACCTCTTTGAACTGCAGCTGAGGATAATTAACTAACAAACCAATGAATGACTGGTTTTGAAGGCAAATTATTCTTTAAGTGAGCTATATGCTCTGTAGCCAGGAGATCTTTCCTTTTACTTTATGCTTGACTACACTGAACAGGAAGGTCATTCATGTAAGTAGGGAGTTCAGTGCTGAACATTCTGTGAAAGAAGATTTCTAAGTCAAAATAAGAACCTTTAGAAGGCTTCTTATTAAGTATCACATATTGCTCTGGCTATATTGGGGCTTCTTCCTATAGAATAATCTCAAGTTGACAATAAAACTAGGTTGAGTAAATTAAGTAATGACAGACAAAAGGAGAAGGATAGCTGGAGGAAGACCATCTCTCATCTGGTAAAGCTAAGCTCTGAACTCTGAACACATATACCTAGAAGTTAATCCTAAACATGAAAACAATGGAAACCGGGTGACAACCCATCTTGTGCTGGATTTCTCCAACATGAATTTATTGGTGAAGCAGCAACTGACAGAACATGTAACATGCTCTCTGAAGGACAGAGACTCTGTTTTGTCTTTCATTTAACTGGTGTTTAAAGATCATTCAAGTAAGCTATCAATAGGTTTCTTTTTAAAGGGCAAGTTTTACATGTTTGGAAGAAAGTAAACATGGGATACGGAGAGAAGTGAAATGCAGACTATTAGGAAAAGGTCAAGTACTGACTGTGCACAAACACATCTTGCAAACAAGAAATGCAATCCCAGAGCCTCATGTTTGTGACAAAAATGCTAACAAGAATGACACAGCAAGAAATTACTCCCCTGGCAATGGGCATAACGAGAGAGAACTCTGCCTTCACAATGATCAAGTTTGGTGCACTGCTTTTTCACTTGGTTAATTACAGCTCCAATGCTGGGATTTTACATTGTTTCTGAACTGAAAGAGTTCCATGTAGTGTGTCCGCGTATGTGTGTGTGTAATACTCTCTTTATATGTATTAAAAAAATCCGTATTGCCAAGCCCTCACATCATGAGTCAGGTCCCAAAACCTAATGAAATCGTGAGGTTTTACGAATGATGTATTCTTTTTAATTATCTTCTAGTTTTCAAATCTTTAGGGTTCATCTTTTTCCAAGGTGTTTTTTTTTTCCTGCAGCCATAAGGGCTAGAAACTTACTATCTTTTTAATGAAAACTAAACTTGTCATGTAATCACATTACTGCAGGAACAGGGGCTTTTAAGAAAAGCACCAAAGACTGCACGACTTGAGGTAAAGTTTCAAGTGTTGCCAATCGTACATGTTGGACAGGTTTGAAAGAACTGAGTCCTGTCTGTCCTGTGAGGATGCTAAAAACCATATGATGCTTTTTTATAAGACTTGATATTTGCCCTTGTGTCCTTGCCTTAACTTTCCTTGGCTACTACTATCAAGAGCAATTTCCTGAAAGTCTTGCTAAGGGTAGTGAAATGTTAGGATGTGTTATCAGAAGGCAGTAATAGAAATAGTCTTACAATTTCTATTTTAATATATAGGCAGCTAGATTGTGGGGAGAAAGCTATGACGTTAGCAGTGATACAGTACTTAGAAATTGTGCATATCACCAGTAAAGTTTATTCTTTGTCTGAGTGTCTCTAATTAAAATCAATTCTTAAGTTCCAATCTACTGCCTAGAAGGTATATTTATGCAAGTTAACAAAACTTATGACTGGAGAATCTTACAAGCAAATCTGGCTGTTTCGTGGCTTTGCATTGCAGTCGTTGAGTGATTCTAGGTTTGACACAAAATAAAGAAACGCTGGGCAGCTTCAGTGTAATTTCACTCTGTTTTTATGTTCTGTGCTGTTCATTCACTAAACTCTAAGCAAAATATGATAGAAGAGTGAGATTTGAACACATTTTGCTGATTGTAAGACAAAAATATATACATAGTACAAATCTTTGTGAAATGAAACTAAGCTTCACACGGCTCTTTTGATAGCAGAAATGTTGTGACAGGTACAGCTTGGATGACTGACAGATTGTGGGCATAGAACACATCTGTATCTTTATTGAATGGAACTGGTTGGAAAAAAGCGGGGAAAGAATCTCACATGCTTTTTAAATATTTTTTTTTCCATCAAAAAACAAAACTTTGAAATTCTGAATATTTTTCAAGTGGAC
This sequence comes from Terrapene triunguis, assembly GCF_002925995.2. NCBI lineage: Eukaryota > Metazoa > Chordata > Testudines > Emydidae > Terrapene > Terrapene triunguis. Next base: position 7,254,201 of record NW_020699373.1, on the reverse strand, counting down.
CTATATTTGGTGGAAATTGAGGGAAAAACTTATGTAATTTTCCCCTTGTGGACACTTATGACACTTTTCAAGGATCATTAGTAAATGTTGAACTGGCAATGTATTACCAAGAACGAGCTAAATGGTCTGGTAGCTGAAGACATAGGTTCCGTTCCTGTTCTGCCCTTGCCTTATATGTGACCTTGAGAACACTAATGATTTCTTCTTTTTAAAGGTGTTGATTACCTTCAGTGCCCATTGACTTCAGATAGAGTTCTGGGAACTCAGCATTTCTGGAGTTTAGACCCTCTGTCTCTGCATCTCAGTTTCCTCTCTGGTAAAATGGAGAGGTTGATACTTGCAAATTTCTGTAAACAGCCTTTGAGAGCTACAGGTGAAAAGTGCTCCTGTAGACACTATGAGTATTGTGTCACAAAAGCATAAAGTCACTCTGTACTGATTAAGCATTCATCAATACCATGGATAGTACAAATAATTGTATTGACTACTCTGAGATTATCACTTGCAACCTTTGGCTACTTCAATAACAAACTGAGAAATAATATTCCCCTCAGGAGAAGTGATACGTTCTCCAGTAGAAAAAATATTTTTGCCAACATTGCAGAAAGCTAATGTTGTCTTTAAATTAGACAATAATTCAACGTGAGCCATGACAAGCAGCTGCAAAAGTTTAGCTAAATAAGTAACAGTATATATTTTTTATTTATTCTAGCCCTATTGCTCATATTTTGCAGACATTTTTCTTACTGATCCTATAAGTGCACTGTGCTTCTTCTACACTATGACTCTGCTCATATGTAAAGGAAACACTGGTCTACAATTTTTGAGAAGTCATCTGCTTCAGAGATAAAATGTGCTATTTATTATGTATTTTGATGTGCTGAATTCAAATATGACAATTAAAACAACTGATTGGCTACTGTTTCTAAGATATTTAAGTTTTTACATTTTATGTCTATGTATATTGTGTAGATAGTAGAGTTTTAATCATAAATTGTAAACCTAGGTCTTTTCCTGTGTTTATGGTTGCTTTACATGATAATATTTCACCTGTCCTGTTTATGTAACACTTTAAAAATCAGCAAAAGAGTTATATAAATAAAATTTATTATGAAACAAAAGGCAAAAAACCATTCTGTACATAGTTTAGTCCTATTCAGTGTCTACTCGGCGCTTCTTGGCTTGTCTCTTGTATTCATTAAATGGAGCATCTCTTGTCACTGTCCAGCAATCATCTGCAAGCATTGATGGGCTCCATTTGCCCTGATAGCGTTTCTCCATTGTTGCAATGTCCTGGTGAAATCGCTCGCCGTGCTCGTCGCTCACTGCTCCGCAGTTCTGTGGAAAAAAATCTAGATGAGAGTGCAAAAAATGTACCTTTAGTGACATGTTGCAACCAAGGCTTTTGTATGCCTTGAGGAGGTTTTCCACCAACAACCTGTAGTTGTCTGCCTTGTTGTTTCCGAGAAAATTTATTGCCACTAACTGGAAGGCTTTCCATGCCGTCTTTTCCTTTCCACGCAGTGCATGGTCAAATGCATCATCTCGAAGAAGTTCACGAATCTGAGGACCAACAAAGACACCTTCCTTTATCTTAGCTTCACTTAACCTTGGAAATTTTCCACGGAGGTACTTGAAAGCTGCTTGTGTTTTGTCAATGGCCTTGACAAAGTTCTTCATCAGACCCAGCTTGATGTGTAAGGGTGGTAACAAAAACTTCCTTGATTCAACAAGTGGTGGATGCTGAACACTTTTCCTCCCAGGCTCCAATGACTGTCGGAGTGGCCAATCTTTCTTGATGTAGTGGGAATCTCTTGCACGACTATCCCATTCGCAGAGAAAACAGCAGTACTTTGTGTATCCAGTCTGCAGACCAAGCAAGAGAGCAACAACCTTCAAATCGCCACAAAGCTGCTACTGATGTTGGTCATAGTTTATGCACCTCAAAAGTTGTTTCATGTTGTCATAGGTTTCCTTCATATGGACTGCATGACCAACTGGAATTGATGGCAAAACATTGCCATTATGCAGTAAAACAGCTTTAAGACTCGTCTTCGATGAATCAATGAACAGTCTCCACTCATCTGGATTGTGAACGATGTTGAGGGCTGCCATCACACCATCGATGTTGTTGCAGGCTACAAGATCACCTTCCATGAAGAAGAATGGGACAAGATCCTTTTGACGGTCACGGAACATGGAAACCCTAACATCACCTGCCAGGAGATTCCACTGCTGTAGTCTGGAGCCCAACAGCTCTGCCTTACTCTTGGGTAGTTCCAAATCCCGGACAAGGTCATTCAGTTCACCTTGTGTTATGAGGTGTGGTTCAGAGGAGGAGAATGGGAGAAAATGTGGGTCCTGTGGGGTACTGGGCGTATAGCTGATGGAATGTTGGGATAATGCACAGTCCACTTTTTCTTCTTTGACACACCTTTCCTAACTGGAGGCACCATGCAAAAGTAACGATTGCTGGTATGATCTGTTGGCTCTCTCCAAATCATTGGCACTGCAAAAGGCATAGATTTCCTTTTCCTGTTCAACCACTGGCGAAGATTTGTTGCACAAGTGTTGCAGCATATGTGTGGGGCCCACCTCTTGTCCTGATCTCCAATTTTGCAGCCAAAATAAAGGTGATAGGCTTTCTTAACCATAGTGGTTATACTGCGCTTTTGTGATGCAAAAGTCACTTCACCACAAACATAGCAGAAGTTATCTGCACTGTTCACACAAGTACGAGGCATCTCTGCTCACTTTGGCTAAACAGAAATGTGTCCCTTTGCAAAATCAAACACTGACAAATAAGAGAGCACGACACTGTATGATTTCTAGAGCTGATATAGGGCAATTTGTTCAGCAGAGTGATGTAAGCTTCGTTATGATTGCATCATCCATGACTTCTAGGAATAACACGATGCAATTCATATCATGGATGACGCAATACCAGCTTCAGATTGCATCATTCATTGTTTTGCCTAAAAAGCAAGTACTGTCCAAACCCAGTCATAGATTTATTCATAGATCCAGTCAAAGATGTATTTTAGTCATTTCTGGTTTAAATTGAGATCCCTTCCCTTTATAACTCACTTATCCTCCGCCATTCCCAAGACAAGGGTCGTATATACTGACCCAATAGCATATCTTGAAAACTAGAGCCAATCAACAATTTTAAGCATCATTTTCGTTCTCAGTGACCTAGAATTAGTAAAGTTTGACTACATTTATTTCAGAAGCATTTTGGCTGTAGAGCAGTGAAATAAATGATATCATCCAGCGGGAAAGGCAAACTTTTGAAGAGGTGAAATTAATTGACTTATTGCTCTCATCTCCTGCCCATAAGCTGTGGTTTCACTGGCAAAAAAAACCATACAAAAACCATAAAGGAAAATACCAGGTGTCTTTTTTCATTAGAGATGGTGCTCCAAGAGGCAAAGCTAGGATCTGAATTTCCCCACAGTTTGACATTTTTGAGCTAGGGCTTTGCTTTGGCCCATTAGAATTAGGAGCCAGATGTAAGGTTTTAATTTGCTTTTTCAGAGTGTGTGTGTGGGGGGGGGAGGTAAATTGGCTCTGAGGTTTTAATTCACATCTTCTTCCAATCTTAGATAGCAAGTTTTAAAAAAAGTTGGCAGTTCTTGTTATCAGAAGCAGATTTACTATGAAACAATCCGTGTGGTGGCACGGGGCCCCCAATGACAGGGGCCCCCCAAAATGCAGGACAAATATCCGACAACCTGCCCCTGAGTCCCGGCCGGCGGCGCAGGAGGGCTCAGGCAGGCAGGTTACCTGTATGCCATGGTCAGTGGCCCCACGCCGCTCCTGGAAGTGGTTGACTGCTAGCACGTCTCTGCGCGCCCCTGGCAGCGCATGGAGACCCGCTGCCCCCCACTCCCCGCAAAGGGCACGCAGAGATGTGCCAGCAACAGGGCTAAGGCGGCTCCCTGCCCGCTCTGCCTCCCTCCCTCTGCACTGCTTTGCTCCTGGAAGTGGCTGGCATGTCCCTGTGGCCTCTGGGGGTGTTTGTCTCTGCGCGCTGCCACCGCCCCAAGCGCCAACTCCGCAGCTCCCATTGGCCGGGACTGTGGCCAATGGGAGCTGCGGGAGCAGCATTTGTAGGCAGCGGTGCATGGAGACCCCTTCTCCCCCCCTCTCCCACTTAGGAGCCGCTGCCGGAGGATGTGTGTGCCGGTCGCTTTGGGAGCCGCGCCACCTGAGGTAAGTGCCACCCCCTGCCCCCCTCCCATACCCCAACCCCCTGACCCAGCCCAGAGCCTCATCCCGCACCCAAACTTCCTCCCAGAGCCTGCACCCCTCACCCCCTCTCACACCCCAACCCAGAGCCCACACCCAAACTTTCTCCCAGAACCCACCCCCGCACACCCTCCTGCACCCCTGCCCCGAACCCAGAGCCTGCACCCAAATTTTCTCCTACAGTCCGCATCCCTCACCCCTCCTCCCACACCCCAACCCCCTGCCCGAGCGCAGAGCCCGCACCCAGCACCCAAACTCCCTCCCAGAGCCCGTCCCCCGCACACCCTTCTGCACCCCAACCCCCTGCCCCAATCAAGGTATCTCACTTTATTTTAATTTACTTCCCATTACTTATAATATAGGAGGAGGAGGAAGAAAAAAAGAATGAAAAAACCAGGGGGAGAAAAGAGAGAATGTTCTTTTTCTTGGCTGGGTTCTAAGGGGGGGGGGGGCGGCGAAAATGAAGCTGCGCACAGGGCCCCACTAACTCTAAATCCGCCCCTGCCTGTTATACTAATGGCTTTTATTATGAAGAAAGAATAGAGAACGAGAGATATAACTAGCTCTCTTGTAAATTAAAACAAATAATCAGTATTGTCCCATTAGACACTAACACAGTTCAGTGCCTGCTCTTTTTTTTTTTTCCCCTCTAGCATGTGTTTAGAATTTTTAGGAGAAAGACATTATAGCAGTCAAGCTTGCAAACAGAGCCATAGAATCATAGAATATCAGGGTTGGAAGGGACCTCAGGAGGTCTTCTAGTCCAACCCCCTGCTCAAAGCAGGACCAATCCCTCTAAGGATGCAGATTCCACCACTTCCCTAGGTAACCCATTCCAGTGCTTCACCTCCCACCTAGTGAAATAGTTTTTCCTAATATCCCACTGCAACTTGCCTCTTGCTTCTTGTTCTGTCATCTGCCACCACTGAGAACAGCCTAGTTCCAATCTCTTTGGAACCCCCCTTCAGGTAGTTGAAGGTTGCTATCAAATCCACCCTCACTCTTCTCTTCTGCAGACTAAACAAGCCCAGTTCCCTCAGCCTCTCCTCGTAAGCCATGTGCCCTAGGCCCCCTTTCGTTGCCCTCCGCTGGACTCTCTCCAATTTGTCCACATCCTTTCTGTAGTGGGGAGCCCAAAACTGGACACAGTGCTCCAGATGTGGCCTCACCAGTGCTGAATAGAGGGGAATAATCACTTCCATTGATCTGCTAGCAATACTCCTACTAATGCAGCCCAATATGCCGTTAGCCTTCTTGGAAACGAGGGCACATTGTCGACTCATATCCAGCTTCTGGTCCACTGTAATCCCAAGGTCATTTTCTGCAGAACTGCCTCTTAGCCAGTTGGTCTCCAGCCTGTAGCAGTGCATGGGATTCTTCCATCCTAAGTGCAGGACTCTGCACTTGTCCTTGTTGAACCTCCTCAGATTTTCTTTTGGCCCAATCCTCCAATTTGTCTAGGTCACTCTGGACCCTATCCCTACCCTCCAGCATATCTACCTCTCCCCCCAGTTTAGTATAATCTGCGAATTTGCTGAGGGTGCAATCCATCCCTCATCCAGATCGTTAATGAAGATTTTAAACAAAACTGGCCCCAGGAATGGTCCTTGGGGCACACTGCTTGATACCGGCTGCCAACTAGATATCGAGCCGTTGATCACTACCCGTTGAGCCTGACGATCCACCAGCTTTTAATCCACCTTATAGTCCTGCGATGGAATACTTCACAGTGCATACTTTATTCAGTGAATTTCAACGCTTTTTTTCTGATGGCAAATTAAGGCCCCTGTCCTGACTGGAATCTGCCCAGGCACAACAGTCTGGCCACATAAGCCACACTCTTGTATTGAGTATCAGAGGGGTAGCCGTGTTAGTCTGAATCTGTAAAAACCAACAGAGGGTCCTGTGGCACCTTTAAGACTAACAGAAGTAGTAGACTTACTTCTGTTAGTCTTAAAGGTGCCACAGGACCCTCTGTTGCTTCTTGTATTGAGATCCCTCTTGAACAGGTTGGCTAAGAGTTTTGTATATATTACTTTTTTAAATTCTTCAGTTAATAATTCTGGTCAGTCATAATGATTCTTAACTCATCATGATTTGCAAACTGAATTTTGACATTCACCCGGGGAATTCTCTATTGCAACACTGGCATGTAAAATTCCAGATGAGAAATTTGTTCAACTTGCACCACTGCAAACTAAAGTTCCTTTTAGTATATATTTGAGCAGTTGAAGTAAAAACCCAATGTTTCATGAGTATACACGCTAGTAAAGCTTGAGCATTCAAATATTCATGGGATGTCAACATGAAAGTGTCACAGATGTGATCCAACACATGAATATCTGTTCTGAAAGCTTCCATTACTTTTTGTGCGATTTGCCCAACTCTCAGTATGAATGGGTTGCCTTTCTTCCCTAGCTGATTTTTTGCAGGGGGCGAGCCAGCTTCATAGCTGAGAGAGCTGTCCTCCGAGTAGTGCTTGTGTGGTTTCATTGAGCTATTTGGGCTGTAGCTGAAAGGCAGCATGTGCTATGTGTACTACTACATCGTTTCCATATGTAGCAGTGGGTTGAGTTGGGAAAGGAGTGTGTCCCCTCATGTTCCCCACAGTGTGTTGGGCCACTAGGCTCAAGTAACTTCATTCTCGCTTTACTCTTCCAAGGATATACCTACTGAGGCTAGGCACTATTTCCTTGCCTTTGACCATTAGGATGTGAGCCAAAGACAATGGGAGTCTTTCCATTAACCTTGATAGGTCATAAGGACCAGATCCAAAGTCCAACTTTCAAACTTGAGTGCCTACATTCAGGTGTCTATATATAAATCTCTAAGTGTCTAGACACACTATTAGAGACCTAGATACAACTAATAAATATACATATTGCCCACATACATCACATAAAGAATTCAAAACAAAAGTCAGATGTAAAAGTTTAAATGTGAGTTTATATTGAGTTAAGATTTAGCTCGTTATACCCATGTTTAAAAAACTGGAACTGAATGTTTGTTTTGAGCATTCTGAAGATTAAAGCACAAATACTTAGGAGCCGCAGAATCATCCTGGAGAGTACTTAAGAACACTTTAATAAAGGCACAGGTGGTTTGTACACCACTGTACAAACAAGTTAAAGGGGAGAACAAAATCATCTGGTAGAGTTAATTAGGGCTAAAAAAAATTATATTTTAAAAAAGATGAGATCTTGTCTTTACCGCATAACTGAAGTGGTACACAGACTGTGTCAGGCATGATGAAAATGTAACATACTGGAAAATAGCAAGTAGTCAAAGATATGTAGCTGTCCAAACTAGTTTCCAAATGTAATGCAAGTGCGAAGTCTGCATGGGTGATTATAGGCCCTCCTGATCACCTTTGGATGAGGAGGAAATTAAGGAAGCTCATGATTGAGCTGAAAAAGTTGCACTGATTTCATACTGTTGTTGCTATGCAAATAAATACACCATATAACCAGAAACACAATTGACTATAATGTAAAGTTTTTTATATATATTTATTAAGATAGCAAACATGCTTAAGTGCTTTGCTGGATCAAGGTTGTCATTGCTTATGAATGGGAGCCTCTGAATGATGAGGAAAGCACTTTTTAATTTCTTGTTGCTTTCATTTTTCTCTTGTTGGTTTATTTTCCATTTATTTCTTATTTGAGTTAAGCTCTCAGTAGGGTTATGAACTCACTGGCTGGAGCAATTTTCCATGAACTTGTAGCTTTACAAATAATCTCTAGAAATAATTATGCCTGTTGACTCCACTTTTCTGTGAAGTATATTAGAAGATCTATTGAAAGGCCAAGGAATACCTGATAGCCATTGGCATTCCTTGACTTGCTTTTACGGGTTTATCATGCTAAAATACTTTACTCAGCAGGCACTATCATGTAATTAGATACTTTAATTTATGGAATTTATTATATTTAATTTTATAAAATAATGTTTCCTTGGGATGTCAAAATGTTAAATGAAAATCTGAGTGATTTGCTCCTTAATCATTGCTAATAATTAAGTGACTACAGCTCTAAAAACTTTAGTATGTTTGCTTATCATATTGTATGGATTGCCTGAAACATCACTCCATAGGCTAGGTGCTCCTTTTAAGGCAGTGTTTGCTCTTTATTAAAACCAAGAGACATTTAAAAATAAAGCTCTAGCAAATCTGAAGTCATGTGTGTGCATTTAAAACTGTACAAGCATAAGCCAGGTCTCTGCAGACCCACTTCTGTAGTCTATAAGGAAGTCTGAGCCCATTTAAAAAAAAAAAAGTTGTGGGAATTTTAAATGACCCATGTTCTGAACTAGACTGGATGGTAAAATGGGGAGGAAGGGAAAGTGAAATGTACAACTGACCCAGTGGCCAATGGGAATTCTTCAAATAATGAGATCTAATGGTCCTTTGATTTTTATATTGACAAGTTAGAGGTTTGGGCAAGTGACATCCATACGTCTGGACGTGCTTGTGAAATAGAGCTAGCCCTTCAGGTGGTGTAAATTGGCACTCTTGGTTTCATTACTTTTTGAAATGTGGTGTTCAAGATGGTAGCGTCGCACAGTTCAGAAATCAGTCTGGTAGGATCTGTGGCGTCTTTAAAAACTATACAGCATAATCAGAGGTACCCGATGGCAATAGGGGACTGCTTGTGCAAGTACATATGGCTCAATAGGCATTAACGCTTTAGGCCCATAGGGCTCAAATGGGAGTATAATTTAGATCCTTTTTAACTTCCATGCCACTGATCTAACTACTATAAACTTGACCTTATATCACAGATGGAAATCAGATGAACACTGTTTTGGAACGTTGGGTGCTTCTGTACATGCAAATATTCCATTGCACTTAAATGCAGCATGAATAGATTAAAATTGCAACATGATTATGAATCTGACCATGTGTAACCATAGTATAACTAGCACAAAGATTATTTCTATAGCACCAACAGTGCATAAACAAACACAGAGCAGAGGAACGGGACTGAGCAGGGCAATGAAAAGAGATTAGAGGAGAGAGGTGATGCCTGAGGACTTGAAGGGAAAGACAAACTGCTTAAATTTGATGCAGAAGGTAATAGCAAGTTAGTGAAGGGCTTGGGAGATCGTCAGAACAGGGCCGCCCAGAGGTGGGGGCATGTGGGGCAATTTGCCCCGGGCCCCACAGGGGTCCCCACGAGAATATAGTATTCTATAGTATTGCAACTTTTTTTAATGGAAGGGGCCCCTGAAATTGCTTTGCCCCAGGCCCCCTGAATCCTCTGGGTGACCCTGGGTCAGAGCCCTGAGCAAAGGCCACAATTTTTGTGGCTGGGGTTTTGGATGGACCCTGGTGAGGAAGATGAGTTCAGGAGAGGAGAGAAAAAGAGGCTGCAGTTTTCAAAGAGAGAAATAACCAACGTTTGGGTGCCCACTCTCAGTAGAAATGAACAGACAGATTTGTAGCATAAGACCTTGCAGGATTTAGCAGCATCAGCCATGTAGAGAGGGAAGAAGAGGACTCATGGTTGACACAAAGGTTGTAAGTTTTAGGTACATGGAGAATAGAGTTGTCACCAAGTAGGAGAGTCAGAAGAGCATGTGGCAGGAAAGGAGAGGAGTTCAGTTCCTCTGAAGTTACACAGGGTACGACTTGGTACAGAATGTAGCCCTTGGTGTTGGCAGAGCTGAGTAAGCAAATAAATGACAACAGGAAAAGCCTGGAAAAGCTTTCCAAGCTTACAGCTTTGCTGAGCAGAGGAGAGCTTGTCCAAGTGAGTGAGAACTGTCAAGGGAAATGTAATTGTAAATGCACCTTAGTTCAATGTGCAGAAAAATGATTTAAGACCCTATGATGACTGAGTAAATGGGAGGAATTGAGGCTATGATAAAGTTGATAGAATTGCAGAGATGGCAAGAAAGTGCTTTGTTCACAAGGGAAAATTGGAGGTAAGTAAATGAAAGGAAAGGTGGTACAGTAGTGTGGCCAGGAGTGACCCACAGAGTAATGGCTATGAATGACCCTGCTAGAATTGACTTATTTAAAGAACTACATGCACAAGACAAACTCTTGAATAACCTTATCTTTCATTAAAATTGTTATTCTTTCTGTCAGGTTTAATCCCTGTCCCAGCAAAGCACTTCCACATGTGCTTAATTTTAAGCATGTGCATCATCCCATGGATTATGTATGTGCTAAAAGTTAAGCATGTGCTAAAATGCTTTGCTGGATCAGGACTTGTCATCTATGTTGAGTTAAATCTAAGTTGAAAAATTAATGAGCTAAATTCATCCGTCACCCACAAAAATCAGTGGAGTTACGTGAGGGGATGAATTTGGCCCATTAGTTTTTAAACTTGATCTGCCAACTCCATTAAGATATTAACTGCCCCAAGAAGTCATGCAGTAGGCACACTAGTAATATAACTGACTGTAAAATTATAGAATTACTTGTATACAGAAGCAGAGGTGTAAGATCAATATGATGTGTGCACGGTGCACCATTCAGTAGTATGTGAGGACAACAGAATTCAGGTAAAATCAAATATGTTGGGAAACATGGGCACACAAAAAGGGTTAGAAATGGAGTCTGTTTAACTGGAATACTAGATTGACTGACTATACCCCAAGTAATCAAAATACCACTGAGGCTTTCATCATAAACTCTAGAACCTATGTGAATTGATGACAAAGCTGTACATACTCACAACTATGGATCCTCTGTTCTATGTGAATGATTTTATGTTTTCCTTTCAAACACAGTTCAATTCATGCTGACCCAATTGTACTTGCTCAAAAGGCTTCCCTGGTTTTGTTGACATGGATGGCTGACTGGACCATGCTGAATATGCCTGATGCCTGAATGCTTTGTTTCCCTCCTTTTAAAGGAGACAGACCTGACTTTAAGTTACACCTCTTGCATTTGTATGCTAACTGATGGCCCCCCCAATCGCTCCCCTTTTCTGTGAAGCTATATGCTTCCTCAGCATTTCGGTAATCCTTGATACAGTTCTTCATCTCTGCTTCCTCCACCAATATCCCATATTTCCGCAGATACTTTGGTATTTTGCAACTCGTCTGCAGGGGCAGATGGTTTAGTCAGCACCAACACCAACTCTGAAGTAAGCCTGTAGTCTTTCAAGTGTTCTGTAGCTGAAGATCACTATCTCATACTCCCAGGGGCTTATCCCCATGCACTGTGCTGGTTGAATCCACAGCTTATTTTCATAGATTCTAGGACTGGAAGGGACCTCGAGAGGTCATCGAGTCCAGTCCCCTGCCCGTATGGCAGGACCAAATACTGTCTAGACCATCCCTGATAGACACTTATCTAACCTACTCTTAAATATCTCCAGAGATGGAGATTCCACAACCTCCCTAGGCAATCTATTCCAGTGTTTAACCACCCTGACAGTTAGGAACTTTTTCTAATGTCCAACCTAGACCTCCCTTGCTGCAGTTTAAACCCATTGCTTCTTGTTCTATCCTCAGAGGCTAAGGTGAACAAGTTTTCTCCCTCCTCCTTATGACACCCTTTTAAATACCTGAAAACTGCTATCATGTCCCCTCTCAGTCTTCTCTTTTCCAAACTAAACAAACCCAATTCTTTCAGCCTTCCTTCATAGGTCATGTTCTCAAGACCTTTAATCATTCTTGTTGCTCTTCTCTGGACCCTTTCCAATTTCTCCACATCTTTTTTGAAATGCAGTGCCCAGAACTGGACACAATACTCCAGCTGAGGCCTAACCAGAGCAGAGTAGAGCGGAAGAATGACTTCTCGTGTCTTGCTCACAACACACCTGTTAATACATCCCAGAATCATGTTTGCTTTTTTTGCAACAGCATCACACTGTTGACTCATATTTAGCTTGTGGTCCACTATAACCCCCAGATCCCTTTCTGCCGTACTCCTTCCTAGACAGTCTCTTCCCATTCTGTATGTGTGAAACTGATTTTTCCTTCCTAAGTGGAGCACTTTGCATTTGTCTTTGTTAAACTTCATCCTGTTTAACTCAGACCATTTCTCCAATTTGTCCAGATCATTTTGAATTATGACCCTGCCCTCCAAAGCAGTTGCAATCCCTCCCAGTTTGGTATCATCCGCAAACTTAATAAGCGTACTTTCTATGCCAATATCTAAGTCGTTGATGGAGATATTGAACAGAGCCGGTCCCAAAACAGACCCCTGCGGTACCCCACTCGTTATGCCTTTCCAGCAGGATTGGGAACCATTAATAACAACTCTCTGAGTACGGTTATCCAGCCAGTTATGCACCTTATAGTAGCCCCATCTAAATTGTATTTGCCTAGTTTATCGATAAGAATATCATGCGAGACCGTATCAAATGCCTTACTGAAGTCCAGGTATACCACATCCACAGCTTCACCCTTATCCACAAGGCTCGTTATCCTATCAAAGAAAGCTATCAGATTGGTTTGACATGTTTGTTCTTTACAAATCCATGCTGGCTGTTCCCTATCACCTTACCACCTTCCAAGTGTTTGCAGATGATTTCCTTAATTACTTGTTCCATTATCTTCCCTGGCACAGAAGTTAAACTAACTGGTCTGTAGTTTCCTGGGTTGTTTTTATTTCTCTTTTTATAGATGGGCACTATATTTGCCCTTTTCTAGTCTTCTGGAAACATTAAACATTAATGTTCTCTTAAATGAAGTGTGTATGGTCATAGCTACCCTATGCTGCTTTAATGGAGCTCTAAAACAGGCAAAAATCACAAAATAAAGCTAATTTTACTGGGGGAATTCAGTGGCATGTTAAAATTAAATAAATCATCCAACAAGAAAAACAAAACTTTCTCAATATTCAGGGTGGGAAAAGAGTAACAGTGCATAGGTTTTAGCTGTCTTAAATCATTTATCACTGCTTCCTACCCACTTCCCCCCCACACACCCCCAAATCAAGCATCAGTGTCTGTTGGTGGAATTGCAGATACCATTGCAATCTGATTACTTTGTACCACTACTGAATTTGGGGAATGTTTATTAGAAAAGTTGCTATTCCTTCTCTTGTTTTTATATATTCATTTTACTTTGTTTTTCTCTATTAGAAACAGAAGAAAATTAGTTCTCTTAAATTAAGTGTGTATGGTTTTTAAATGATTTAAAATCTGTATTTGCAGCCTGGCACATCTTAAATCTGCAGTAAAAGTTCAGCCCACAGCTGTAACTCCCATTATAAGTTGTCCAACAGTGTGTTTGTGAACAGCTCCACGATTGATTTTTTAGTTTTGAAACTTAAAAAATATGCTGGCAGCTGGCTATACTGGAATGTTCATTGCACTGATAAGTGGAAGGCTCCTAACCTTAAATCACACCCTTAGGCTGATGAATGAGGAGGGCTCAGCAAGGTGACATTTTGGGCTCAAGGGGCAGCTACTGACCTCAGTGGACTAAAATATCTTCTAACCAGGCAAAAAATGACATTGGAATCAGGTGTGCACATATCTGTTTGTGTGCTCTCCTGGGTAGAATAGAAATGCAGTAAACCAGTTGACAGAAAGTGGACAGGCTCAGAGTTGGGTAATACTAGTGGAAGATAGGATGAGGAGAGAACATATAGTAAGTCGAGATGTTTCTTGTGACAGATTAGTGAATGGTATATTAACAGGAATGGCCAACTATTTGGTGATTTAAACTATATTAAACCTGACATTGAACTCTCATTTATGGAAACTTTAATTTGATAGTTATTGTGCATTGAGAAAAAGCAATTTTATATATCCATATTATAAAGCAGACGCATTTATACGTTACAGTCTGGATGACTTTCATTGTCCCTTTCTTACTTTTTGTTTTTAGCATAGATTACCATTTCAGTCCAATTTAAATTTGAGAGATCTAAAAAATTGTTGTCACCTCTGCTCTCTCTCTTTCTCTCTCTGTATATATGCTAGTTGGAACTGGCACGTGAAATTGAAAACCTAATAGTAAGAATTTTTAATGAATCTGTAAACTCGGAGGTCGTGCACTATAACTGGAGAATTGCTAATGTAGTACCTGTTTGTAAGAAAGGGGGTGGAAGTGATCTGAGAAACTACAGGCCTATTAGTTTGACCTCAATTGTATGCAAGGTCTTGGAAAATTTTTGAAAGAGAAAGTAGGACATAAAGCTAAATGGTAATTGGGATGAAATACAACATAGTTTTGTTGGGAAGGAATTCCCCCCCGGTTCTGATTGGCATAGACCTTGGGGGTTTTTTGCCTTCCTCCACAACATGGGGTACAGGTCACTTGCAGGTTTAAACTAGAGTAAATTGTGGATTCTCTGTAACTTGAAGTCTTTAAATCATAAATTGAGGACATCAGTAACTCAGCCAGAGTTTATGGGTCCATTAGAGGAGTGGGTGCGTGAGGTTCTGTGATCTGCCATGTGCAGGAGGTCAGACAAGATGATCGTGATGGTTCCTTCTGGCCTTAAAGTCCGAATCTGAGATTGTATAGCAGAGAACGTTGTGCTCAGAGGGCTAGATGGCAAGAACTCTCCTCGAGGAATAAGGAATAGCCTGCTGCTGTGCTGTCCTTGGAGCAGTATCGAAGGGATGTTGTTAGTCAGCCTCCTTCCTGGTTCCCCTTCTGCTCTGGGGAGGGAGTAAATTATGCCATGTCTATAGCTGGCACAATGTGCACCTCTGACCCATCACTCTACAGGTATGCCACCTGGTGCATTGGGGAGGTCGGAGCCAATTCTCTGCTCCATTCCTTGCCCCTTCCTGTGTTGAGAGACAACATACCAGTTCTGTGGTGTCTGCTTCCCTTCCTGTGCTGAGAGGCAGTACAGGTAGTTAGAGCAAAGTGGTAAGGGCATGCGCTATGATTCTTGTGTGGGAGACAGGTCACCGTCTAGCTCATAGTGACTGTTCGCCTCTCTTTCCTATGAACTAAGATGTGTTAGCTATCAAAACAGAGTAAATAGCACACTAGAATCCAGAAACTCCCATGTTAACTTTAAGATTTTGTTGTTACTATAGGAGAATGCCATAAAGAGATGAAGCCTTAAGCCAAAATTTCCAAACATGCAGGTTAAATGTTAAGACCCGAGTCACAACATCAGTGGGAACTTCAGGTTCTGAGCACCTCTGAAAACACTGTCACGAAGGCCCCGATCCAGCTAAGAACTTAGCTACTTGCACAGCTTTAAGCAAGTGAGTAGTCTTGATGTTACAGAATACCAGCGACTCACATACGCTTGTACATTGTTGGACTAAGTAACCGGGGCCTGGCTTATTAATTAATACTTGACATTTTCTATGGTATTTGATGCTTGCCTGCCTCTGTAAAAAAGCTTTATCTCCATCTTACAAAAAAGGGAAACGTATTGATTAAGTGGCTTGCCCAGTGTCAGCCAGTGGTTCACTAGCAAAGCCAGAAATAAAACAAGTCTTCACATTTCTCTCTCTCCAGGGGACTGTTCTGTTTCTCTCACATGTAAATGTTTTTGGGTTTAACTCTGAACAGGTCACTGCACTTCATTCGAAATGTCAGTTCTGTTCTAATCTATTCTATTTAGATTGCCTCAGTTCTCTCTCTCTGAGATAACTACTTAGAGCTTACAACCTGTATCCACAAGGAAGTGGAAGGGGTCAATACACCTTACCTCTACGAACAGACTCTGCCGTAGTGTGGTCTTGCAGCATGCACAAAGTGAACTTGGAATAACTTGTGTAGACTTTTTTGAGGCGTCTCATGGATTTACCTTTCTAGATTCCATATATTTGATTTTGGCAGGGGTGGGGGATTAATGTAGCTGTATTTGAGTTCTTAGAATGCAGTTGGGGGGGGTAGAAATTACTTTTCAAGTGTTAATATTTTTCAGACTTTTTTTTTTATAAACTCAGATTTGAAAAAAAGCTTCGTTTTTAGAACTTCCCAAATATAAACTTCACATAATACCACCTATATCTTGCACAGCATTTTCATCAAGAGACCTCAAAACACTTCATGAAGGAGGACAGTATCCTTATCCCCATTTTGCAGATGGGGATAACTGAGGCACAGAGGTGAACTGACTTGCCTGAGGTCACTCAGCAGGCCAGTGGCGGAGCTTGGCCTGAACTCCAGGTGTCCTCACTCCCACTCCATTCCTCTAGCCACTAGGCCATGAGGCCTACGTACGTTAAATAATTCATGTGAGCTTTGTTTTCTTTTGGGCATCTGAAAATGAAATACATTCATTCTGTCCTCTGTTTTTTAAAAGCGAATGCCAATGTGTGAAACTCTAAACACGTCCACTTCCATTCTAAATCTACTATCAGCGGCTTTTCACTTTTAGCAAACTTATTCACAGTAATTCTGCTAACGTATAACAAAACCAAGCACCATATAAATAAGCCGGAACTGAAACACTGCTTGAACTCTGGGGAGTCTGGCATTAGATCATCTGAACTTTTTGATGTGACTCTCCCCAGCTCCATAACAATAACTCCTTGAACTTTTATGAAGTTTTGACCCTTATAAATATTGAATCCATACTTTTCAACCCAGGCTCATCTCTAAAATAATACAGCAAACGTGAATGTTTAACCTGGGTTGAATAAATAGTTTGAGCTATAGGAAGTAGCTGGATTATGGGAAGAGCAAGGCTACGTTGGTCTGACTGCACCTGATTTGGTATGGTTTCCAGAGCTTATGGCCTCCAAATAGGACTGATAATGACAACAAAAAAAGTCCCTTAACTTCCTAGAACCATTGCTTTTAGATTTGGTGGTCTCTGGTTCAATTTCTTGCTGGAATCAATTCCTCATAATAGTAAACATAACTTAGATACTTTCCTGAATACCACACTGTTCACATTGGGCTTTTCAATTTTTATATGTTAATGCCAGAACATGCTTATTCATTAGCTTTATTTTTTATTAAAGTTATGGTTGAGATAATATTTCTATTCTCTGTTTCTATTTCCAGTGGCTTATAATTACCTCGGGGACTGGAAAAGTCTCATGCTTGTGGACAGCCTATAGAAAAAAAAATTCCGAAAACTTGGAGAGAAAAATCTATTCAGCTGTTTTTTGGAGGGCTGTTGGAAATATAAATACATGCAGGTGTGTTTTTGATGCAATATCTAAAATAATTTGTTTCAGTTTTAATACCTAGACATTTTAAAGGGGAAACTTACATTAGTGAAATGTCAAGGCTGTGAATTTATTTGTAAAGAGTCAAGAAATTGAGATTAACTCTGATCCCTTGTGCAAATAGATGTCAATAGGGTATTACATTGCCAAATGTGTCATGATGCCTAATGTTATGTGTTAGTAATGCAAACAGTGGAATACACTAGAGCTAGGCAAAGATATTTGTCAGGAAACATTTCTGACCAGCACTATAAAGTAACATAAAGGAATGAAAATGTGCTCTTCCCTTCTCCCCCATACTCCTTTGACTGTACAGCATGACTCTGGGCCCCAGTCTTGCCCCTGCTGAAGGTAACAGCAAAACTCCCATTGGTTGATTTTTATTAAATAGGAACAAGATTAGGACCTATGTACATAAACTCATATGAACTGTCTTTGGTGAAATTCTTGGCCCATTTCACCACTTATATCTAAACTACACCTTTTGTAATCTTAGATACATGTCTCTGTATTGCTGATACATTGTGAGACAGATTGACTGGGAAGGAGAGGGGCTGTAGGAAAGAGCCTTTTCCATCTACCATGTATGGTCAATCAAGGGCTGGTTACATCATCAGTCTGTGCTCAATAGAACTGCTCATCCCTTGTTGCCAGTTGCCAGCAAATCAGCTGAAAAGGGACAAGAAGGAGGTAGGGTTGTGACTCTCTCCTCATCACCTTCTGCCCTGGCCTGTGTAACAGCTCCCCACTCTCCAAAAGCAGGGAAAGCAATCTGTGCTACCCTAATGGATGGTTTGGAGTGTGCACCCTCCGTTTGTGCTAGGCAACTGCAAGAGATATTGTGCTTTGATCAGTGTCCATGCAGGGGGACCTATTGCCTGTGGGGAGACCCCTTGAGGTCAGTGGGGTTTTGATCAGGGGCAGGGGTTACCTGGAGTCAATTGCAGGATCAGGACCTAACTTCATGCACTCATATTTGAAAGGTCTAGGCTTAAATTCCTTCAAGCTTTATAAGACTTTCTTCTTCCTACCATAGTCCTTAATGGAGAAATGTCCGCTTAAAAAGGAAGAGATGAAAGGCTTGAGTTTTCTATGCTGCACTCACAGTGGGGTACAATATTTGTATTTCCCCATAGAAGTGTTTCATTATTTTGTTTTTCTTTTTTGTTTACCTTCCTTGTTGCAAGAATTCATGTCTTCTCAGTCTCTTATGAGAGTTTTTATTGGTGGCTTTCTTGTGGGATCTTTCTTCACTATAAAATGCTTTCTTTCCGGTTGGATATGGTGTTTGCTTTTCTTTTAAACAGGCCTTCTTTTTCAGCCAGTTTTGATCCTTTCTTGAAATTTCTTTGCTGTCGTTATGATTTTAGAGTGCTTTTCTTGATCTTCTCCACATCTCCTAGAGAAAGCGAAAAGAGCGTTCAGTGAGGGAAAATGTCACTGAATACAAGAATGAGAAAAAAGCAAAATAAGAGGGAATATTGTCCTATTAGCCTTTCATCAAAAGCTAACTCCCTTTGCTACAAAGGATGCTTCTTCAGAAAGTCCTGAATGCTTATTCTACATCTGTTCAATGATACCGAGGTAAGAAAATACTGTATATGACACAGTGAATACCAGAGTAATCAAGGAGAGTTTTCACCTCCAGCTCTGCCAAGACTGATTAAAATACACAAAACTCTCTTTTAACAAATGCAGCGGATGACATAAAGGAAGGATCTCAAGTACCCTTAAAGAGCAGCTGATGCCAAATGGAAACAACAATATTTAGGAGCAAATCAGCTCCTAAACAAAGCAAATAGCTATGTTGGTCTGACTTTAAACACATCAAAGTTAAGATATTCAGAGTCCAGGCTCCCATGTCAAGTTTGCCATGACTTTAAGTTGGGGTAATGCCTCAGGATATTCCAGATATAATTGCATACAATGTGTCAAGGTGAAAATGTCCCTGGTTCCTTCTAAGGCCATCTTTAAAAAGTGAAATCTACTTATTTTCCAGCCCTTAACTTGCTAAATGGGCTAGATTTGGCCACAGTTGCATGGATAGTGATTAGTGCCATACTGTACAAGTAGCCCAAAGGACTTTTTCATAACAAGACTTTTTGTGGAGCCAGGTACTGATCAGCATGAGCAAGAGTGGCACATTCTAAGCTTTAAGTGTTAGAGTAAGACCACCTCAAATGTTAGAAGCAGATCTTACCTGTGCAGCTGAGAAATATCGAATGTCTTGCTCATCTCTCTGAAATGTGCGTGTGTGTGTGTAGAGGTCCCTCCACGCACGTATTTCACCCCTTCTGCCTGGATTTTATGATCATCCACATGCCTGGGCCTGAGCAATGCAAACCACTGCTTCTGAGATCAATACATAGTAATGGAGCATGTGGTGGTGGGCCAGAACACGTGGCTGAGTGGAGAACATGAAGAAAAAATAGCGTGCCTTGAGATTTTCATTCATTTTTTTCAGTGGAGCTCCCATTATGCTGGGAATTGTGAGGTACTTAGTTACCATGGTAATGTGTTGGATAAATACAAATCTGATTGGACTGGAATAGGGGAACAGGGAAAGTTCCCAGCCAATTAAAGGATCTGTGGGAGCAGCTCTGCTAGATCAAAGGATCTGGCTATTGAAGTAATTGGAAGTTTATTGCCCTTGACTTATGGCAGCAGTCAGTCTGATAGCTGTGTTTCTGATTCTAACTTTCAATGTGGAGGTTATAGCCAGAGCTGTGTTTTAAGTTTCATAATAGTCCCAAATAGGTGAAATTTCCTTGGTTTCTGGGCTTCTTAGAAACCCAAAATATGGGTCATGTTCATGATTTGTGTGAGCACAGGTCCAATTTCAAGAAAGCCTGCACTGATACATAGGTGGAAAACCTATGGCATTTGGTAGTTTTGCATGATTACATGTTGCCACCACCATGAAAAATTAGGCAATTCTGGATAGGTTTCACTAGATTTACTCAAACCAAAAATACCGAGGATAGAAACTCATCTTAATTCAAAAGAACCTGCAAGGATGGAACTTGCCAAGTTTGATACAACTGTAGTTGTCACCCCCAGGAAAGGCTTGAATTCAACTAATATGCTAGGCTACTGTGTATTGCATTTCTCTCTAGCTTTTGTGTTAAGTGGGTGGTACTTACATTGTGCTTGAAGCATGGAACGTACCACTTTTTCACCTGGTTCAGTTCCTACCCAAGCCACTATAACACCGATTAAATGTTATTTGTATCCTCATTCTTTGAAGAAAGGAACTCATGGGCTCTGAGGAAAATAAAATATACTGATACTCAGGAATTTGCTAGCACAAATACAGCAGAAGTGCTCATACTGTTAAAGAGGTTTAAATGCCACTGTTGTAATCTTTAAAATGATTAAAATGCAAATTATTCAGTAAGGCAGAACTGCAAGCAGGGGGAGAAAGCTATTGCTCTTTCCTCATCCAATCTTCTGCATGCAGGTGGTAGGGCATTTTAGCAGTATGTCCTCCCTGTTCCAGAGAGCAAGCTAAGTGAATCTAAAGGAAATGAAATAAAATTACACCATTTATATTGTAAAGTGCGTGCCCATAAAAGTATTTAGCTTATCAAGGAAAAGGTTAAGAGCAACTTGATCATGGCCTAAGTACTAATACAAGAAGATACCTGATATTTAAGGGCTCTTTAATCTAGCAGACAATAGCACAACAAGCTCAATGGTTGGAAGATAAAGTTTGAAAAGTTCAAAGTGGAATGAACATGCTGCTTATTAACCATAAGAGCAATTAATTGCTGGCATAGTTTAACAAGAGATGTGGTGGATTTTCCATCATTTGAAGTCTTTAAATGAAGATGGGCTGTCTTACTAAAAGATATATTGTATTTCAGCCAGAACATACTGCGCTCAATTCATGGTTACTACGGCTAAGTGGGTTTTTTATTTTTCCCAAAACTTTTTTGATGAAAAATGCTTTTTTTCCAAAATTGTGGGTGAAGAATTAGGGTAGGGATAGTCAATAGATGGACCGCGGGCCAAATCCAGACCACCAGGTGCTTTTGAACAGACAACAAAAATCTTTTTTTGTTTACTTCTTATTATTACGGTTGCCAGGTGTCCGGTTTTCGACTGGAACACCTGGTTAAAAAGAGACGCTGGCAGCTCTGGTTAGCATCGCTGACCGGGCCATTAAAAGTGTGGTCGGTGGTGCAGCGGGGCTAAGGCAGGCTCCCTGCTGGCCGTGACGCTGTATGCCACGCAGCTCCCGGAAGCAGCGGCATGTCCCCCCGCTGGCTCCTGGGTGTAGGGGCCATCTGGGAGCTCTGTGCACAGCCCTCACCCCAAATGCCGGCTCCGCAGCTCCCATTGGCCAGGAACCATGACCAATGGGAGCTGCGGGGGCAGCGCCTGTGGACAGGCCAGCACGCGGAACCACCTGGCCATCGCTACGCATAGGAGCCGGCGGGGGTACATTCCGCTGCTTCTGGGAACTGCTTGAGGTAAGAGCTGCCAGGATCCTGCACCCCTGACCCCACTCCCATGCCCCAACCCTCTGCCCAGCTCTGATCCCCCTCCTGCCCTCCAAACCCCTCAGTTCCAGCCCAGGGATGGGGGAGGAATAGCTCAGTGGTTTGAACATTGGCCTGCTAAACCCAGGGTTGTGAGTTCAATCCTTGAGGGGGCCACTTAAGGATCTGGGGCAAAATTGGTCCTGCTAGTGAAGGCGGGGGGCTGGACTTGATGATCTTTCGGGGTCTCTTCCAGCTCTATGAGATAGATAGATAGATATAGATAGAGCACCCTCCTGCACCTCAAACCCCTCACCCAAGCCCCACATCAGAGTCAGCACCCCCAGCCAGAGCCCGTACACACCCCTGCACCCCAAGCCCCTGCCCAACCCTGATCCCCCTCCTGCCCACCAAACCCCTTGGTCCCAGCCCAGATCCCCCTCCTGCACCCCAAACCCCCTCATTCCCAGCCCTACCGCAGAGTCTGCACCCCCAGCCAGAGCCCTCACGCACACCCCTTACCCCAACCCCCTGCCCAGCCCGAAGCCCCCTCGTGCACTCCAAACCCCACATCCCTGGCCCCACTCCAGAGCCCGCTCCTGCAGCCAGAACTCTCTCCCCCTCCCGCACTCCAACCCCCTGCCCCAGCCTGGTTAAAATGAGTGAGAGTGGGGAGAGCGAGTGACAGAGGGTGGGGGGGATGGAGTGAGCGGGGGCAAGGGGCAGGGCCTCAGAGAAGGGACGGGGCAAGGGGTAGGGCAGCAGTGTTCAGTTTTGTGTGAGCAGAAAGTTGGCAACCCTAATTATCATTGGGTATCAGAGGGGTAGCCGTGTTAGTCTGGATCTGTAAAAAGCGACAATGAGTCCTGCAGCACCTTATAGACTAACAGACGTATTGGAGCATAAGCTTTCGGGGGTGAATACCCGCTTCGTCGGATGCATGCGACGAAGTGGGTATTCACCCACGAAAGCTTATGCTCCAATACGTCTGTTAGTCTAATTATTTTCATTATTGTTATTGCAGAGGGGAAATGTTTCTCTGGAGTCTGGATGTTGACTATATCTTGACCAAGAAATTTGGACCTTGACAAAAAAGTAATTGACTACCCCTGATCCTAGGGCTGTACTATTGAGGTCAAGCTTCATGGGTCCATTCTGGACTTAAAATCTGTAAGTGATCTGGAAGTAGGGTACCTCTGCTCTGGCTTTTATATATCATACAACAGAACTCGAACAGGGTAAAGGGCAGTGGTTCTGCCTGGGGGAGGCTTCTCCTGGAGCAGGCACTATGGATGACCTCCATAAGGCTGTCTCCAGAAGACACCCCCTCTCAAGCCCTGGTTTAGGGACTGGTCACAGGGCTACCGCTCACAGCGCTGTAAAGATTCTGAGCAGCTCTGCTGCCATAGGTCAACCAGGGCGGCTGCTGTAACTGAAATAGGCTATGTCTACACTTGGCGCTGCAGGTGTGATTCCCACCTCCTATAGACGTACCTGCGCTAGCTCTGCTCAAGCTAACAGGCTAAAAATAGCAATATAGCCAGGACAGCATGGGTGGCTAGCCTCCAGGAGTATGTACCTATACGGACCCCCTAGGTACATAAACAGATGGCTAGCCGAAGATGCTACCCTGGCTACACTGCTGTTTTTAGCATGCAACCTCTAGCAGAGCTAGCGTGGCTATGTCTGAGCTGGGAATCACACCCCCAGCCCAATGTATAGAGAGAGCCTTAGTTATGCTGGGGGCTGCTCCAGCCCCTGGAGCAGCCTGCGATCGAGAGGCTGAAAAGGCCTAAGGTGACCTAAGTGGTTAAGGTACCCTCCTCTCCCAGGGCTGTGAGTTCTGTGCTGTCTCAGACACAGCACAGAATTTCACTCTATGGAAACATGCAGGATGTGTAATATGGCTGATTTATCATTTCTCTTTAACTCTTGAGCCAGATCGTCAGCTGCTGTAAGTCAGTGAAGCTCTGAAGTTAATGAATGTTGTGTGTCTGAGTTAATGACTACTCAAGATTGTCGAATAGCGGGCTCAGTTGGAATTATTAATCAGATTATCAATCAGAATAGTACAGCACTATACAGAAAGACTAGATAGATTACAACCCTTTTGTAAGATTGAAGGTCAGTGTCTCTTCAGTTTTCAGAGTAGCAGCCGTGTTAGTCTGTATCCGCAAAAAGAACAGGAGTACTTGTGGCACCTTAGAGACTAACAAATTTATCTGAGCATAAACTTTCGTGGGCTACAGCCCACTTCTTCGGATGCATAGAATGGAACATATATTGAGGAGATATATATACACATACAGAGAGCATAAAAAGGTGGGAGTTGTCTTACCAACTCTGGGAGGCCAATTAAGTAAGAGAAAAAACTTTTGAAGTGATAATCAAGATAGCCCAGTACAGACAGTTGGATAAGAAGTGTGAGAATACTTACATGGCGAGATAGATTCAATGTTTGTAATGGCTCAGCCATTCCCAGTCTCTATTCGAGCCTAAGTTGATTGTATCTAGTTTGCATATCAAATCAAGTTCAGCATTGGAGTCTGTTTTTGAAGCTTTTCTGTTGCAAAATTGCCACCCTCAGGTCTGTTACTGGGTGACCAGACAGGTTAAAGTGTTCTCCTACTGGTTTTTGAATGTTATGATTCCTGATGTCAGATTTGTGTCCATTTATTCTTTTGCGTAGAGACTGTCCGGTTTGGCCAATGTATATGGCAGAGGGATATTGCTGGCACATGATGGCATATATCACATTGGTAGATGTGCAGGTGAACGAACCCCTGATGGCATGGCTGATGTGATTAGGTCCTATGATGATGTCACTTGAATAGATATGTGGACAGAGTTGCATCGGGCTTTGTTGCAAGGATAGTTTCCTGGGTCCGTGTTTTTGTTCAGTGGCGTGTGGTTGCTGGTGAGTATTTGCTTCAGGTTGCGGGGTTATCTGTAAGCGAGGACAGGTCTGTCTCGCGAGACAGACTGTCTCTCTTCAGTGTAACTGGAGGGATGCCCAGTTTGATTCCCTAAGTTCCAACAACAGTGTCGTTATATTGGGAGGGAGGGGGTTAAACAAAGAAAACCCTCTTTGTCAAAAGAAACATGTTCTGATGTCATGTCTGTACATTCTCAGGTTGCATGAATTATGTGTGAAGGCATAATTATTTACAGCTGAGAGGTCTAACAATTCTTCAAGAGAATGTCTTTCAGTGGGTCTTTCTTCCCTATCCGCTGTAACAATCATCTCTTATCAGTTTCGCAGGTTTATATATGCTTATGTAAGCATTATATAAAGGGGATGGTTTCTCAGACTATCTGGAGTTAATAGACAGGGGTGCCACTGATTATTAGATAGATAGTCTAACACACAGAACTCCTGAGTAGGGGTATTTATCAGTCAAGTGTTCTGAGCCTTAGAATTGAACATGCTCTTTGTTAATATCATAAAGATTCTAAGGAATAGCTAATATATAAATTAATCAAATATACAGAAAGAAAAGGATTAAAAGAGTTAATATTTACTAACATGAAGCTACACCAATTTACACCAGCTAAGGATCTGGCTTCTAGACTCTCCATTTCCTCCCCCTCCTACCTTCCACCCAGCTCCCCCAATTTAGTTTCTCTTTGTATTAATATATCTGTCTTGCATTTTAAGCTAGGGGGATTCTTATATCTGTCAAGCCTGTAATAGTGAGCTGTTAAGATTACATTAAATATGGTAGTTCCTAAATGAAAGTTTAATTGAATTAAAATATATGCTTCACGAGAGAACTACTCCCTCTCTAGTCAGGGAGTGAATTTATTAACACTAAGGATATCATTCATGGGTAACTGGGGAAGACTTTTTTCTGATGACCATCAGTTCTCTACTGGAGACCAGACAAGTAGAATAATGGCAGTAAATGGACAATTAGATGTGAGTTTAAAGACAAAAACACAAACGAAAATCCACTCTCACTGGACTTATTTTGAGAATTCTTTCACATACGGCATTGGTGAAATAATTTCCTAGTGCTCTATCCCTAACATCTCAAAATATAGCTGACAGAAAGTCTCACATTGCTTCCACCTGTCACTTTCTATATAGCTAAGGCTCTGTCAATATGTCTCCTGTAAATGCCTTTTGAGGGAGTTATAATAACCTACCCATTAAATTTTACTTTAGGAAGAGACTTGTAATATGATTTCCCTGGAGTGAACACTGCCTTTGGTTTCTAGCTTTATTTATATTTTATTGACACTATCTTTGAGATAAACGCAACAAAAAATGCTTAGCCAGTTTCAGCATTTCGGTGCCCCATAAAAATAAAATCAAGACAGGTTTAGTTCTATTAACAATTGTTTCTTATTTTAGAGCCCAATCAGGATTAAAGGCTTATTGTGTTAGGCACTATAAAACTTGCAGTCCCAACTATGAAGAGTTTATAACCTGGCTTTATTCTTCTTGAGTGAATTTAATGTTCAGAAGAATGAGGGATTAATCAATGATCATAGCATGTATGTAAGCTAGACACGTTATGGAATTTTTCCCACCAAACTCACCTAATGCATTTCAGTCATGACTCTATCACCCCTGATGTTCCAGTCTAACTGGGCGTCTGCTGGAACAGAATTCAGAGTTATGCAAAATATACTATTTTGCTTTCTAAACTATACATGTACACTAGGGAAACATTTGCAAACTTTGCACTAGTAAAAAAGGCAAAATGTTGGCCCTGTGATCACCCCCAATGTTCCTGCTCGGTGATAAAACTTTACTTATTGTGGGCCTTTTCTCTGGTTTGTTTTTTAAATGTAAGCCCAAACTTAATCTTCTGCACATGGTGTGCACTCACCAACTCTACGTTTCCTATCTTGTAGGTCTCCAGTCCACTGCAGGGTCTTGAAATTTCATTGGTTGCTCATGTTCAAGTGTGATGTAGCCAAAAAACCCATCTGCTCTAAAGAATTTTTCCCTAGAGGAAAAAAAAATGTAGAGATCTGAAAAGATCTCAAAGCTCTTTCCTGATGCTAATTTAACCTTGCCATACTATATGAGAGAGGAAGTATATTCTCAGGCTTGTAGATGACTGAATGTGATTTGACTAAGGTCACACAATGGAAAAGTAGCGTTCTTAATGATCCCAGGAGTTTTGACTTCCAGCCCCTCTGCACTGACCACTAGATAACACCACTTCCTCAAACAAAAGCATGTTAACTCTTTAAAAATGCATAACACGCCACTTTGTCCCAGTATCTGGGGTTTGTGTTTGACAACCAGGAATTGCCACCAACGGATGTACGAGAAGTTACATATTTCAAACATGAATCTAAAAACATGTGCATGAATGAAGAACTTATAAAGTTGCAAAAGGAAAAGTCAAACATAATAGAAAATGGGTTATATTTTCTATTAATACTTGTGCAAAGAATAACTATGGCAAAAATGGTTTGGATAAAAAAAATAAACAAGTTTATCAACATTAAAATGTAATAGATTTTATAAACTCTTAACCCAAGCCCCAGGAGTTGATATGGCAATATTCTGGGGTACTCCTGTGGCATTACTGGAAGCTGGGAATCTGTACAATAACAACTTTCAATATCTAAAGCTTTTTCTCAAAAGCTAGGTGAGAAGAATGAATGCAGTAAATGTGAAGACTCAGGTTAATAACAGAAAAGGCTGCAGCTTCTCATAGGGGATAAGGGACAGCAGAGATTTTAAGAAATAACAAAAAGGTTCAATATACAGTATCTGAAGGTTGTTCAGGGATGGAAAAAATATGCCTGGTTTGACAAGGGACCAGCTACCAATTTAAGAAAAGAATGTCCAGGAGATTGCAGTTTCAATTATTTTTAAAAACAAAACCCAACGCCTCTGCTCCACATGTGAAAGAATATTTAATCAGAAATAAGCTAGAAGCTGAAACCAACTCAATTTGGTCTAATTGAATGGTTTACCTATTGCTTATCCTGTAATTCTGAGAACAAATTGCCATTTTGCCACCTTTGGGTTCCAAATCCCATAATCAAATGGGCTGTTCTCCAGCTTCATACTTAAAAGCATCGACGTGCCAATTCCAAACAAAATTAGTCAACTAAACTTATGTAAGAAAATGTTAACATCACTATAACCTTCTCAGTGGAACAAATCTTTTTACCTGTCGCCAGCCAATGGATTTAGGTGCTCCTGTGATCCTCAACCTTTGCTCAGCTGCTGCCTAATTTCTGCCAGTGAGCATGTGCATGGCCACCTTACTTTTGGTGCTTGGGTGCTTGTCTTATGCTCAAGCTCCACCAGGATTCTCAAACTAGGTATTCTATCTTCCCCATCTATCTTCCCCAGTCGCTAAGCATTCTCAGACCGGGCTAACCTCACACAAAATGGCCAGAGGAAGAGCTGTCTCCTCTATAACTTTTAGCCCAGTGATTAGCACACTCACCTGGGACACAGAAGACACAGGTTCAATTTCCCCCTCTGCCTGATGTAGAGCTGGGATTTGAATTTAAGCCTCTTGTCTCCAAGGAGAGTTCCTTAACCGCTGGGTACATGACATTCTGAGACAGCTCTTAATCAGTCTGTCCTGCTGAAGCTGTTCCGCTATGTGTAAATTAATCAGAGAAGTAGGAGGACTTCACCTTGGTTTTCTACAACCCAAGTGCCTTAACCACTATCTATAGAGTTATGCTCACACCTTCTGTGGCTCAATCCCTATTCAAGTCTTTTTATACAAAAATGGAACTGCTTTGACAGGAGAGATGAGGAGAAACTTGTACCAGAATACCAATACCACACAGGTTAGGGCCCACACATGGGATGGTGAAGACCCAAGCACAAATCTCTTCTCCACATCAGGCAGAGGGGGAAATTGAACCTGGGTCTTCATTTTGCTAATCACTGGGCTAAAAGTTACAAACTGAGGACAACCACACTATCATCTCTTCCTCTAGTGTTTCTTTTACAAAAATAGTTTTGGAGCCTAACTCCAAGAGGAGGTTCATGGCTGAAAACCCCAGGCAGAGAGTGGTTTCTTTCTCCAGCCTGGATTTAGGCACCTACCTCCCTGAAGGACAGGGCTTAGGCCACTCCCTTCTCCTCCATTGGCTAGCTTAGGTGGCTCCCCATGGTTGTGATAATTGGGTCTACAAATTTACTGTAACTGTAAACTGAAATGTAAAGTATGTGGAAGTTCATAAAGTGTCGCAATCTATAGAAATGTTGATGAGAAAAGGTATAAACGGGAGACAGACTGAATTAATCTAAACAAAAAGGCCTACTAACATAGCTCAAGGACTGTATTGAAATTGTGCTTGGTGAAAATGTGGAACTAGAAATTAATGAACTAAATGAATGCATATAAAGCCGATCTACGGGACAAATGATAAGGGGATGTGCTATTCCAGCTATCACTCCCTTTTTGGGTCCTTTCCATCTTTTGGGGGAAAAGATAGAACAGATGGAAACTACTGAAGCAAGCATCACCATCATTTGCTGGGACTCCAGACCACCTTCATCCTAATCCTAAAAGCTGGCCTGACCAGGCCAGAGACAGGGAACCAGAGGACGTCATCACCTCTACCAGTTCCAGATGAATCCCAAACACCACCTGAGATGACCTGGGATCAGACTAACAACAACAGCTTCAGCCCATCTCAAGTAACCTCTACTCTTTTACCCAAAAGGACTGATATTACCATCTTTGATAGCATTTGGGAGACTGTCAAACAAGGGTGTTTTTCCTTGTAAAACTCTCTTCAGCTAAGGGGAACAGGGAACAAGAAATGTTGTATTAAGTAAGGCTTTCATTTTTACTTTACTTTTCAAATGTTTTATCTGTGTTTCCTTCTTTTATGTATCTTTAATGAAAGGTTTAAAAGGATTGCTCATGGTGTGTTTGCCATAATACTAAGCAGGCTGAGGTCTCTGTATACAAAACCCAAGCGCTTGTTTAATGTTGGACTGTGACTGGGCTTTAACATTTTTGGACTGTTTATTCCATCTAACTTAATACAATACCACTCAATTTGCTTGCTTTTATGAATCCTATTTTTAGGTGACTAATTTTTGCCATGCATTGTATAAGGCATCTAGGCAGGTAAATCAGGACTGTGTTTTCCACTGTGACATGGCACCTGAAATGTAGGCAGTGCAACCCTGAATGTTGTAATACTAATGTCTCTTGGTGGATCCAGCTGTTAGGATATAGATATTCAAGCCTGTCTGTAAAGGCCTATACTTTAAGAATTTAGGTATATGTTTATCATGGAGCTAGTTATAGAGGTATAAAAGAAAGAATCTGTGTAAGGGCCTTCTCTCACTGTGACAGTCTGAGGCCCTGTTCTTAGGCTAAGGCCTTTGGCTAAGCAGCAGAGGCAGCCATAAGCTGGGAAGCGTATGGTCACATCCTCACATTCCAAACTAGTCATATTGAAATAAGACAATCTGGGGCTGTTAGGAAGGTGATCCGATCTATCACCTCCAGAGAAAGGGAAGAGCCTAGAAGATGTAAAAGGAAATTTAGTTTGATAGTTTTCTGTCTGATAAGAACTCACTTATGAATAGACACAGCTGGGAAACCCGTATGTCTGTATAGATGTAGTTGTGCAATCCTCACTTCTGTATTGTTTTGTCATTATAGTTCCCACTTTGCTATGTTTATTTGCATGGTCTCTGTCTGGTTCTGTGATTGTTTTTGTCTGCTGTATAATTAATTTTGCTGGGTGTAAACTAATTAAGGTGGTGGGATATAATTGGTTGGCTAATCATGTTACAATATGTTAGGATTGGTTAGGTAAATTTTAGTAGAACGATTGGTTAAGTTATAGCTAAGAATATTACTATATAAATTAGGGGCAAACAGGAAGTAAGTTGGGATTCAAAAATAAGGAAAAAGGAACTTGGATTTAAGCTTGCTGGAAGTTCACCCCAATAAACATCGACTTGTTTGCACCTTCGGACTTCGGGTATTGTTGCTCTCTGTTCATGCGAGAAGGACCAGGGAAGTGGGAGAGTGAAGGAATAAGGTCTCTAACACCAGCCCCGAAAGAATGATCTGTAGATGAAAGTGAACAATATGACATGAGAATTATTTCCATGAGTGATAGATGAACTCTTTGTGATTTACACATTTTTGAGCTACTTTTCTAACCTAGGGTTACCATATTTAAAAAATAAAAA
>NW_020699373.1:7062338-7222842 GCF_002925995.2 Terrapene triunguis | reverse complement strand
TTTTCCCTGTCATGGCTCAGTACACGGGTTAACCAATGACTTCTGTATACCTTTTGTAACGTGTCCAGAAAAACTGCACATGAAAATGCAGTGATGATCACCCTAACTTTTGCGTATAATGAGAGAGGATATGGGTTTGTGCCCAGAAGTTGGTTTGGATGTAGAATAATAAATGTTGTTAGTGAAATGCAGCAATGTTCTTGTGAAAAATCCATCTCTCTAAAAAGTGTTATCTAAGTTCGAGTTGATGATTTCTTTGATAAGTGTTATAAATTTAGACCCCTTTTCTATAGTGGTTCATGAACCAATTCCAATGTCTTCAAATATATTTGTTCATAATATTCATCCAAACTGATGGATTCTTATTTTTTTTGCAAACCATTCACTTCTGCTAATCATTATAGAGCGTTTTAGTGCATTTAAATCTGTTTTAACCTTTCCTTAATAATTTCCAGACCCACATGTTCTATTTAGGGGTAGAGGTAGGATTTTAAAATACTTATATTGGAGAAGTTGTTTGCAGAGATTTACAAAAGGATTTTGATAATACAGCATGTATCCACTAGCAGAAATCCTGTTGATGGTAGCATCTCTCCACTGAATGAAACAAGTACAGAAATAAACACATCTGTCACAGTCATGGACACTATAGAAGAAGCTGCTTGCTTTTCTCATCTCTTCAGCAAGACTGAGGATTTCCCATTAAGATGAAAAATCCTGTTGAGCTAATGTGATGGTCAGCAGGCTGCATGGGTTGAAAAACACTTACTGATAATGAGCAGTGCTGTCATTCAAACAGTTACGGATGTAAAATGGAGAACAGTCTTGGTAATATAATTATTATTATATATGATATTGTTCCCTCCCTGGCCCCTAAACAGGCTTGAATCAACAGGGTCTTGAGGACATAGGTTATTAAGCCACTAGCCAGCTGAATAGGATCAATGTGTAGGGGCAGTATGCTGCAGCCGCTGAAGGATGTAGCTGTGGGCATCCTTCCCCTATACATCAGAGAGGCATTTTACTGCCTCAAAGGGAATGGAGCTCCCTTTCTTTGGGCTCTATGCAATGTGAAGTATGCAGCCTTTTAGTTATGAAGTCCTTGAGGGCAGTAAGGTCCTCATCTCATTTTAGCACAATATAATACAAAGCCCACTACCCAGCAAATAATGAACAAAGATAACACTCAAATGTCACAGGAGTAAGAGAGTGGTGAAATTAGGTTGGATATGTCTAATGACATAACAATAAATCTAATATAAGACCAAGGATCTACCTTTTTGCATCGTGTCATGAAATATTTCTCTGTGGTCTTAGATTATGTGGTGTTTGTTGCCTTACTAGCTTTCTCATGTTGGCAAGCAGAATTCATGGTGTGGTGGTTTTCTGTCAGGGTTACTTTCAGGGACACAATTTCAACAGCAGCAGGAACATATCACATGTGAATGAATGGAAGCTCTGTTCCTTGGGATTTTTAATATGAGGCTGGACAAAACGCTGGAATATGAACTGTAGGAAACCTTTTGTATTGGCAGGGCAATGGGACTGGGTGACCAAATATTCCTCTTTCATCTCATAATTCTGACTCTACTACAAATAATGGTGTTTGCTGCACAGAATTGTTGCTTGTAGTCTTCCATTTGAGCCAAATTCTTAGTTTCACCAATGCACTCAAGTTGCTAGATTTGACTCTGGCGGTGCAACTTCAGACATGCGTGAATGTAACACAGCAGGATTTGGCCTGGTGAGTTTTATTCTCAAATTACTTTCTGTTCTTCTGTCTGGTTTGGATATATTAAGAAGCTGAATAAATCTTCAAGGAAGACTAGCATTTGCTCTTCAGTTGCAAATGCAGGATGCATTCAGGCAAAACATTAGGCTGTAGTTCTTCCACACAGCAATAAGTTTGTGAGCTTGATGTTCAGTGGGTTTGTATTTTTTTTTTCCCACCAGAGTCCATGAGTTAAGTGAACAGTTTGCCTTATATCTGCTTGATGTTCAAGGTCAATCAGTAACAAAAGTGTCCTACTGCATACTGTCCTTGTAACTCCCTATGGTCTGATTAATTCTATCCCACCATTGTTCGTGCACATGGGTATATTTCTCCAGAATATTGGTCTTTTATCACCAATCACTATGCAACCTTTTTCTTATAATTTACAAAATGCAAAGGATTCTTGTTCACATTTTTTTTAAATAAGCATTTGTATTCGTAACACATTTTCTTATTATATTATTGAAGGCAGACTTTGGTTTCTTATCGAGTTCCAACTTTTACTTTCACAAAATGAAGAATGAACTCTAATAACTAAATGAGAAATTAATTTATTATGAGGAACACTTCTGCCATGGTAAGAACAAAAGAATCAGAAAAGATTTCACTAGAAGCAAGCATATTTGCAACAAAAGAACCAATTTTCCCTAACATAGTGAGTGAAAAAATGTTAGTAAAACATCTAAAGAATTTTTAAAAAGGAAGAAGTTATGAATCAACTGCATGGATATGCAAAGGGGAAAAATACATTTTGACGAGTATACAGCACAAAATACTAATGAATGATTAGTAAAAATAAAGTAAATGACTCCTCACAATCTTACATGTTCCATTTGACGAGGAAACTCTTCTTAACTAGAAAATTGCAGATACATATTGAAGCTGAGTCATGAAATGTAAAATATTTCAAACACCAATGCATAGTTTCAGAATGGCATGATACGACAATAAGAGCATGTATGTTAGGTTAAGAATAACATTGGTATCATTTATTTGTTCAGAAGTATGGCAGCCTTGCAACACTGTGAAGATTATGAACTGGGAAAGCCACTTTGAGAGGCATACTCAGCTTACAGCAACTGTAAAGATTCACACCTTGGACTTTATCTTTCTGCACATCTTCAAAAGCTAATTAGAAGCATAGAAAAGTAGTACTCGCTTGAGATTTGTGACCTGATTTATTATTTTCCATTATCCAGAGGAGTCTATGCAGGTATGGTTTCTAGGAAGTTAAAAAGAAATGTAGTATTTCAACAGTAGGGGAAATACTTTGCTGCATTGTCAAGATCAGTTTCTTTTCAACATTGGAACTAATTTTGGATGCCCTATATCAGAGAGTGAAACACTTATTATGCACAATAAATCTGGGTGCTGCTCCCACCTTAGGTGCACTCCATGTATCTGTCTTTGTATGGAAATGCTCCGGTAACGGGTGGCGTTAAGGAAAAAATTGGCCAAAATGGGGACTGTTTGAACACACCACCCAACGAATGCAAATTATTCTACCCAAATATGTGAGATGAACTTCAGATCAGGCACAGAAGGTAAATGACCCCTACAGTAGCTCAATTGCATATAAACACCCTTCTAACATCTCATTGTGAATGGTGTGTGCCAACCCCTTTGTGGCCCCCTTTTGGAGGCCCTGTAGTTCTACTACAGCCCCAGGAAAGCTGCTAATGTGAGGCTGCATGAAAGCAACCAATCAAGAGCCCAGCAGGCTCAGTTAAAAGGAGCTGCAGGGCCCTAGCAAGTCAGTTCCTGGCTGGGCCCAGAGGATCAAGGAATGATGCTCCTCTCTGGCCACAGGAGCTTGAGGGTTAACCAGAGTTTGGTTCTGGCTGGAGCTGGGGCGGGGGAGAGCGCAAGTGTGCTAGCACTGAGAACTTTAACTCTGAGGTAAGGAGTGAAGATAAAAGGGGCCAGGTGGGAAGAAGCCCAGGGAAATAGCTGCTGAAGACTAAAGTTGAGTAGTACATGGCGGCTACTTTTAGGGTCCCTGGGTTGGAACCTGGAGTAGTTCGCGGGCAAGTGTTCTCCCACCAGCGAAATGGTGTAAACCCCAAGAAGAAGTGGACAAGGCTCGTTTGGAAGCCCAAATGAAAAGAGTAATTTAAAGAGCCCACAGCCAAGCCTGAAGATCCTGATGAACCCAGAAGGCAATCATTTTGATTGTGACCAGGCCAGAAAGCCACACTACTGAAGACTTCTCCCCCGCACCTCACCCTGACCACGGTTAACAACCTACAGGAGATGCCAAGAGTGGAAAAGGACTTCAGTAACACACACAGCACCAGGAGGTTCACACGATGTTAGTCCCCCCCCATTACACTCCGTTATAGTGCAGTGATTGTCAATATGTTTGTACACAGCTGTCGCACTTGAACAAAACATAAAAACAGTTTTAGGAAGTCTTTATATGGGTTCCTGCCAGCTCCCAATTCAGACAATATCTCGTATTGCTGGAATCTTTCAAAATGGAAGAAACTCTGTGACATTTCTACACTTGCTAGTGGAAAAAGCCAAATCCAAACTGTTGCATCAGAGAAACTAGAACCAGGAAAGGCACAAGAGTTGGTTCTTTTTATTTTTTTAAATCTTATTAGGTTTATCATTCAAACTTCAGTTGCCAAGGAAGTTTGGTATTTGATTCACTTTATCCATCCTCATTACCTAGTATTCTATCTGAACACCTTGCAAGCAGGGTAGTGTCTCCCAGAGAGACTGTGTAACTTGCCCAAGGTCTCACAGGAAGCCTGGAAGAGCAGGAAATTGACCTTGTGTTTTCCGGTGCCACAAGCTAGTGCCCTAACCACTGGCACATCTTCCTCTCCTCCTGGAGTAAGACAGAAGGATAGGTACTGTTGCACTATAATGTCATTTGAAGTCTACCCTAGTATTGTACTCTGAGAACCATTGCACTGCTGGATGTTGATGTGGAGTAGGCTCTTGAGGTCTAATTTTTAAAAGCATTAAGCTTGCACCTGTACACTTGCCAAGATTTACTTCCACAAGACACTGTACCTGGTGGTGAGACTATTGAACCTCTGCTGAGAAAAGGGAAAAACTGAAAGCCAACATAAAAGAGCATGGAATAAAATATTAAGCAGAAACAAACCACCATAAGAAGCGCAACAAATCTGCAGTCAGACAGCACCATATCATAGAGGAAAAAGTTGCCTCAGCCCACTAGTAGATAAGAGTACTCCATTTCCTTATGTTCACAATTAAAATATCTCTCTTCATACTGCAACTAAAGAGCTGCAAATGTGGGACCCTTCCTTGCTGAGGATAATTGTGTGGCAACCATCTGCGATGTGGGCAGTTGTATATAGACTCAAACTATTGGAAGCAATTCAAGGGGAACATCTCAAAAGCCATGGTAAAACAGGGACATATAATTAAAAAGGGAATGCAGTAAGAGTGAAAGAAAACCATAAAACACAAGTAGGAGAATAACGAGGAATTAAATAGCCAACAATGCAGCATGCTATTTGCATTATGTACATTCCCAGAGTTTTTTATCCTTGCAGGTGCAGCTGTTGCTTAGTGATGGCCAAAAGAACAAGCAGATCCAGAAACCTGTTTGATGCACTGAGAATCCAAAAAGACAATTTGCACTTTATGATGGTGAGGTGGTAAATGACCTTTATGATTCACCGCTTAACAAAACACCTGACCAGGATGAAGATCCTCTTGGCAAAGTCCTGAGTTTTCTGGTAGGCTATATATTTTTTTAAAAATGTGGTGTATGAAACACTGGCTCAGGCAAGAGAGACAAGAACCAAGTGAGAAACTGACCAATTTTTTGCCTGATTACACCAACTAGCCTTCCCTTGTGAGTTTGTTCGATTTAGATCGTGAAATTGTGCATCATTGCCCATCAAGCAGACTGTGAAAAAGCATTCTTAGCAAAACAGAGTCTATGCTGGATAGACTTTGGGATGTTGGATGAGCTCTGCCAATTCCACGCCTGTAGGCTGAGTGTATGGGGAATGATGTGTGTCCTCTGTTAGCTAAAAGTGTATGAGGCAATGAATTCAGCAGACAAAGTCTCAAGAAGTAAAATTGGGTCTCAAAACACTGGCAGAAGATGCATTAGGTCATACCCACTGCCTGAAGGATATCCTGTTTGCTCCAGCATTTGGAAAGAAGCATCAACAATGTGGCAAGAAAAAGTGTACGTCAAAACACATCCTCCTTAATGACTATTAGTCTCAGCGTGTTTTTGCACATGATTAAGGCATCTCCCCGATAATCAGTTCCTTAACTTCTTTTTTAGCTGTAAAATCATATTTACAAATCTGCTTGGGCATATTAATCTGTAATAGCTATTGTTTTGTTAAATGTATTGTCCTTTTCAAGGATAGGAGCCATACACTTGATGCACTCTCACTTAGACCCAGATAGAACTGGGCTTATTACTATTCTGGATGTGTAGGGGAGTGGTTACCCGCTCCTGCCCTGAGGGATTTAAAACAGCCCTGGAGTAGAGCTGTGGAAGGGCAAGAGGCCTGGGCTGATTGGGAGGAAGCAGGCTCAGCTGGGGCCACGCCCCAATCAGGGCCCAGATGGCCCTATAAAGGCTTGAGCCAGGAGGTCAAGCAGACAGTCTCTCTCTGTGTTCAGAGGGAGATGGGCCTGGCTGCAGGGAGCTAGAGACAGGGTACCGGAGCGGAGCAGGGCTGGGCTGGGGAAAGGCAGAGGAGGTGGGGAGCTCCAGCCTGGAAAGCCCCCAGGCTGTGGCCTAGCATTGGTCTAATAGGTACTGGGGGTTGCAGAGGGCAGCCCAGGGGTAGGCAAAGGCAGCAGGTTCAAGCCCAATCTTGCCTGTGATGAGTGGCTGATACTGCAGTCTGCCTCAGGGTGCGGGGGCTAGTTGGTGACTGGCAGTAGCCTTATACTGAGGTGAGGTGGGGCTAGTGGGTGTGGGTTCCCCTGGGATGGGGAGACTTAGAACTGTGGGGATACTGTCAGGGGGAAGCCCCCCAGATAAAAGGGCACCAGGGTCCGGGAGGGACACAGGGCCAGCGGCAAGGCGGATCACTGGCCTGCAGAGGGCGCTCCAAGGCTGGCAGAGCTAATTCCCGGAGACGACCAGCAGGAGGAGTCTGCACTGCTACAGGGTACTAATAATGGCTCTCAAAATTCTTTATAAATAGCACCATCTCAGTACTTTGTCAGGCATGAAATTTTGTAAGACTGAAACATTTTGAATAAAGGGTCAACTGTATTCTTCCCTATCCCTCATTTGTGCAAAGCACCCCAGGCTCCCTTTAAATTCTTTGGTCTCAAAGGGCCTCCCCTGCCGTCTCTCACTCAGTGACCTCATGTCTGTAATAGAATATGGTACAGTTATTTGTATTAATCTCACTTGCTTGCTTTGACTATATCTCCTGAATCACTGCCCATGACAGACTGTCTGTGTATGTGTGTCAGTAGGACTCTTACCCTGGAAGTTAGTATGAACTGATAGGACGCAATTTATTACTGAATTCCTTGTATTTCTAATGTGCTTCAACACAAGGACATAAACTCCATGTCCTTCAGCAGCATGCGCAAGATGTGCAAGTTTGTGGCACTGCACCCCAACTATGAACGGAAGCTGTGAGTGGGTATGAGAGGGAGTAGCACTACACTGCAATCACAGGGGTTGACTGCACTTGGACTTAACGCACAGCCTAAAGTGCATAAGCAATCTAGCCCTCTTAATTGCGGTAGGAATAGCAAGAACAATCCACTTCCAAATGTGAAAAATTAACTGGGAGTTGCAAAGAACATTAAAGGGTAAGAATATTACTGAATATGGGCCTTACTCTGTGCCACTGAAGTTCATCATGGTTTGTTTAATTTAATTTAATTAATTTATTTATGGCTATTGACTTCAATTATACAGGAATGGGCCCTGTATTTTTTTGGAATTATGCCACTTCCTGAGCTTGGAAAATAATGCATTTTTAGCAGCATAAAAATATTGCATAGTATAAAACTGTACAGCCATGGTTACGGACGCTGCATTAAGGAAACTATTCCTGATGTAATGTTAGTTTTATAGACAGTAAAAGTCTTAAAATTCTCTGATAAGGTTTTTTTTTTTTTAAAGAAACCTAAAAGAGTATAGTGGCTAAAATGCCAGGTTAGAAGAGCTAAAGAGTGAAATCAAGGGACCAGTGAAGGTGTGAATAGAGCAACATAATTATTCTGGTCCATATGCATTCGCTGTGTATTCTGTATGTGGTAATGACAGGTACTGAATGCATCAGAGAAAGGTGGCATTTCTTCCCCTGCGCGCACACACACACACACACCCTTCATTCATGCACTTACCTGAATGTCCAACGCTAAAACAGCAAGAGGAAATACTTAGGACCTTATTTCTTAAATTCCATCTGTGTATTTTATGACCTGAAACAAGACTGGTAAATCTTATAAATTTAGTAACACTTATCCTAACTAGTATAATGAAAAGTGCTCTTCTTATACAGTTTTTCAATACATTTCAATTTTCCAATATATAGTCTCTCTCTCTCTCTCTCTCTCTGTGTGCATCTGTTTCTGACTGAGCAGTTACCCTTGTGTGTAGTTTTTGCCACAAAATTGTGCCAACCGCATGGATGCAAAACAGACTTTGTATGCACAAATCTCATATCTAATCAAGCGCCAATGGATTTTGCACATTCAAACGCTATCATTTTTTGTGCAGGCATGTGATTGCATGACAAAAGATGCACATGCATATGTACATGGAGGTTTGGTGGAGTCCACTATGAAAATGGCCTTAAATATCTCATCCTCTGAACTTTTATTAAGCTCAAAACTTTGGGCAGCTAGTTCCACGGTTCATCACTGTGTGCGTTAAAATTTCTTTGTATATATTTTAATTTGATAGAATCTCTTATGTTGTCAATCAAGGTAAATAGGAATGTCCAAATAGCCTTCAACATAACCTCTCTTTTTATACACCTCTATTGTCTGTCTCTTTTCCACTTCTATTCAAATTAAATAACTTACTCTCTCCCTAAATAAAAGCCCCTACTGATACCTCATAAACTTTGTCCCCTTCTTTGGACTGTAAGTTCTGAAATGTTTTCTGAGATGAGTTAACCAAAACTGAAATCAATATTGAAGGTTGTGACACCGTCAGTCCATACAATGACCCTATATTTTTCATATATTCGAATAACTTCTTAATACAGCATATTGCCTCTCTTACTACTGATGGGCATTTTGCCAATATCATTTTTAAATATCCCTATGTTGCCGTCTCTCTTTCCTGAGAGGTTATAACTAATTCAGAACCCATCAGTATGTACAAGACAGTAGTTTTAAATTGCTTCTTTTAGTGTTTGAAACCACCTCATCCCTCTCTGCTTGAAACTGCCACAATTGTCCATACAAATTAGAGCCATACTCTATCAGATAAAAAGAATCAAAATTCTTCACAGGAAGGTAAGAGTGAAATTTCTGAGATTTTATTTCTACTTCAACTGAAAGCTCACTGAAGTGGGAGGAGCCATTTTGCCTAGCTCCACCAGGACAAAAATACAGATTTCCAAAAAGCCTATAGACCAATTAAATGAAGGGTCTTTGTTTCAAGGAGAAAATTCCAGTTTTTTGTTGTTTTTTAAGCCCTACTTTTTTCATCACCATTTGAGGAGTAGATGTAGTTTAAGTTTCTTCAGTTAATGTAATCTGTGATGCAGAAGAAAACTTGGTTAATATTATGCTCCGTTCAGAATGTTTTACCACATCTTAAATGCTATATCCATTCTAGAGCACCTCCAGGTTCACAGCATATAAAATGAAAAAAGTATGAGAGCAGAATAACTTTTGTCTTTAGATTGCAATCAATTCTTTAGGTAATTTAAAAACAAACTCCATTTTTAGATGCATCCTATGTCATTAAAAAACTTTCCAGGGACATGGCTTACTAGGAAGGAAGAGGACATTAACTTTCATTTGCTTTGTATCAGGTCCAATGGAAAAATTCCCTTGGTCAAGCCCATTTTCCTCTCCATCATGGGTTAGATCTATTGTCTGATAAACGTGGAGTTTCTTTCCTGTGACAGAGTACATTTTTAGGCCCAGATTCAGCACAACACTTAAGGATATGCACAACATTAAGTACATGATAGCCTCATTGACTTCCAATGGAACCTCTTGTGCTTAAAGTGTAGCATGTACTTAAGTACCTTACTGAACCAAGCCTTAGTCCTTCTATTTTTTGTTCAGAATTGTAATCTAACTTGAGTCAGTTTTTTTTAACCTCCTGAACTGCTCCTGATCATTACGTGAAACTAAAGATACGCTGGACACAATGTTGCTGCTTTGTGGTGATTGTTGGGTTTAGTTTTATTTATTCCCAAGAAAGTATCAGCGGGAAGACAACAAATAGAATTATATGGTAGATTAAATCAAATGATGTAAATTCCTCTGAACATAAGAGTTCCTTCTTACTGAATTATGCTGAAAGCCATACACTTAGCATAAAAACATTTAAAAAAGTATGAACAAGGGTCTATTTAACTAGGGGAAAGAAAAACTGATGGTATTTTTCTATCTACCCATCAAGTAAAATGCATGGTCAATATTAATTAGATCCCTTTAAAGTACATGGAGTGCAAGGAATGGTTTTTATGCACATATTGGAAAAGGATGGAACATTGGTTAATAGTACATTGTAAAAGTTACATCAATAGTAAGACACTTGAGGCCACATATTCTAGTTAGCAATGTACTTAGTTACAAGTTCCAGTCACAAACTCACACAAAGTTCAGGAACCTGTGGATCCAGAGCTAGCTAGAAAGAGTCTAGATGCAAATTTGGCCCTGTATATGAATCTACACCTCCCCAAAATTCAGAGGTGTGCTGATCCAGAATTTTGGTTCTGGCCTCTCTACTGAATATTCCAGGATTCCACAAATCCAATAAGCTAAACTTACCTTTTTAATGGGTAAAATCCTGGTCAGATGGAAGTCAATGTGAGTTTTGCTGTTGACTTCAATGGGGTCAAGATTTTACCCAGTGACTTTAACTAAAGCAGAACAAGACAATAAAATGAGAGAGCGCACAGTGAGAAGTCCTTATTTTAGAAACTAAATTTAGCCACACTTCAGTCTCCACCCCTCTCCAGCTGCTTCCATCGGACAAATATTTTGACCTCTGCCATGCAGAATGATCTAGAGATCTTAAAGTGTATTTCCACACAGCCTGCAGCAGTGAGCCTCCCATCATGGGTCAACACATGCAGGCTTGCTGGGCTCATGCTACAGAGCTAAAAATAGCCGTGGAGATGTTGAGGATCAGGCTGGAGCTTAGGTGCTGAAGCATCGGGAGGGGGATTGGCTTCAGCACTATGTATGTAGGTATTGTCAGAGTACTAGCACAAGCCCAAGTCTGGCAATACCAGCCAGGAGGCTTGCTGCCGTAGACTGTATAGATGTACCCAAGGATACAGGAACCTGACAGTCGCCACTGTTCTTAAAGCTTAAGGATATGCACAACAAGCTTAAAGCTCCATATCCCCAGGAAACCTGAATAATCTGGCTCTAGGACAGTGAATTACAGGGAGACCAAAGCTACCCCTAATCTGGGACCAGAGAACAGGACTGCAGCATGGGTCCTTATGTCTTCTCCTCTCTTGGGCT
Organism: Terrapene triunguis; assembly: GCF_002925995.2. Taxonomy (NCBI): domain Eukaryota; kingdom Metazoa; phylum Chordata; order Testudines; family Emydidae; genus Terrapene; species Terrapene triunguis. The sequence goes on along the minus strand of NW_020699373.1, from coordinate 7,211,420 downwards.
GGAGTAACAACTGCAGCTGTTTAGTGCTAATTGCATGTTGTGTTGGTTACATTGGCATGGGTGCAGTGCCAAGCCAGAGGCTACACTCCAGTCTTCTCCCTCACTGGGTCCCATTACTGTGATTAGGGTTTTCATACAGACTCCTGCTGCTGCATGCAAGGAAGCTAGAGCCATCTAGACATCTGCAGACCGACCTGCACACACCCAATTGCAGAATCAAAATGGTGTGGAAGTTCTTAGATTAGATCTTCACAGCACAGGTGAATTTGACCCTCAATATATTTTTTTCCATCCTATTCATAGTCCATACATGCTATCCCTGTGATGTTTGTGACCAGTACCCAATTTCCTGCAGTTATCTAATTGGCCCTACCCTGCTACCTTTTCAAAAGTACAAATCATAGAATATCAGGGTTGGAAGGGACCTCAGGAGGTCATCTAGTCCAACCCCCTGCTCAAAGCAGGACCAATCCCCAACTAAATCAAGCCTGACCTTAAAAACCTCTAAGGAAGGAGATTCCACCACCTCCCTAGGTAACCCATTCCAGTGCTTCACCACCCTCCTAGTGAAAATGTTTTTCCTAATATTCAACCTAAACCTCCCCCACTGCAACTTGAGACCATTACTCCTTGTTCTGTCATCTGGTACCACTCAGAACAGTATAGATGATTTTGAGCAACTCTATTTTTGGGTGTCCAACTTGAGACCTCTTAATGGAGCCTGATTTTCAGAGGACAGGCACTCAGCTCTTCCTGAAAATAAGGCTACTTTACCAGTTTCAAGTTCGGCAGCCAAAATCAGAGGTACCCAAAATCACTTGCCAGCCTTGAAAACGTAGAACTATTTTCTTATGATGTCTAGCCACTGTAACATCTCCCCCCCAACAACCACAAAGCACAGCAGAGGCTGTATGTAACAATGTCTTTCCTGTCTTCTCACCAGCAGTGAACTTATGGTCATGATTAAAGTATGTCCTTAATACATGCTGAGTGCATTATTGAAACCATGATGACAGACAGGATTCCTGGCTTCCTAACTGATGGGATTATTCCTCAGGCCCATAACCCATATACCTAACAGTTGCCAGGAAGTGCCAGAGCTGGATGCCATAATACTTGTTAACTATTAATGTCTCACATGTTCTCAGCATAGGGGGCTACCTTGTGCCTATTGCCTATAAGTCACAGCCTCAGTAGGGGAGCAACGGAGCTGCAGTGCTATAGGGGTAGTTTGAGAAAGTATTGGGGGCCCCCCTGGCATGCAGATGGAACACAGAGGCTGCATCTTTGTTTAGCCTCCATAGTGCCCTTGGCTTCTCTCCTCTCTATACTTTATGGCGTGATGTATTTTCCAACTGTCTTGGCTACAAAGACTGTTATATAGTCTGTAAAATAGCAGATGGAACCAAGCAAAGCACCTGAGTCTACTTCACTATACTCATGTTTGCGAGTAGTTACAGACGGAGTCCCACTGAAATCAGCATGACCACTTACAGTGAGGAATGTTTACTCATGTAAGGATTACTTGGGCTTTAATGTGTCTAAACAATGCACTGCAAAATGCTGAGTTGTGGGGAGGTAGCTGGTGCAATACTTCAGTGATCTGTGTCATGTCCAGTCTTAGTCTGTATGTTCAAAGAAATGTGAAGATGAAATTACAGTGAGATTAGTAACAAAAATCAGTGAGGACAAAGAAACCATATTAAGAGGCCCCAGAAGATAAGACAGAGGGTCAGAAAATGATAGTAGCCTTGCCAGTTAAGATCTCTTGGGACAAAATCAATCCAAAATATAGATATTCAGTAGGCAGGAAGTCTAGTAAGCAGTAACACTTTAAAAAAAAAAAAAAGAGTAGAGCTAAGCAATTTTTTTTTTTCAGTTTGGTGGTCAAGCGCTCTCCTCTCCTACCCCCTCCCCGCAAAAAGTTTCAGTTTTTTAATCAAAACTGTGTTGTTGTTGTTTTTTTTATGGAAAAAAAATTCAGATCAAATGAAACACTTTGAATGTCACAGTGAAACGATATTTTAGAAGTGAAACGTCAATTTGTAACGATGGTTTTCAAAAGTGAACTGTTTTGACATTTTCAGAATTTTTTATTTCAGTTTAGATTAAATAAGCTGTTCACTGAATTCAACCTGAATTCACAAATAGTTCTGGTGTCCTGAAAAATGCATTATTTTGTTTGGTGCATTGGAGAAATCCGTTAATAGTTGATCTCTTCATGCTCTGGTGAGATGGCACTGGAACACTTTGTTCAGCTTTGGACACATCAATGTTCAGTTCTGGACATGCCACTGAATTTTTTTTAATGGTTTGCTAATTAACCGAGAATGGATTTTTGGAATAGCTTCTTGATTCTGACATTGCCTACTGCCCATTTTCCCATCACATAGCTTTCTCCATCAGTGGATGAGGGGCTAATAGGTTAATAATGCTCCTCAGTTCGATCATCTCCAGGGACAGCCCCGAAGCCAAGATAATCTCCCTTAAAATGGGCAAGTCAAGCCCTACGTTAGAATTGTAATAAATGGTACTTGTGTGGTTAACTAAAAAAAATCTCCTATAACTACTTTCCTGAAAGAGTCAGATTCGGGAGAAGCCAGAGCTAAAAATCATAAGGGATAAAGACACGCCAAAAAAAACCCAACAAAATGGTGGATTAGAACAAGGTCAGTCACCGTGTTAACAAGCTTCAGATTTATGAGCCGCTAAACCTGCCAGGCAGAGAGACTGACTGGACACTGTGATGGGCAAAGCCAGCTGCAGTCAGATTTGCTTCGGATCTGAAGGCCTCGGAAATTGAATTATTGAGTCTAAATCAGTTGTGGGAATACCAAGAGATCACATCGAGGAAAACTAATTTCACAAGCTATCAGAGAATATTTCGCTGGCCTGCTCCCACTTAAACTCCGCTTCTGAAAAACAAAAGAGGTGCTTTGCACTCAAGTTTAAAATGGAACCTTTGTAACTGGAGATTGAGCTTTTTAGCTGTAATCCATTTCTATGAGTAATTTCTACTAGAAGTAAATGTAAACTGTATTTGATAGCTTCGGGAGTGTCTTCATAGAGCTATTGCATATTAATGAGAACATCTCAGACAGGAGTGGAAATGGACAAAAACAGCAACCAAAACTGGACTAGTAAGAATAATTGAAGGAGCAGAGTCTAAACCTGCTTGCTTCTGAAATCAGTGGAAAAACTCCTATATATTTCACACTAAGCAGAATCAGGCTTTTTGAGACAATCTGCATTTAGGAAGGTTAGATGGAAAGGCAGAAGGAACTGAAGTCTTGTGTCTTGGAAAATGCCAAGGCTGCAGGGCTTGAACAGCGAAAAGGGAACTCGCTATTCCTCTCTATACTAATCTTACATTGATTAAAGAGACCAGTATCTTCCATAAACCCATCCCCACTCCTCCCCATCAGAGTTATAACATGGAGAGAGACCATATTAGGGCAGTTGTGTCAGGGATGTGTGTCATACGTATAGAGAAAGGCAGTGCAAAGAAGGGTGTCTTGGCTGGAAGGGAAATGTGGGAGTATCAGGGTTTTCTTTGTGAGCAGGCGAACAGTTACAGAAAATAAAATGACACTATACACTGACATATAATCAAAGTTCCCAAAGGATTAGCTGAACTTTGATACTTCCTGAACATTTCCCATACACATCCAGTACTGAAACCGGAGTGAGTATATTCACCAGCACTAGGAAATGCACTTCTGCACAAGCAGAGACATCTTGGACCTCCTTGTGCTCCATTTAAATGACACACCAGCTGCATGGAAGAGACTACAATTCATCATCACTGATTTTTTTTCACCCATTATATTGTCATATTTTTTACATTTTCCTCTAGTTTAATGTTGTTCTTTGTTTGCTGGACTTTTAAATTTCCTTTCCCCCCTTTCCTTTCCCCAGACTGTATTTAGATTTATATCTAGCTCCCTTGTCTTTCCTCCCATTGGCTCAATTGGTTTGAAAAAGAGAATCTTTTACGACTTTCCTTTCAATTTTATGTTTTCACCTGTTTGTAATTGTTCTTTTCCCTTTTCATTTTTATTAGCGTTCTACCATTGTAGGTGCCTTATGTCCTACTAGATATGATTTTAAAGCCTTGTTGGTCACTCTCCCTTTCTTATCTTACATAGGGTAGTTCCTGCTTTTCCTACATTTTGTGCTACTTTAGGAATTGATCCAAAAACCGTTGAAGTCAGTGAGGTTAACTGACTTGAAAGGGCTTTGCATCAGGCCCATGGGGAAAGACCAACTCAACCAAACTTAAAGTGTAACTCCCAATGAAGTTTGTTGGTCAAATTGAGCAGTGGCATACATTGCTGCATGAGGTACATATTGCTCACTGCCCATTTTCCCATCACGTAATATCAAAGATGTAAATATCAAGGTAGTTTAACTTGCACTGGTTCTGCCTTGAGAGTAAAGGTGGAAGGCAGACACGTAGCAGGAAATCAATTAATTGTTGGCTGTAAAATAAAGCCAGATCCCCCTACCTTTTGCCTTTACACTGCTCTGATTTTCACAGTACACCCACCATGTCATGGAGACTGACATTGCCCTCAATTGCTCAAATTTACCCTTCCGAGTTCTGAAGTGCTAGACATCACCTTCATCTATGACTCTCTGAAAGGAAGTCCAGTAAGGGTCTAGCTATGTGTACTTTTAATCAGTTACATCAATTCAAATCTTTGGGCTTTGGGGCTTAGCAATGAATTGTTTCTCTTCTCGCTTGTAAGTGATGCCTTCCCCTACCTCCCGTTAAGTCCCAGTGCATTAACAGCAAAAACGTGTACTTTGTCATACTGATAATTGGGAGAAGCCAAAGTCGCAGGCTGGGAAGAAGAAAAAACTTGAAGTTGATGGTGACCAGGACCATGGCCAGAAAAATAAATCAAATAATTGCACATATTTCCATAACAGCTGGAAGAAAAAAGATAAGTGTCATGGATGTAGAAACATAAAATCAGCACAGCTGTGATCGAACAGTTCATGTAGAACCGATGACCAAAAGGCTTCCCGTTGCTCTTTGGGGCAGGAAATGTATCCTCTTATGTATTTGTACACCACTTTGCACGCCGGGTCCCCCATGCTGATTGGGGGCCCCTGACTGATCTTGCAATTGGGATATTTACTAATAATGTTTGGTCTAGATTGTGCAACCCTTACTCCTTTTGATGAGTACTTACATGAGGAGTCTCACTGAAGTCACTGGGACTATTTGCATGAGAAAGTAGCCACCATGTTAGGGAGGCACAATCTAGCAAGGAGGAAAAAAAATAAAACTATAATTTAAATATGTAGGGAAATAGGGTAGTTTTTTCCATTATGTATATTCATATTACTTAGGATGATGTACTGTCTGGCTATTTCACTGCAGATACATCTTTTTGTACTGTTTTATAGGCTGGTACACTCATTAGTGAGAACAACAATATTATCTCTTAATCCAGCAAGGTATAATCCTTAATTATAGATCCATAAACCCCAAACAAATTTCCACAAAACTCTGGAAGTGACTGGTAATCACTGTATTACCTAGCAAAATGCAAGGGAAGGGGGAGAAGTATGTTAGTATTCTACTAGGTGGCCACTTAGCATTTGCATTCCGACTCTGAACATATTAAATCTCCCTTGTTGAAGGTTCATTAATTCATATCAGCATGAAATACCAAGGTAGTTTGTGTGTCTGGACACTGCTTTAATTCGATCTCCAAAAATAACCTTGGAAGGAAGTCAGTCTGCAAATGACAAGTTTGAATAAACATGTGAGTACATAATTAAAAATATTTCTTCAAAGGTTATAGTCTCGACTATCTCAGAGACCTGTCATAATGAAGTACTGAAAAATAAAAGAACAGAACTGGAGTTAAGTCCAGCTGCATCATATACTGCTCCAAAATTTTTGGCGCTGTCTTTGTAGTTATAAAATCAATTTTAACAAAGCCTAGAGTGCACACTTCGGGGATAACCAGTGCTTAAAGGCAGAGCCTCAGCACCTCTAGGCTGGGCCGTTCAGAGCCCCAGCACTTCTGGGTTTGCTGCATCGGTTATGAATGTAAAAAAATTGCTTGAGCCCCGGCACCTCTGTCATTACAAATTAAGCACTGGGGGTAACCCAATTTTCTGCTTTCCTAAAACATAATTCAGCAGTTAGACTTCAGGCTTATACATTTGTTCGATGAGCATTTTAAAACCGCCAAAGTTGATACATTTAAGAGATGGGCTGGTTGAAAAATTTCTGATAAAGCTGTTTTTGAGGGGAAAACTGGGTTTTCAAAATGATCATTTGATTTGGAAATGCTGCCCCTATGCCTTGTGGGAGTTGTAGTTCTGTTGCTTCATGTCCCCTTTCTTCTCTGTGGGCTGCGCTCCCTGGCTGGATTAAATCTCCTATGATGCACTGCAGCCTTGGGACTCCTGTGATGCAACTGCCTCTCCTCACCAAGAATGGAGACCATGGTTCATTTTGGGAGTCTTGACCAGGGACCCAGCCCTGCAGAGGAACATGGGAGCATGAGGCACCACAGCAACATTTCTAGACTGAAATATTTCAGTTTTTGCTTTTGTGGGGGACACATTTTCCAAACACTTCTCTTTGCTAATCCCTGCCCTGAAGAGTAATATTAACTTTGTGATATGAAGCCTTTTTGTCAACCTTATGCCAAATATTACTGTACTGACATAGCACAGTGATGCTTTACATTTAAAAACGGAAACCCAACAGATCCATAATGCCGCTCAATCCCCTATGGTTATGGTTCTTTTTGGAGGCTGAGGGGAAACATGAATTATTCTAGTTTAGTTTATCCCTCCCCATGCTCACTGGCCAGAGTAGCTGAGGGCTTGTCTATACAATGTGGCCATGCACTCCAAAAGGGTGTGAATTCTAATGTTCACTAACATGTTGCACACTAGCTGGCTCATGTGGACCTGGCTGGTGCACACTAAAAACTCCCTAGCATGCATTATTGTAGCACTCTGAGTACTACATGAATGTGCATCAGGGAACTTTTGGTATATGCCAGCAGGGTCCACATGGGCCAGTTGGTGTGCATTAGAATTCACACCCCTCTGGTGCGAACAATGCACAGTGCAGACAAGCCCTGAGCCAGGGCAGGGTTTATTGTAGCTTGCTGCTGGCACAATGTAGCAGTTCATTTTCTGCCCAGGCCTTCTCTGGGAATAAAGAGGAAACGAGTTGTATTTCTGAGTCAGTGCATCCAAAAGCTATTTGTGGGCTGGTGTAGCTTATTCCACACTGCTTGGTCAGGGCTGTGCCTGGAGCCACAATCTTAGCCCTCCATTATACATTGTATATTATATATGGAACCATGACTTTCCCTTTAAATTTCCTTGTCCATGTTAACCTGTATCACAACCTTAACTTAAAAATAGTTTTTTTGCCTGTGGATTCCACTAGCTGCAGTCAACAGAATAATCATAACAATAAAAAACACCAAAGTGGGAAAGCAAATGTCAGGCAAGTTATATAACCTTCCAGGAGACACTAACATTTCCTCTGCATAATTGATAGAAGTCTGATCAGAGAGGACACTCATTTGACAACTCTGCATAATAAATTATTGCTTTAATATTTAAACCGTTCTTTCTTTCTGCATCTAATTTAATGACCCATTTTACATGTTCCTAATTCCTGAGATATTAGAAATCTGTTTCATAATTATGCCTCTATTACTACATATTATTTAAACTCTAGGACACAAGACTGCTGATTGTCTGAGATTACTGTGTGGAGCTTAACCTCTTGCAAGCCAGAATGTATGAAGATATTACATGCAGTTGAAAAGGAATGGTGTGTGTGTGGTTTTTTTTAGAAAATATTTTAAGAGCCATATCCTAAGCTACTGTAAATCAGCATATCTCCATGGTAACAAATGGTGTGGTGCTGATTTACATCTGTTTTGGATATGGCCCTTTAGCAACAAAAAATTATATAGGGTACTCAGGCAAAAAATGTATATTGCCCAGAAGTGGGGTGAATGTGACATTACTTAGGCTGGGTATAGTATTGTTTCATTTCTTAGCAGACAGCTGTCTATTGTCCACAGCACACCAAACACCACCACAAATGCCACCCTTACTTGGGGTCGTAGAAGAGAGGCCAAGGTCTGAGTGGATCTAAAGATCTATGGATATGTTACCACTGCTAGATGTGTTGTCTCCAGGCACAGTGGTGGGGTACTTTGGACCGGGATATGCTGTATATGTTCTGCATACATAAATGATTTCAGTGTCTTGGGCTGTGGCTTGACCCTTTCCACAGGTACTACATCAAATAAGAAATGGAACAATTCCATGGAAACACGCAGTACTATTTCATACTTAATGTAGTCAAACTTAGAAAAGTCCCCCTGTGATCCATTTCTGTAGAAGGCATCAAACAGCACTACATGTTCAGAAGACGCTCCCATTACCCAGCATGTTTTGTTTACTATGAGAGGACTTGGCCTAACTTGAAGTGATATTGTCTTCATGGGTTTACTGTGTACTTGATCTGTAATATATGGGGAAAATGATTTTATTTAATATGTATGATTAACATGAAAGAACAGTAGGCATTATACATTGTTTGAAAATTGTTTTTTATGGCTTACTTGAACAACTAAATTGTCTTAGGTTTAGCTAAATCCTTGGTGAATCAGACTTGGTGTACTTGCTCTCACTTAAACTAATTTGTCCTGAGTAATAGAGAGGAAAATCCTATGGAGGTATTTCAAGGAAAGCACAAGAAACAATTAAACATTTAGGCTGAGATTTTTCCAGAGTTAATGCTGCTAGCGCACCCAATTCCCATTGAGTCCCTAACTCCCATAAACTTAATTTATTAAATTGCATGTATTGATTTACATGTATTTGTACAAGGAGACTTTGGCAAACCAGTAAAGTGCCTGAAATCACTATGGCTTATTGCTAAAAGCAGCCAAGTCAGCAGGCCGTAAAGTGGCCATGTAGCAGCCTCCGCTCAGGGCTGCCCGGGGGGGGGGGGGGGGGGCCCAGGCCCTACAGGGGCCCCCATGAGAGTTTTTCGGGGGCCCTGGAGCGGGGCCCTTCACTCGCTCCAGGGCCCCCGGAAAACTCTCGTGGCGCCCTGGCCCCCAGAGCTTCTTCCGCTCCGCGTCTTCGGTGGCAGTTCGGCGGCAGGGGGGCTTTCTGCTCTGGACCCGCCGCTGAAATGCCCTGAAGACCCACGGCGGGGGGTCCTTCCGCCCCGGGACCCATCGCCAAAGACCCCAGGCCTCCTGAATCCTCTGGGCGGCCCTGCCTCAGCTTGACCAAGGCAGGACGGGAGGGGGTTTTGGTGCCACAGAAAGGGCAGCTTGACCCCGCGTCCTTCCTGATAAGAATTGTGTTGAAGTTGCTGATACATGCATTTTAGAAGAGCAGGATGTGTCCACAGGAATGTGTCTAACAGGGTCTCAAGGCTGCAAACTCTGGGGAAAACCCACACCTGGTTAATCAATAATCCGAAGGAAGCCTCTTGCTTGACCGTTGAAACTGCTTACTTAACATGTTTTCTTTGAGGGACATGTCATTGTATTACTTTGTATAAATAAAGGGGGAAAGTTTGAGATGGGGGGGGACTCTTTTTGGGACTGGTCTCTCCCTCTGGATGCATCTTGTGTTGCCCACCGGCAGACGGGCTGCCACAGTGCCACTAGAGAGCCACACTCAGCTTCGGTAAGTGTGGGGCGGGAGGGTCGGGGGGGGGGGTTACTAACCTGTTGCAGATGTGTGTAAGTGCTTGAGACTAAAGTTTAGCTTTAAGTGAAAACACTCTTGTCTTGTCCTGTTTGTGCCAGCCATCTATCAGTCGGATGGCCATGTCTCCCCTGATTTGGGGTGAAAGAACCCCTGGTAACATAATTACAAAGTACCCTCTTGGTGGCATTTGAGTACCCTTTACCTTTGTCAAGATGGCTTCCAGCAACATTGTTTCCCCAAATAGTGAGGATATACTTTGTGACTGTGCAGGACCAGCACTCCAGATTCCTTGAGAGGAGGATCCATGATGGAATACAATAGCCAGTTGACTAAGTCTTAAGTGGTTTCAGGATCTCTCATTAGCTAGAAGCCTGAACAAAGATGTGCCTTAAATCTTGCTATGAATCTAGTCAGAATCAGGTCTAAAAATATCCAATGGAATTGTCTACACGAGAAGCCCCATATAGATAATGTGGGTTGGGTCTAGGACTCAAGGCCGAAGTCTCTGTATGTACATTTCCCTGACCTGGCAACAACACTTACATCGCACCCCTTCATGCAATATTACATGTGCTACTATCAGGGAATAATGTATGGTGATGCTCCTGTCAGATAGAATACATTACAGGGATGTATTTATTCTGCTTTTGTTGTGTGCTGTATAAGTCTGCCCAGTTGGGGAAAAGTATTTGCCTAGAAACTGCAGCTAATATCATCCTAGGCAGCAAAACCTAGATGGACGTGAACATAAAGTAACAATGCTGGGGGAGGTCTTCGCACATCTGGCCCCTTTGAAGTTTTAAGGAAATACACAAGCCGTTCTGAAGGTGCTTGGCCACCAAAAACCCTGGGGAAAGGGAGGTAGTAGGCACCACATTGGATCTTTTTTTTTTTTTTTTTAAATGATCATTTGCTTGCACGTCTAAATGAGGTTACTCAACAAAACCTGAACAGCTCCTTTCAGATCCGGTGTTCATGTCTTCTTTGTCTCCTATATTTCAGTGCAGAGAATCACAATCTCAATTAATTAAGCAATAGGATACGATGGGTCATGCTTTATGCCAGTGGTTTTCAAACTGCAGGTCGCGACCCACTACTGGATTGTGGAATGTTAGGCACTAGGTTGTGGCGGCTCTGGTCCACACCACCGACTAGGCCATTAAAAGTCCCATTGGCAGTGCTGCCCGGCTAAGGCAGGCTAGTTCCTACCTGTTCGGACACTGTGCTGCGCCCCAGAAGTGGCCACCAACAGGTCCGGCTCCTAGGTGGGGGGCTACAGGGCTCCGCACACTGCCCCTGCCCTGAGCACCGGCTCCACACTCCCATTGGCTGCTTCCAGCCAATGGGAGCTGGGAGGGTCAGTGCCTGAGAGCAGGAGCCGCTTGCATGCCTCCGCCTAGGAGCCAGACCTGCTGCTGGCCACTTCCAGAGTGCAATGCGGTCCGTGGTGCGAGGACAGGCAGGAAGCCTGCTTTAGCACCTCCGCTGCGCCACTGACAGGGAGCTGCCTGAGGTAAGCCTGCACCCCAATCCTGTGCCCCAATCCCCTGAGCCCCACCCAAAGCCAGTGCCCTTTCCTGCACCCCAAACCCCACATCCTCCACCCCACCCCAGAGCCTGCACCCCCAGCCCAGAGCCCTGACCCTCTCCCTCACCCCAACCCCCTCCCCCATCCGAGAGCCCCCTCCCATACCCTGAACCACTCATTCCTAGCCCCACCCCACAATCCTCACCCCCAACCCTCTACCCAAGCCCTGAGCCTCTCCCACACTCCAAACCCCTCCTCCCCAGTTCCGTTGGGTCGTGGGCATTAACAATTTTCTTCAACTGGGTCACCAGAAAAAAAGTTTGAAAACCACTGCTTTATGGAGTCATTAAAGCATGCATCCCTTCTTTAGGGAGGCAGAAGGCTGAAGGCCATTGTGTTCAACTGTTTGAGGTACTTATTAATGGCCCCATAAGAATTCTGGAGAGTCTATTTTTCACCTATTAGAAGATGTCCTTTTCACTTTCAGATGTCATTCAGTTTTAACTATCTTTTTTTAAAATGTGTATTTTGGTTTTATTTTTTGTTCTTCCATTTAAGAAACAAATACTCTTAGTGGAAATATACAAAAAAAAAAGGCGAAAGTATTTTTGTCCTACTGATTAGGGAGGGTTAAGTTAATTTTAAAGCATTTTCATCATTCACTCTTCTTTTTTTCCTCTTGCTGACCACAGAATTTTCCTTCTTGTGAACTCCATTCCCTGGTGGCCTATCTGATGAACTGAGCAGTGGTTCAAGACTCTTTCAAATGTAATTTTCTTGCAGTAAAATGGAGAAGTTGTGTAGTCTGTTGGATAGGTGGTTGGCCCGGGAGTGAAGTTCTGGCTTCTAGAGCTAGCTCTGCCACTGACTGGCTGTATAGCCCAGGCAAGTCACTTTGCCTCTCTGTGCCTCTCCCAGCATTGGTCTATTTAGATTCTAAGGTCTTTGGGGCAGCTGCTGGGGCTATCTCTTCTAAAGTGTTTGTAGAGCACCTAGCCAAACAGGGCACATCGGTGCTATTGTAATATAAATAATGACATTGGAAACGTTCAAATACTCTTGATTTAAGCTTTTCTAAAAGAAAGTAATCCCAAAATTGCCCAGCTAGGTGTCCATAAAACTTTGAACAAAGCCAGTGGGAGGAATTCTGTAACAGTTTAAAACTTTAGCTGATACAGCATTAGCAGAAAAGAAGACATGGAAGCTGCTGCTCAGAACAGCAGAAGATATTGGGGTGTAAGGGAAAGAAGACCTGGTGAAAGGGAACTAAGGGCCAAGTTTGTAAAGTTATTTTAGGCACCTCACATGCAAATAGGCACATCATGGGATTTTCCAAAGTGCCTAGATGCTTTTGAAAGTCCCATTAGGTACCTATCTGCATTTTTTTTGGTGCTTCAATGCCATTCGAAATCTGGCCATAGAGGCGTCACTCTGTTTTATTAAAATCAAAGACAATTTGGAAATGCAATTCACAAAGCCACCAGAGGTACAGGGTATTCCATTATTCTCTCCATTTCCTGTTGAAGCTGTTCCACTTTGTATAAATGATTAAATATTCATTGGGTGAGAGAGAATGATGCTATAGCCTGATGGTAATGGGATTCACCTGGGAAGGGGGGTGGACACCTGGTTTCTAATCTCTGCTCTAATGAATATGTATGTCTATAATGTGGAATAGCTTCAATGGAAGATTGAGAGACCTACCCTAAAATACTGTATGGTCTAGTAGTTACGGCACTCACCTGCAATTAAGGAGATCCAGTTTCAAGTCCCTGTTCTGACTTAGGCAGAATGGGAACACAAACTGGTGTCTCCCACATCTCAGGAGAGTGCTCTAACCATGGGCTGTAGGATATTGGTGGGAAGAAGAGCAGTACCTGTTGTTTTGTGAATGTACCTAAGTCTCCTTGTGACTCTAGCCTGAAACAAACTGGCTGAAATGATTTAACAAACTTGTGTTAGGTACAAAATTGACCTCAAATTGCATTTTTTGTGAATATCAGCTCTCCTTATATATTGGCATAGTTTATTACTGCAAGCTGTATATCAGTATAAGCATTTTTATACTGGTATGGTTGCATCTACGGTAGGGGTTGTATTTATTAATCTGTATTGGTATAAAATCATTCCTGGAGCAGAACAGCTAAATTGGTCCCAAAATGGAGTGTGGATCATCCCTAGTGTCTATTATGGTTGTGATGAAACACTTATCTTGCCTTTTGAGGATAATCAATGCAGGGATCTGTATGAGAATCTGCAGGGAGCCTGGAAGAATAGATCTGAGAGGCATGGACTGTCCTGTTCATTGTGGTAAGGTGTTAACTTGCCAATATTATTAACTATTTAATTGCTTGTTTAAGAAAGTAGAGGAGTGATCACAGATCTGCACAATTCACTGTGTAACAGGGTGGCCTTTTAAAGGCTGGGAGGCCTGGGATTAGCCAGTCCTGCTCAATCAGCCCCATCTGTCCCAGCCTCAGGGGGCTGCCTGAAACAGCTGTACCGCATAAAAGATCTGAGAAGGCAGTTTGGTAGAAGAAACACTGGGAGCAATGTGGGTTCCCATAAAAAGCCCTGAAATAGGGTCTGGAAGGACTCTAGGGATGCAGCCTGGGAGTTGGGGCTCTCTCCTAGAACATGAAAGATTGGAATATAACCTAGAGGGGCTGGGACTGTGAGGAGAGAGACTGAAAGGTAAGCCAGAGGGTGGGGTCTGAAGAGGAGGCTAAGTAGAGTGGTGGAATCTTTTATTTGTTTGGGGACTTTTGTTACCCCCAAAGGTGACTGAACTCTGAGAATGATCCAGCTGAAGGATTGCCAAGCCTTAGGAAAGACAGAAACGCTGGGTGAGGGGAAGCTGAAGTAGGAAATACCTGTAGCTGCCTGTTTGCATAGCTGGTAGTGTTGCAGAGCAGGTAGGCTTAGTGGAGCCCAGAGAGCAACTGATACCACTTGTATTGTTTTTATCTTTTGTATCCGATGAGAATAATGTTAGGCATGAGTGGTGATACAGTCTGTATTGGAAAGGAAGTTAGTTGTGCTCCTACTAATTGCCATTTGGTTGGTAGTAATCTTTTTCTGGTTGTCCTCTCATGCAATTCACTGGTTAGACAGAGATGGCTAATGCCAAATAGAAAATCTGTAGCATAACCAGTACTTCAAATGTCTCCAACATCATGTGAGTGTGTTGTGGATTACTCACAGTGTCACAGTTAGAGATCCTGACTTGTCTGTCTCTATTGATGGAGTATGGCATGTGTATATAAAGAATATGAATTTTTATTTTTATTAATGTTAGTGTTGCATAAAAAAACAACTCTCAACCAAGTTTTGATAGTAGTAATTTTAATGGCTGTGAAATTGATATATGGTCTCTTGTTGTACTTCAAAAAAAACCAACTCTATTTCAGATAAAGAAATACTTATAGGCTTAATATGTTGCACAGTGAGTTAACTGATATTTTCTTTGCACAGATTGTTAGCTTTCTTGCATTTCCTTTTCTGAATCCTCTTGCTTATATCTGTGTGGCCAGGCTCTATAGCTGAACTGTGCTCGTTGTCTACAAAATGCAAAGAGTTGTTTCTTTTCACAATTAATCCAGGGCTCTTTGCATCTTGTGGTAACAGAACCACAGACCAATTGTATCAATGGCAAACTCAAAGGTATGGTTTTCAGAAGCACTGCTACAAACGTCTATTGCTGGAAAGTACAGAGCATGTCTGTGCAGTGGTCTCAACCGCCATAGTACTAGAAGATTCAGGAAGGGCAGAATATTCCACTGAAATAGAGATTACTTGCAAGACATGGAAGTCACCTATACTGGATCTATAGCAGGGGCCTCTGTGTGCTTTTTTTCAGTGATAGTTAATATAATTCCATCACCTAGTCCGGTAAATATTTAATTTGAAATGTTTTCTTAATAATAGTAAAATGATGGTTGGCAGTGACCATAGAACTAAAAGTTAAGATAGTGGCTAAACTCCGTCTTGACTCCTAATCCACTGGCTCAATTTGGCCTCAGTTCAGTAATGCCATGGAATGTGCTCATTTTAAGCATACGAGTAGCCCATTAAAGTCAATTGATGTTTAGCTCCCTTAGGGGGTCTTGAAAATCCAACCCATTGGTTTCAGTGGAATACTCCTACTACATTTTAAGTAGCTGCTTAAGAGCTTTGCTGAAGCAAGTTTAGTGCTTGATTCTGCTCCCACTGAGGTCACTGGCAAACTCCCCTGGACTCTCTATGGTGTAGGATTGAGCCCTTGCTAGTTAGCTTTGATGCTGTCACTACATTTCCTCCAGTCAATTGTTCCAGGTCTAAATTTGTTCTAGTAGTTTAGAACTACCTTACAATTATTTAAAAAATAAGTGCTACCAAATATGACTTCCACGAATCTGTTTAAAAAACAGTGTTGATAAATTGTATGGTCAATTAGTTTGGCATAAAATATACTCAAGAGACCAAATAACCCATGGCAGTCAAATTTGTTAATGTGGTACAGGGAAAAAAGGTGTTATACCCCTGGTTGAGAACCATTGGTATAGGTACCCCTGGAGTATACAGAGGTATTCCAGGGGGTATGTCAACTCATCTCGATACTTGCATAGTTGTACTGACTGCACTAGTGCATGGGTGTTTGTTTGGGTTTGGTTTGTTTGGTTTTTTGGGTTTGTTTTTTGTAGCCTGTTCAAACTAAAATGTCATACAGACAATGACTTGTTTATACTGCTTTATATACTATACGTTGAAATGTAAATGCAATATTTATATTCCTGTTTTATAATATGGTAAAAATGAGAGAGTAAGCAATATCAGTAGTGGGCTGTGACACTTCTGTATTATGTCTGATTTTGTAAGCAAGTAGCTTTGTGTGTGGGGGGGGGGGTGGGGGGGTTTGTTTTGTTTTAACTGAGGTGAAACTTGGGGATATGCAAGACAAATCAGACTCCTGAAATGGGTATAGTAGTCGGGAAAGGTTGAGAACCAGTGTTCTGTACAATACCAGTCTCCAAAGAGCAGTCCCGCGCAGTGATACTACATTCACCTTACACAGAAGGTGTGCTCCCCAAAGTTGCATCCCTAAACTGTCTTTTATAACCAACTTGTTTACCAGTAAAAGGTACTATATAAATAATCTGAAACTGAATTTAAACAAACACCTTTCCATTTTGTGTCGTCATGGTGTACCCTTTAGCTTTTGTTTTGAACCCATGCATTCCGGGTCATGATGCACCCTTATCTTTGTTCTGAGCACATGCATTCCAGGTATTAGGAGGTGTTTGTGCCCCTTAAGTTTGTGTAGGTAATTCCTTTTCTGTTGCCATGAGGAAATAATCAACGTCCTGATGCTGATCGTTTTCCTATCTGCTCAAGCCAATGCTTACTGCAGCTAATACAAAGTGTTATGCTAAGTACGCCATAAGGTTACAGTTTTATAACAAAAGTACAGGACAATTTGGGCTATATAACTGCTGTACTAATGCTTAATATGTATACTTAATTCTACCTGCAATATACATTTCAAGCACTTTCCAGCATAATCTGTTTGGATGCTAGCCAGTGTACGTTAATCAAAAATATCAAAGGTGCCTATCGCTTAAAGGTTTGCAGACATTCTATAATCAGGTTACTTAAATGGTTTCCTTCTCTGTGCCATCTCTTCATGACCTAGGAGCCACAATTAACTTTTTTTTTTTTTTTAAACATCTGGCCTGTAAGGGAGGAGTTTAGAATCCAGGGCTGTCACTTCCTGTACTTCAACTTTTTTGCCTGCACCATAATTTGTGGATTTCTGAATCCTGTGGCCTGTCCCTGAGCTGACAAGGCAGGCCCTGTGTTCCTTTGGTGGACTCCAAATAAATTATAATTATCAATAGTCTATTACACTTCACCAGCCCTAAACACAGCAAAAATATTCTCTTCCTTTGTTTTGCTATTTTCACCATAAGTTTAAAAAGCTCCTTTCATCAGAATCAAATTTCAGGTGGTTGAAAACCTCACTGAAAATATCAAGGAAAATGGATTTGTCAACCAAAATCCAGAAACTTAGTTTTTAAATTTAAAAAGCCCCCACCTGCCCTGTGCATTCTTTTTTTCCCCTTACCTTTTTTACTCCCTCTTTCTGGGGTTTAGGAGAGGGAATGAAAACTGAACCTTTTTTGTTTTTGAAAACCAAATACATTTGAAATATTTTGAATGTGGGGTTTTACTTCAAACGTTTTTCACAGAAATAGTCACTACTTTTACCACTGTTCCTATTTTTTCTTGCTAATTTCCAAAGCCTTACATTACACATTACAATGGATGTGGAAGTGAATGTCATATTTAAAATAGCTGTATGCCCTTCAGGTTTATTAGGGTAACCCACCTTTTAGGCAAAAGCATTTTATAGAGGATTCTATAGCTAGTACTGACATAAAATTTCATAGAAAATGACAAACTTTCTATAGGTTTCATTTTTTTGGAAGTATCATAGAATTCTACAGCAGTGTTGTGGTTTAATGTACATAACCTCCTTGGCTCTTGAGCTCCTTTTTTTTTTAAAAAAAAAAGCTCATCTTCTCCTATTTAAAATCTATAGGCCTTCTCCTTAAAGTACAATTGTCAAGGCTGATTCCCCACTCTGGCACTTTGCATGCAGAAGGTGGGGGCCCACAAGGCCTCTAAAAATTAATACTGGCCACTCCAGGCTTGTATTAAACTCCCAAGGTTACAGCTTTTTCTGACCTTGGATTGGTAGATGCTGCCACCACTCAAGTGCAAAACCCCTTTGAGAACGCAGGAAGGCGCACTTGGGAATTCCTCCCTGTGGGGTACCCCATTCCCCAGAAGGGGAGTGAAAGGGAAGAGCTGAGAAGGGGGGGAGAAATCCGTTGTTGACACCAGCTAATTAAACAACATGTGCACAAACCTCTTAAAATACACCCATTCATTTCTGTTCTTAAATTTAGGCTTTTGCTAGGTGTTTTTGTAGTTTTTAAAAAAAAATTAAGCATCAAGAATAGCTCTCTTGAGGTCCAGTTTAAAGGTTGCAAGCAAAACAAAAGCACCTGAGGTTAGCACAGAGGAATCCACAAGCCATAAAAAGGATAAACCTAATTGTGTCTTCCTAGACATTTCCTGGTCTACTTGCATATCTGGGGTTTTAATTGAGTAGTTTCTAGGTATGGTACTGATTTCCCCCCCCCCCCCATACCTGGCCCAAAGCTACTTACAACATAACTGCTCCCTGTCTGCCTCTCCCCGAGAACAACAGACAGACAAACACAAGGGGAGTCTTGTTTCAATTTTAAAAAGTTCTAGCCTTCCCATTGGCTCTTGGCCAGGTGCTCACTCACTTCCTTTTACCTATGCATAGCAGTGAGACTTGTTAACGCTTTATGGGTAGAGCAATTAGAGAACAGCTAATAAGGATTTTTATAGTGACGGGTGCCCATCAAAGGGAGCTAACCCCACCCTTCATTTATCACAACACTATCAATATTTTCTCATTCACTAAGCACCTATGAGTTATGATGGACACTTGCATATGTATGCATTCTGAATATGCCTTTGCATTACCCACCAAACATGTAATTTAAATTCTGACTTCAAATCCACTTAGTACTGTAGATGATGATGCTGTTGCCAGATTCTGATGTTTCCATGATTAGCTAAATCAAGTCTTTTGAGATGTTCCTGTCAATTTCTGAACTGTATATTGGGAGCTCACCACTGAGCCAAAAATCAAAGGCATCAATACAAAGTCAGCTAGCTGGCAAGTCTGAACAGAATTTGTTGCCATGCAGCTGCCTGAAAACACCTGAACAGATCAGCTGTAAGTCAGGGTCAGAGGTCAAGCTGACATGACTACTCATATGACAGCATGAAACAGGGCAACAGGATTCCCAATATGGACAGCAGTAACACTAAAACATATGAAGCAAGACTGACCCAAGAACCTGTCAATCTTTGCATCCCTGTGACATTTGTAGATTTTTATTTATTTATTGGAAAAAAGATCATTTCATTGGATACTGCATATTCTGTTCCACTTGTATGTTCTTTAAATGGGTTGTGCAGTAAATAGGCATGTAACTAGATTATAATATTTTAAAGATGGGCCATCAGTTAGTATCTAGTGATTAGGACTAGTGCTTAAGCATCTTTATTATGGAAGAGTAACTAGTTTCAAACCCAGCTGATATTAGGATGAGATTTTCTTTTAATCTCTATAGTTTGAGATTGATTTTTAACAGTGCTTCTCTAGTAGAGGTGAGTGAATCAAGTGCTAATTAAAACCACTTAATTTTGCAATAGGTAAGAACTCAGTTTGCTGGGGCCTGATCAGTTTCATTTAATCAGAATTACATCAGGGATACATGCGACCCTTTATGTTTATACAGTTGATTCCCATACTCTGTCAGGGATTTTGACCGCAAGAATGATTGTCTAGTAGTAGCTATATTAAAACTTTAGTGATGTGTTTTGGTATCTTTAGTATCCAGACTATCCTGCAGCTATTGCCTTTGGCAATAAGGGGTACAGATGGAGATGTGGGCAAACCTAGCACAGTTAAAGAGACAGAATAAAAAAAAGTGTGCCTAATTAATTGCTTGCTTTTTTGCATCATCTTTTTCTTGAAGAATAGCAAAGGAACTCTGGAGTCTAGAAAACAAATGCATCTGTGAAACAGCATACATCCAACTTTGATGTACACAATTGTGAAATAATCAAACAGCACTGAACACTTATTTTATTGTAGGAGGATTTAATAATATGAAGGTTAGACTCCGAGCTAATGTATAGCAACCTATGCAGTGGAAACTAGCTTGGAGAAACTGTCATCCAGAGGAACAAGCAGAGAATTGGGAATCGGGCAGCTGAGTTCTAATCCTGGCTCTGCCACTGATTCCTGTGTGGCTCTGGACTAGTTCCTTTCAGTGATGTAGGCGGGTGAAGTTGTTAGGATTAATGTAATGTAAAGTCAAAGCACTATAAAAATGAAGTCCTATGAAAATGCTAAATACTATAGCAAACTGTCTTTAAAAATGATTTAGATACAATGGAACTGATCCTGCAGTACTTGCTCAATTTTTAACTCAGTCCTTTAATCAGCTAAAATACTCATTGAATGCCCTAAGAGTTTGCCTTAAGGATTGAGGGAGGAAAAGTTTATAAGAATCTTAGGAGTTTGACACCTTTCAGTTGCCCCCAATATGCTGAAAAAACTTAAACAAGAAGTCAACAGATGTCCGAGACTATTAAGAATCCCTGTAGTTCAGGTCTCCAGAAAGGCTTCCATTCTAAACTTTTTAATTGCTCACAACTTTCTGAAAACTACACCTCCTGAGGCTGAAATTTTCATTTTGTCATTTTCAAACTTTTGAGTGCTTTAAACATGCAGCCTTAAAAATGTTTTTATTTGATTGAATAGATCAACAGATTAACTATTATGCCACAATATGATATTAAGGAAGAAATTCAGCTTCTATTATGGGAGGTAGGGAATGTTGCTACGTTAAATTCTTCTCCTCAATGTTTAACAATTAGTCATCTCCTTGTTCCTTCATCAGCTCTGCTAGAAAACTGAGGGTGGTGGGTGTGTGCGCTTTTTTTTTCTTATTGAAAACTAGATCAAGCTGCATAAAAGACTTTTTTTTTTCTTTGTAATTGGTCACAGAGTTGATTGGTCTTTCGAATGAAGCGGAGATGCGTTTATACTTTTAGATATCACAATATGGCAGATAATTCTAGTATTCATGCTGGGTAACACCTTACACCACTGAAGTCAATAGGTGAAATCCTGGCCCTGTTGCAACCAATGCCAAAACTCCCATTGACTTCAGTAGAAAAGGATTTCTAAGGCTCTCATTCCTGTAGTATCTAGGTGCCATATAACTTAACCCAGCACATACCTGTCTGGTACCCAGCAATATCTAAATTGTCACTTTTATGAGACCCCAGCAAATTAGGCAACTGAGTTACAAGGATGCATCAAAAAACACACATTACCAGCAGTAACAATTTTGAGTTACCTCGGTCTCAAATTCCAAATCACTGCTCCCATGCTGCTCAATAATACTCTATTGAGTAATGGATCTATCACAGCCTTCTTTAAAGAATTATATAGATGAAATATCAAAGTACTAAGGACACTTGGTCTAGATAACAGTAAGACATTTGAACGTGGCACTGGATGGACTGACAGCTTTGCTTTTTAATAGCCCTATGATTAGCATCTTTTGATAGCCATGCTGAATACTGGTTGTACAATCTGCTGATTAGAGAAACCACTTGTTGCCAAGTGTCACTTACCCATGGAACCTCAGTGCTTGTGGGGAGCCTACAACAGATAAAACGGACTTGGCATTTTTGCTAAGAGTTGAATGAATGTTTAGTAGAGGAAAAATGTTCTGGTGAGAGGCAATGATGGGAGTTTGAAAGATACTTTGTGTTGCACTCTACTGTGTATTTCAGACCACCTGCTGCTGTATTTTTGGGATGATCAATGCCAGGCCGGGGGGGAGGGGGTAAAAACAATTCTAATCACTTGTCTGTGAACAACCGAAAAGTGAACATTTTCTGGACTGAGAAATCTTCCCTCACGTAAGTTAAAACTGGTGCTGCAATTGACTAAGCACATTTCTCTGTAATCTATTTATTCTCCAATAATTGTTGTCAGGGCTTCTCATTTTTTAATGTTTCAGATTTTCTTGGCCCTAAACTATTTTTTTTTGGTTATAATTTTAAAATAACTGTCCCCACCAGTGAAAGACTGTTCTCTCATTTTGGGGTCTCAGAATAATTTATTTCCAATGTGAATTTTTAAAAAAGGCATCAGATTTTGAAATTTAGTGCTATTCTGCATTGCTATCTACTGTTGCTGAAAAGTGTTCCTATAACTGTGCCCACTAAAATATGGTGTTTCCAATCAATCTCGCTCTCTTTCCCCCGCCCCCTTTCACCCCAAGTTAACAGAGTAACTTGTGGAGGCTAGAAAGCACATGCACAAAACCATTCATTGACCTATGCCTTAAGTCCTGCAGTGTGCTCTATGGACATGGGGTGCTTTGGTGAAGTTAACTGGGGAAACACCATGCTCTTCCATAGCAGTAATACAGGACAATGAGAAGAATAGCTCCACCAGGAGCAATGTACCTGAAAGGGCAGTACCAAAACCTTGTTAAATGTGTGTGCAGTTGTCACTTGTGACCTGATGGTATCATCTAACTTTAGAAGCAAACTCTAATGGAGGGCCCCCTCCTTTCTCCTCCTTGCTCAATACCTGCATAGAGCAGTCTAGCAGATCCTCAGTTTGTACGTTGCTACAATTGGCGGCAACTTTAATTTTTAACTAGGCCATTGAGTAGAATCAGAGCACCAAAACTATGAACGGTGGTTGCTGTAGCCCGGTAAATCTGGCATCCCACTTGTACAATGGAAGCTCTGAGCACATAGATAAGGTCAACCTTGATAGAAGACACAGCCCTGGTCTGAATTATGAGGTTAGGTTGAATTTAGCTGTTAGGTCTTTGCTTATTTAAAAAAAAAAAGTGTCTACACAACCAACATGGTTCCATCGACCTAAAGGGCTCTTAAAATCAACTGCTGTACTCCTCCCCGGTGAGGGAAGTAGCGTTAAAATCGACCTTGCTGGGTCGAATTTGGGGTAGTGCAGACTCAATTAGACAGACTGGGCCTCCAGGAGCTATCCCAGAGTGCGCCAATGTGACCACTCTGGTCAGCACTTTCAACTCTGATGCACTAGCCAGGTACACAGGAAAAGCCCTGGGAAATTTTGAATTTCATTTCCTGCTTGGTCAGCATGGCAAACTCAGCAGCACAGGTGACCATGCAGTCCCAGAATCGCAAACGAGCTCCAGCATGGACCGAACAGGAGACACTGGATCTGATTGCTGTATGGGAATAAGAATCTGTGCAGGCCAAACTCTGATCAAAAAGAAATGCTAATTATATATATGCCAAAATGGCACAGGGCATGGTGGAGAGAGGTTACAATAGGGACACACAGCAGTAACATGTGAAAGCTAAGGATCTCAGGCAAGCCTACCAAAAGACAAAGGAGGCAAACAGTTGCTCTGGGTCAGAGCCCCATACACGCCGCTTCTATGATCAGCTGCATGGCATTCTAGGGGGGGACCCTACCACTACCCCCCCACTGTCTGTGGACACCTGCAAGTGGGGAGTCTCACGCAACAGGGAGGAGGATTTTGAGGAGGAGAATGCGCAGCAGGCAAGCCGTGAATCCATTCTCCCCGACAGCCAGGACCTTTTCATCACCCTGGAGCCAATACCCTCCTAAGGTGGGTTCCCTGGACCCTGAACCCAGAGAAGGCACCTCTGGTGAGTACAGATTTGTAACTATGATACAGGATTTAAAAGCAATAGTGTTTGATTTGCCCTGAAGAATTGGGATGCATTCACAGCCAGTATAGCTACTGGAAAAGTCTGTTAACGTGTCTGGGGATGGAGCGGGAATCCTCCAAGGATATCTCCATGAAGCTTTCCTGGAGGTACTCTGAAAGCCTTTGCAGAAGGTTTCTGGAGAGGGTTGCCTTATTTCATCCTCCACGGTAGGACATTTTACCAGCCAAGCCAGTAGCTAGTAGCCTGGAATCATTGCAGCACAAAGCATGGCAGCGAATGGTCCTGGGTTTTGATTGCATTCAGGCAACATTTGGTCTTTATCTTTCTGTGTTAGCCTCAGGAGAGTGATATCATTCATGGTCACCTGGTTGAAATAGGGGAATTTTTGTAAGGGAACAGTAAAAGGACCCTGTTCATGTAGGGCTGTTTGCACTTGGCTAAAAGGGATCATCCCTGAGAATAGCCACATGGTGGGGTGGGGTGTGCTACACATCCACTCCAAAACCACAGCCCCTCCTTTTAAATGGGAAACCCAACCAGCATTGCTTGCTATGGGAAAGAAGGGCTCTGCAGTTTGAAACCATTCCCACATGTTATGAAAGCGGAAGAAGCCAACCCCGCATACCTTTTGGCTTACCATGGCTTCCAGGAAACTGAATTCTGTTGCCCAGCCACGTGTGATGTCACCATACCAGCAGGTGCTCAATATAAAAGGCAAAATGCAACTTTGTACCTAAAGCACATGTGCTGTCTGTTGTGAATTGCTTGATTCACTGTGAAAGAGTCTCCCTTTTGTTCTCAGAAATGTATCCTCTTAAATTTTACTCTCCCTTTTTATCCCCCGCAGGTGCAAATGTTTCTATGCTTCCCCCTATCTGTCCCTGAGGTTATTGCAGATTAGAAGGCAAAAACCCCACACTCGTGATGACATGTTTTCCGAGTTCATGCAGTCCTCCCGCACTGATGGGGCACAGCTGAATGCATGGAGGCATTCAGTGGCAGAGGCCAGGAAAGCATTAAGTGAGCGCAATCAGACGCAGGAGGTGATGCTGAGGCTAATGGGGGAGCAACTGGACACGATCGGTTGTCTGGAGGTGCAGGAAAGGCAGCAAGAGCACAGACCACCACTGCATCCATTGTATAGCTGCCTGCCCTCCTCCCCAAGTTCCATGCCCTCCTCACCCAGATGCCCAAGAATGTGGGGATGGAGGCTCCAGTCACCCAGTCACTTCACTCCAGAGGATGGGCCAAGCAACAGAAGGCTGTCATTCAAACAGTTTTTTTTGTAGTGTGGCTATAATAAGCAATGTGGTCTTGTCTTTCCCTCCTCCCTGGGCTACCTTGTCAGTTATCTCACTTTTTTCTTTTTAATAAAGAATGCATGGTTTCAAAACAATAGTGACTTTATTTCCTTTGCCAGCTGTGATCAAAGGGGTTTGCATCAAGGACACACACACACACACACACACCCTACCTACCTACCTACCTGTCACAGCATAGCCTAGCCAGTCATGAAACTGGCTTTCAAGGCTTCTCTGATGCACAGCATGCCTAGCTGTGCTCTTCTAATTGCCCTGGTGTCTGCCTGAAAGCTGATTTTGAGCAGCCAATTTGCCTCAACCTCCCACCCTGCCATAAACATCTTCCCCCTTACTCACAGATATTATGGAGCAAGCCGCAATAACAATGGGAATATTGGTTGTGCTAAGGTCTAACCTAGTCAGCAAACAGTGCCAGCAAGCTTTTAAACATCCAAAGGCACATTCTACCACCATTCTGCACTTGCTTAGCCTATAGTTGAACTGCTCCTTACTACTGTCCAGGCTGCCTGTGTACAGCTTCATGAGCCATGGGAGCAAGGGGTAGGCTGGGTTCCCAAGGATAACTATTAGCATTTCAATATCCCCCAATGGTAACTTTCTGGTCTGGGAACTAAGTCCCTTCTTGCAGCTGCTCGAGCGTCGTGCACCTTTCCTGGCCATCCCACGTTGATGTCAGTGAAATGTCCCTTGTGATCTACAAGTGCTTGCAGCACCCTTGATAAATACCCTTTGTGGTTTATGTACTGGTTAGCAAGGCGGTCTGGTACTAAGAAGGGGATATGCGTTCCGTCTATCGCCCCACCACAGTTAGTGGATGGCTTTGCTGCAATGCAGTTCCCTATCACCTGCACATTTCCCAGAGTCACTACTCTTGTTAGCAGAAGGTCAGTGATTGCACTGGCTACTTGGATCACAGCAGCCCCCATAGTAGACTTGCCCACTCCAAATTGATTCCTGACTGACCCGTAGCAGTCAGGTATTGCAAGTTTCCACAGGGCTATCGCCACTCACTTTTCTCAACTGCCAGGGCCGATTGTGGGGGGGGGGGAGAAGAGAGCCGGTACAAATTACCGGGACCTGGTAGTCCAGAAGGGGGCCTGGGGCCTGGCTTCCTCCCCCCCCCCCCCCCCCCTGGCCCCGTTTTTCCCCCCCCCCCCCCCCGGGGGGGGCCCAAAAAAATTCCAGCCCCGGCTTTCCCCCCCTCTCGTCGGCCCTGTTTAGCGGGTCTGCTCTTGCCGGGGGGCCCGAAAACTTTTTTCACCAGGGCCTGAACCCGCTCTCGGCGGCCCTGGTTAGGGCAGCTCTCATCTTGGTATTCCTGTGCTTCAGGGAAGGGAAAGCAACTCCCAAAGTTCCAGTAAAGTGGCCTTACACATGTGGAAGTTTCACAGCCACTGGGAATCATCCCATAGCCGCAGCCCTATGCAGTCCTGCCAGTCTGTGCTTGTTGGCCGGGCCCAGAATCGGCGTTCCACTGTATCAACCTGCCCCACTGCTGCCATGATGTCCCAATTGCCACATCCCGTGCTTTCAAGAATGTCAGTGTCCATGTCCTCCTCACAACTGTCCTTGTGCTGGTGGCTCCTAGCTAGGCTCTGCGCATACTGCAGTATAATGCATGAGGTGTTTACAATGCTCACAACAGCAGTGCTGAGCTGAGGAGGCTCCCTGCTTGCCGTGCTATGGCATCTGCACAGGTAACCCAGGAAAAAAGGCACAAAACGAGTGTCTGTCATTGCTTTCACGGCAGGAGGGGAGACTGATGACATGTACCCAGAACCACCCATGACAATGTTTTTGCCCCATCAGGCAGTGGGAGCTTAACCCAGAATTCCAATGGGCAGCAGAGACTGCAGGACTGTGGGATAGCTACCCACAGTGCACCGCTCCGTGAGTCGATGCTAGCCATGGTATTGAGGATGCACTCTGCTGACTTAATGCGTTTAATGGGGACATCCACAATCAACTGTATAAAATCGCTTTCTAAAGATTGACTTCTATAAAATCAACCTAGTTTTGTAGTGTAGACATACCCACAGTCAGGGTGACTAAAACACATGCTGTAATCCAATTTTTAGGATAAAAGCCTGTGGACTGTGTGTACTGGAGGTCAGATCATAATGGTTCCTTCTGGTTTAGTCTCAAATATGTGAAATTGGATTTTTTTTTTCTTTTTCTGGAACTGTGCCTCCAAAGCTCCAGAAATATTTTGTTGTCTTATCTCTATCCCGAAAGCTGAGATTCCAGATACAAGAGCCACAATTGTCCATTGGTGCCAAGAGCTCTAGCTTTTGCAGAGACTCAGCCTTTTTTTTCCCAAAAAGTGAAAGACTATAATCACAGTGGTGATTAAGTTCCAAATGAAATACCATGTGCCTGCTCCATTTCTCTACAAATCCCCCTAATTTGGGCTACCTGAGCCCCTGACTCAAATTTTTGGAATGTTCCAAATGGGTGGAGACTCTAGATCATTCCCTTTCAGTGCTCTGGACAAAATGGCAACCCAATGTGTATGGTGTTGTGACAGGGTGTACCAACCCTGCACTGGGCTGAGAGGGATGGAACAATCACTGTGGCCCAGGAGGCCACACCCCCTTTCCCTGGTGTGCATGCTCCAGGTGGAAGAACCTGAGAAAGGAGGCGGCCCAGCCAGGCTGCGGAGGGGGAAGGAGGTGCACTGCAGGATCCTCCAGAGATTCCATTGATGCTCCAAGAGTCAGTCCATGGACCCAGGCTACACTATGGGTGACTCGCTGACTGTAGAGACTGACGGAGATGCCAGGCCACTGCCAGCTGAGGAGGTGCCTGGGACGCAATTTGTGGTAGGAAGTGACCCAAGGGAGGTAGGAGAAGCTGATGCCTAAATCATTAGCAGGGAAGTCCCAGCTTCATGGGGCCCTGGGCAGAACCCAGTGGAACAGGAGGAGCCGGGTTCCTCTACCACATCCCACAGACCACTAGGCATGGCTGCTATTTGTTCTCCGGCCCAGCCTGGAGGATCAGGGATCATAGATTGTTTGTGTGCCCCGCCTAGGGGCTACAGACCACTCTTGTGCTCTGCCCGAGGGGCGGATTCCCCAATTGCTACTGCCTGCCCCACCCAGGAGGCTTAGGGCTACGGAGTGTTTGTTCTCCCACACCCAGAGGGCCAGAACTCCAATTTGTTGTTGGCAGTCCCAGTCTAGAGGCTCGGGCTACTGGCTGTTTGTTTGTACACCTCGACAGGGGTCTGGAGCCCACCTTGCTGCACTTACCTCATCTAACAGGGAATCCGGACGACTGGGTGATGGAGTGTACCAACCCTGCTCTGTGCCAATAGGGGCAGCCCAGTTTGACAAACAGGGCCCCCGTCACATAGCTGAAAAAGGGCTGACTTTAACGGCCAGGCAGCAACCTAGGTTGAAAAATGGTTGCTCAAGTGTTCTAATATTTTTAGTCTCCTGCATCTCTGAAATAAATGTAGCTGCAAAGTAAAGTTAAGTAGCAGAAAGCATTAATACTCGTTAACATTAACATAAAAACATGGGGCTGGATTCTCCAATCTGCCCAAGCTCTTAGAATCCTAGAATATCAGGGTTGGAAGGGACCTCAGGAGGTCATCTAGTCCAATCCCCTGCTCAAAGCAGCACCAAGCCCCAACTAAATCATCCCAGCCAGGGCTCTGTCAAGCCTGACCTTAAAAACCTCTAAGGAAGGAGATTCCACCACCTCCCTAGGTAACCCATTCCAGTGTTTCACCACCCTCCTAGTGAAAAAGTTTTTCCTAATATCCAACCTAAACCTCCCCCACTGCAACTTGAGACCATTACTCCTTGTTCTGTCATCTGGTACCACTGAGAACAGTCTAGATCCATCCTCTTTGGAACCCCCTTTCAGGTAGTTGAAAGCAGCTATCAAATCCCCCTTCATTCTTCCCTTCTGTAGACTGAACAATCCCAGTTCCCTCAGCCTCTCCTCATAAGTCATGGGCTCCAGCCCCCCCAACCATTTTAGTTGCCCTCCGCTGGACTCTTTCCAATTTCTCTACATCCTTCCTGTAGTGGGAGGCCCAAAACTGGACACAGTACTACAGATGAGGCCTCACCAATGTTGAATAGAGGGGAATGATGACATCCCTCAGTCTGCTGGCAATGCCCCTACTTATACAGCCCAATGTGTCGTTAGCCTTCTTGGCAACAAGGGCACACTGTTGACTCATATCCAGCTTCTCATCCACTGAAACCCCTAGGTCCTTTCCTGCAGAACTGCTGCCTAGCCATTCGGTCCCTAGTCTGTAGCAGTGCATGGGATTCTTCTGTCCTAAGTGCAGGGCTCTGCATTTGTCCTTGTTGAACCTCATCAGATTTCTTTTGGCCCAATCCTCTAATTTGTCTAGGTCCCTCTGTATCCTGTCCCTACCCTCCAGCATATCTACCACTCCTCCCAGTTTAGTGTCATCTGCAAACTTGCTGAGGATGCAGTCCACGCCATCCTCCAATCATTAATGAAGATATTGAACAAAACCGGCCCCAGAACCGACCCTTGCAGCACTCCGCTTGCTACCGGCTGCCAACTAGACATGGAGCCACTGATCACTACCCGTTGAGCCCGACGATCTAGCCAGATTTCTATGCACCTTATAGTCCATTCATCCAGCCCATACTTCTTTAACTTGCTGGCAAGAATACTGTGGGAGACCATATCAAAAGCTTTACATCTAAATGGATGTAGCTGCCAGGGAACTACAGGAAGTTGATTGCAGCTCCCTGATCTTGTGCCACCCTGCCCTATGATAAGTTTGAGCTGTGGAGCTTTAACTTTAGCTCACTGAGGGACCTTATGCTAGTGAGAGATTGACTATATAGGAGCTCTGTTCCATGCCTGCCTTGTCACTGACATGCCCCCTTCCTCCTTTTTCACCAAGATGGAGGGGGTAGGTTGCACAGGTGCTTCTATCTGCTTTCTTCCAGCATAGAACTCCGTGAATGGGGGAATGCTCCACTGGCTGGTGCTAGCCAGCTCCAGTCCACTTAAGAACCTAGCCCGTTGTCTCTCTCTTGCTACTTGGCAGACTAAAGAGCTTCAGCAGATAGGTTTTCAAGGCTTCAAATCATTCTCTGAACCCTCTCCAATTTCCAAATGGACACAGTATTCCACTCATGGTCTCAGAGGTACTATATACAGAGGGAGTTGCTCCTCTCTGCTCCTGGTTGATATTCTTCTGTATGGTAATACCTTTTTGGGAGCAGGAGGATGAATTGCAACAGCTTCATAATGGGAGCTACTGTTCAATTGGTTACTTACTATGACCTGTAAGTACATTCCATAGTTATTGCTTTCTTTTGCATGCTTCAGCATTTGGATGAAGGCCTCAAGCAACTCTTGTCTCCTGACCTTGTTGCTGTGAAGCCTACATGTCGGTGTGTTCTTTGTTACAATGTCAACTGCAACTGCTCCAATCGTTTTAGCGTAAAGAGCCTTTTGAGTTCTCTCCCAAGTTGTTTGGCTCAGAGACTTGCAAACCATCAATGTTGAACTGAGAGATTGGTTTCTCTTTACCACTGAATACATTGCCCTCCAGAGAGAGAGCTCACTCACAAGGCCTCCACGTCAGAATGTCTGTTGTTGCAGTCGCTCCTAGGTCCCAGGCAACACGACGACAGCAAAGTCAAGTCAAACTTACTGTAGATTCTATTGTTCAGAAAAGCTGTTTGGTACCATACTCTGCTTTCCCTACTTTCAGGCTTTCAAACACCATATATTGTGGGCTCAGTATTTTTTAAAAGAATGCAGATACATAGGTGTCAGTATGAGAGAGAGGAGAAGCCAATCCTCCAGTGTTTTCTTGGTGTATATAATCAAGTCATACTTAAGTCAATGGGGAAGTTTTGGCTGAGAGAGGATGTCAGCAAGTGGCCCATAGGTAAGAACACTGAAATGCATAATATTTTCTTAGGCAAAGAGCTTTTGGCAATGAAGAAATGAGTGATGAGTGACTGTATACCCACGTATCAAATGGAAATGCAAGGAAAAAGCCAATTAGATCATTGTTGAAAAGAAAATATTAGGAATTTAAGTCCAATTCTGATCCAGGCTACTCCTCAGGTCTGATTCACCACGGTTGTTCCAGTTGCATCCCAATACAACTCCATTGCAATCAGTGGAGCTTCAGTGATGTGCACATGCAGTAATACAGTAGTGAATCAGACCCTCTTCAGTTTTCCTTCCATCTTTAAATTCATTTCACGTTAATGTTAGAAGCTTGCATGGGAGCAGTAGCATATTTTAAAACTTCACTTTTACTGAAACTGTCAGCGTCAGCACAAAGCCACTCTGCACAGAAAGTAATGCTTAACTCTTCCCTCCTTTCCTACACTCTTTTTACTGTGTAGGGTGTGTATGTATCTGCATTTCTGTCAAAGAAGGATATAAAGCAGATAATAATACACAAGCCAGTCTTAAATAAAGAGACTTGGGTATAATACATAGCATCTATGTTAGGCATCCCGTTTCCTGAAAACAACTTGAATCCTACCTCCAGCATGTTCTCTATAAAATCCTGTGGTGGTTTGTCCACACTTCTTCAGCAATTTACAGTGTTTTTGCTAGGTGTTTTGCCTAAGAATTTCATATGGAGCCTTACAGTATGTGATGGCAAAATTTCCTAAAATAGGATGCTCTGCATTTCCCAGGGAGTGGGATCAGTGTGTGGCAAAGGGATATGCAAAAATATAGGCAGGAAAGGGAAGTATTATGAACAGGAGTTTTCCATCATTCACCAGCACAAGCAGAATGTTATTCACATTTGTGTGTTCATGGGGACTGGACTAGATGATATGTGGCAGTCCCTTCCTGTCCTTCATCTCTATGAATCAGTGCAGCATTTATTGCTGCTACCTGCTCTGTAGTTAACTTTAAAGGTCTTATGTGCACTCTGGAGGAGTCAAGGACAAACACAGCAAGTGCAATGGGTCTAAGTTGTAAGGTTATCATCAAACCTGAGCATTCCCGATTTCATGGGTAACTTCTACTTTTGTAGAGGTAGAGATCGGATATATCAATGAGATCAGAGTGCAGACTCTTCCAAAGTTCAGTAGTATTTAGAAACTGCATGTGTGATTGGCTCACTGTCAAGACAGGGGCAAAAGGCAAAACTGAGATCTGTAGACAACATTTTCCTTCATTTTAGGGGTGGAAAGAGCCTGGATGTAGATCTGTAGTTCAGAAAACTGTAATGTTTATAGCATCCAAACAAAGGTTATGTTGCAATCTTCCAGCAACAATCTTGTTTTTTATGTGACACAACTTTTATTTCTTAAAATTCAGAAACCTAAAAAAAAGGCACAACTCATCCCATCTTACTTTAGGCTGGTTCTCTGCAGAATCTGACTGATTGCATGCTTCTCTACAGAGCCCCTCAGCTGGAAGCAGGATCAGGAAACGCCTTACAAAATTGAAGTGACAGCTTAAAATACAGTTGTCAATACATCACAAGAGCAAGGACATATTTGTAGGTTGGAAAGGGTTAGTCCACCATGAGGCAGAAGCACAGCAGAAAAATCAGAAATGAGAAATTAATGTTAACTGTGGAATGAAGGAGGATAACTGTGATAAAATAGAATGAAAGGCCAAATAATATTTCAAAAGTAATGATAAACTTGCATTCATAATGGAAGGCATAGGATTTAGTGATAAAGACTTAACAATGAGTTTGGGGGGGAGGAAGGAATTTACACACTAAAAATAACTTGCTCCATTCAAAGTTTTGATTGCTTGACTGTAATTTAGGAATATGTGTTCACAGATGCTTGGGAATAGAATATTTGCTTCTGGCCAGATTCTGCTACTTTTACTCATATTGATCAGTCCTTTACAATGTGAGAAGCCCCGTAGGATCAAATACGTTTCTTTGCAGGGTTAGGGGCAGCTCAGCCTGCGTAAGTGTCAGAATCTGGCCCTCTATTTCCAGACCTCCAAACAACTGCAGTCTTTGCTTTTGCTGCTTCCCACTGTCCTGGTGGTAGGGCTGGTGGCAGAGGAAATGCCCAGGGGATGTGACTACCCATTCTCCCAGAGAGCCAGTGTAGTCTTTCAGTAGAGTTTTGATGGGACTATACACAGTGAGAAACTAGTCATTGTAAGGGTGGCAGAAACTAAGGAGTGAACTTCACCATTTGAGATAGGAACTTTTGCAGTGAGTAAGTAGTCTAGATTCAGAGGGGTAGCCGTGTTAGTCTGAATCTGTAAAAAGCAACAGAGGGTCCTGTGGCACCTTTAAGACTAACAGAAGTATTGGAGCATAAGCTTTCGTGGGTGAATGCCCACTTCATCAGACGCAAGGACCCTCTGTTGCTTTTTAGTCTAGATTGTGTCTCTAGCCAGGAGTAGCAAGGGTGGTGCATAAGTAGCTTAGGAAAGCACTACATGTCAGAGGCACCTGCTTCCCTCTTGCTCTGCCGAGGACAGCAATTTGCTCCTGGCCTATACCAGCACACAGAGCAGCATATTATGACACCCTCATGTGAGACTGGCTGTACTGGCCATTCCATTAGAGAGATGGAGGCAAAACTTTGTCCCTTCCCCACGCACCTGCTCAGCTAACTCTGGCACGCCCGGTCTGGATAGGCTGTACAGGACTGTAAGGTGTTGATAATATATTGATTTAAAAACTCTTTACAAAGGAGGTCAGTATCATTTCCATCTTACAGATGGGGAAACTGATGTGTAGGGAGGTGAAATGACTTGCCCAACATCACCTAGAAGGCCAGTGGCAGAACTGGAATCTAGGTTTCCTGAACCTGTCAGTGCTCTAACCACCAGACCATACTACCTCCCTTACTCCCTCTTATGTCCCTATGTGGGGTATGGGAGAGGGTCAGGGGTGCAAGCTCCAGGCGGTGCTTACTTCAAGCAGCTCCCAGAAGCAGTGGCATGTCCCCTCTTTGGCTCCTACACAGAGGTGCAGCCGGGGGGCTCCGTGAACCCCTGCAGCTCCCATTGGCCGAATCAGTGCACAGAGCCCCCTGGCTGCCCCTATACATAGGAGCCGGAGTGGGGACATGCTGCTGGTTCTGATAACCACGCGGAGCCACGGCCAGCAGGGAGCCTGCCTTAGCCCTGCTGCGCTGCCAACCAGATTTTTAGTGGGCCTGGTCAGAGGTGCTGACCAGAGCCGCCAGGGTCCCTTTTTGACCCGGCGTTGTAGTCGAAAACCGGACACCTGGCAACCCTACTGTCCACCCAATGTAATAGCCCCCCACTAATTGTCAGGAGGCTTCAAACTTGTGACTTTCAACACCAAAGCGCACGTGGCTACTACTTAAGCTTAGAGTCACTCCACTACGTAGAAGCACTAGTAGGCTATTGGCCTCCTTATGGACAAGCCAGTAGATTGGAGATGTGACCAGTGCTTTTTTCATACACCTTATAGCAGCAGAAAGTTAATGTAGTTGACAGAGGAAGGACGGTTCAGTTTTTAGGAGACTTGGGAGACCCACCTTCAATTCCCAGCTCTGCTACAAGCTGCTTGTATGACAGTGGAAAAGTCCCTTAGTCTTTCGGTGCCTCAGTATCCCATCTATCAAATGGGAATAATAGCACTGCCCCCCTTCCCAGCGGTGTGATCAGGAGAAGCACACTTAATCGAAGACTCTTGTTGTTTTGTAAGGCTTACTACTTTTTTTTTTTTTTTTTTTTTTAAGAGACTGACTAAAGAGAACTTTCTCCTGTTGCCCGACGTATGGAGCTTGCTAGAGAACTCCAACATACCTACTGATTCACTAAGTCAATTAGTATTGCCTGATTATGGCTGTATGGAACTGCATTTGTGGTATTTTTAAAATTCCTGTCCGTACTAAACCAAAAAGCTCCTGGAAGTAATCAGTCTTTGACGTTAGGATGTCAGATACATGTCCTGACTGTCATTTTACTACTCGAAAGCCTTCTGTCTTCTCTAGCTGACTAACCTAAGTGGATTTCTCTAAAATACAGGTTTAAGCTGAAGGAGGAGCCTGTGGAATTGGTTGGTGCTTTCAAGATGAATATTTGGTGGCAAATTTTGAATATTTGGGAAGCGAACAGTGTACCTAGTGAATGAGAGAAGTTTGACACAACTGTCATTTTCCAGAATATTGGTTCATCAGCTTCGACTTGAAATTGTTAAGCTAATAATTTTACATTTATTGTTCTCTGTGCCAGTAGTTGTAGTAAGTGTCTAAGGGTATAATCAGATTATTTACTGACACTAAATGCACCAAAAAAAGCTGGCATCATGCCAGCAGTGAATCTGTTTGCTGTTGGCTTAACCAGGGTTTTATTGTCTTTTGTGGCAAAAAGGAGACAAATTGGGCTTATCTTCCCCTTCTTAACCCTAGTATAAATTAGGAGCAATTGTACGACAACCAGTGGAGTTAGCCATTTAAAACTCAGGTATGTGAGAAGAGAATCAGACCCCTAGTCTAATAAGGACTTCGTAATTCCAGGCTTTGAGTAACTTTTACTGCCAGCTTCAGAGGGTGTTGGATCAAACTCTTAATCCTAAATAACATTAGGTTGGAGGTCTCTCTTGTCTCCAGAGTTGAAGGGCGTTGCTCAGATAACATTTTTCAGTTTAGTAATATTCAAGGTCAGTTGCCTCCACTTAGTATGCAGACTGAACACTACTTCTGACCTTTGGGGAGATTGTTCCTTCAGGTCAGACTTGTGGTCACTAATAGGGCAGCTTGTATTAGATCCGTTAGACTGTATGTGGTCTGTGGACTAACCAAAAGAAGTTGAATTTCCATCATTGATCATCATCTTTTTTTCTCTTAAACACTAAACATGAAGAATAAAATTCTTTCTTTCCATGGTATGACAATATGAGCTAACATCTACAGACTCATTTTGCTCTGAGTGCGGCTGAATGGTGTTTATTATTTATGGGTTGTCTTGAATATACGCAGTGCTTCAAGAACAGATTAAAAAAAGACTCCCTAGACCTGAATTTTCAAAAGAGATTCCCCAAATCAGTGGCTTCTTTTGAACGTGTGGGCCCTGATTCTTCTTACTCCTACCTTCCCAAATATTCACTTTCTTTGGCATGACCTTTTTTCCCAAAAAGAGAACTTGTCTTTTGTTTTCTAAACTTTGCAGTAACTGAAGTTATACTGCCAGGGATTTTTTTCAGAAACACTATACAGTATCTCTCCTGGGGTAAACTTCTGTACAAACGAACACCTTCTTCAACTTCTGTTTTAGATCAAGTGTAAACCATCATGTTACTCTGTGGGTTCTCCTGTTTTCCTTGAGCCTTTGCTGGGATGGTAAATTTATCTAAGACAGGAGAATGTCTGCCTGTTACTTTAAGCCTATGCAAGCAGAGGAACTACTGTCCTGTATCCCCTCTTGTTTTCTGTTATTGAGAGCTAAGCTACTTAGTCTTATGTAAAGTACTTTCTTACTGTTCTAGAACTTGCCCTACCATATGGAAACTGCTGTCTATTTAGTCTTTGAGTAGGAGGATTAAAGAGAGTCTCCCTCCTCCCCATTTTTTTTTTAAGTTGTGCTGTGAGGAAAGTTGTGTTCTCTGTTTTTGACACAGTGATGACTTCAGATTTTCTGTGATATAAAAGGGCTCATTTGTCCATCCAGCTAGATGTGTGGTGGTTTTTTGTTTTTGTTTTTTTTAACCTACCTGTGTATAAAACTGGGAAATGTTTTGTTAAGGACTCGAAGTAGTGTGCCTTGCCCTGTCAATAGAGCACACTTGACCTTTTTAACTGCTGTCTCCAGATAGCATGTAAAAGAAATTGGGGCTAGCATACTGAGAGTTTGTGAAGGAAAAAATATTGCAAGCAAATAAACAAAATCCTCACCTGGAGAGCTGAAGAGAGCAAATTGACATCACTAATTTGGTTAAAAAGCAAGACCCTGGAAACTTAAGACATCTTTGCCAAGAGGCAAGAAAAGCTTTACTATCATGTATCCAACAGGCATGGGCTAGCTATTTCAGAAAAAAAATAAAATATGCCTAATCTTTGCTCTGAATCCAAAAAACTGAACAGAGCCCAAGGTAAAAAAACATTTAAACATTGTGAATTGTTCAACTTTTGCTTTGTCTTCCAGTATGTAATTATTATGAATGCATGTAACTGGAAGGCTAACTACAGGACTAAACTACTTATACTACTCCTTCACTGTTTGTTTTTAACACACATACTGTTATCCAGCTGTATTCACACTTGTTCTTAGTTATTTGTAGTGATCTTGTCAGTTATATGAATGAGTGGTGGTTACATGTATTAGAGAGCATACCCCCTGTATAAGTACAGCATGCAGTAGTATTTATTTGTAGTACATTAGGGACTGTAAACCCCAACTAAGGTCAAGTCTGATTGTGCTGTACAAACAGAAGAGATTCTCCCTGCCCCAAGGAGCTTACAATCTACATAGACAAGATGTATAAGAATGGCAAGGTGAAGTGACTTGCCCAAGGTCACACAGCAGGGAAGTGGCCAAGCTGAGAATAGAACCCACCTTTCCTGATTCCCAATCTGGTGTCCTGCCCAACTGACCACATGACTTTTCAAATTTGGCCCTTTTTGTACCCAAATGGGAATGGAACTGTCCTTGGCTCATTTCCAATATGGCTGGGTGCAAGTAGCAGCAGAAATCTTAGTAGGTTTCCAGCCTAGCTGTGCAAAATTCAAGAGGCTTTGGAGAGCAGGAAAACAGAGTTGGGCAAATATCCACACATTAGGGTGCTTCTTCAAACCAATCTCAAACTTCAAGAGGCTCAATCAGTAGGAGCCGAAAGCCAAGGCTAGAGCTGAGAGTAAAATCAAAGCTTTAAACTTTCTGTGCCTTAGAAAGGAAATCAGTCAAGAAGATTTGAAAATCACAGGGCAATATCCCATACTACCATGCTGCTTTTCTTTGAGACCCATGCCTTATGCTGCCACAAGCTAACTACATGTCCCTGAATGTGAAAATCTACCATAGGATTGGATTGTTTGCTGTGTGTTTTAGCAACTATCTCTTCCAGCAAGTGTAGCCCTATTTGCTATACAAAACATGCAAGCAAGTGTGTTTGATACACTAGGATAATAGCTTACAGCATCGCTCACTTGTGTCTGAAGAGGAATGAAACCTGTTAACTTGAGCCATTTGAGGATTACTGTTGGCACAGCCAAAAGGGTAAAGTTTACATATTTGTAGATTTGTATTTAGGGTGTAAACATATATAGTGTACGTGATGTGTACTAGTAGAACATACTCCATGTAAGTGAGGTGCACCAAGAAAACCAGTTAGAGCCACACCAGCTGGTGTGTGTGTTCCCCACAGCAAGAATAAGAATTATGTGACCAAGAGGAAGTGAGTGTTGTGTTTTTTGTTTTTTTCCCCTCCTCCCCACCATTAGGAGTTTCTCCCTTCCCCTGATGGAATTTAAGTTGAGAGGGAGGGAAAATCATCCTAAAAACAAACTATTGAGGCTGGTAACTAATGTTGGATCTCATTAAAACCAAAATGAAAAATTAAAACAATGATCAAACACAACATGTTGTAAGCTATATTTCCAAAGGATTACCAGTGAATTTCAATGACCCAACCTTACTTTGCTTTTGTGTAATTTTAATATTTTATCAGCCTATTAAAATTTTCCTTTTCATTAATATGCTTGGTGAATACTGTTTACTGGTTCACTGAACTTTGATTTCAGCAATTAACTATATTCTGAAGGGGTATGTTTTACACAGGTCCCAGAATTCTCAGCATGCCTTGTCTGTTTCATTGCATGCCCAGAGACACTTTGAAAAGAGGTATATTTGCTGCAAACAGCTAGTTGCAGTAATTAAGTATATCCAAAAACAGACAGGAGGATAGGTTTCGGGTGACTGTTTTCGTTCTTCTTCTGCAATGTTGTGTTGAGAGAATTATTTCTGCCTCCTTAACTAAATATACAAGAAACTAATAAGCGAGAACTTCCAACATTCAGAGAAAGCAGTCTCACTTTCAGAAATTTGGAGCACCTCTGAATTCCCATTGAAATAAATGGGAGCTGCAGGTGCTCAACGCCTCTGAAAAACCAGGTAACTTAATTCCCTGCTGAAGTGCATTCCTGAATTGGGGCCATAGTTAGAAGCCTGGATGTGGATTTAGGACCCTAGCTTTTAGGCATTTGGGGTCAGATTCTCCACTACTGTAGCTCCATTAATTTCAATAGTTGTTTACATCAGCTAAAAATGTGACCCGAAGGAGGAAAGTATTTTTTTAAATACTTTTAAAGCCTGCAATTTCCCCAAAGTATTAAATGCGCACCCATGTGCACACAGAAACCCCATGGCGAGAAGATGAGGTATTATAGGAAGTAAAAAGCTTTGCTGTCAGTTCACACTGGTGCAAATGTGGAGTAACGTGAATAAGGCTAGTATAACTGGTGACCATTTGGGGAACCTACCCAACTTATGAATTGGGTGTTTGTATGAACTGCCTGTATGTATCTTTATCAAGCTGTAAACTTCAATTTGAACATGTAGCCCTTGTCCTTCTTCTTCTATGTTGGACTGAAATTCCAACAAAGTAATGAGACAAGACTGACCATAGAAGATCATTAAATGATCTCTTCAAATATAAACATCCTGGACAATAGCTGGCTCCTAGCCAGGAGAACTGTTTGTTGGGGGGCGGGGGAGAGGTTGCCTAGTAATGAAGTCACCTGATCACCTGAGGAGGTTGATCAGGGACTCACTTGCCAAGAGTAGATTGGAAAGCTATAACGTCAGGAGCTGTTCTACTTTGGGTCTCTGGCCATTTTCACTGCCTCAAGATGAGGAAAGCTGCTGTTGGATCCTGATGAGATAGGGGAAACTTTGGCTACCAGAACCCAAATGGACTCCCAAGGAAGAGTGAGTTAGATTGAAAGGCAGTGCACTGGGTGTTTGTCTTCTAAATGGCCAGTGCACTCTTGTGCTTTACTGTTGTAAGTAAAGAGCAACAGTGTGTTAAAACCCTATGCAAAGTCCCTCTATTATGTGCTACACTTATGATGGGCCCCTGAAGAGCTAATCTACCAAGCCCAGAAGGACGGGGTTCTGGGAAGGGCTTTGTATAAGCCGTTGTGGAGGGCTGAGGAAGCCTGCACTAGCTTCAGAACTCCATCAATAGGATTGAGGTGACCTTCCTAGTGTCAAGAGAGAGATCAGAGGCAAGGGTCACACTTGAAGTGTATGCCTAGAGGCCCAAAGCCAGGAACAATGCATAAACTCTGCTCAGAACCCAGCAACCTAAAAGCATGTGGGATTCAGTGGTTGGAGCCGTGCCCACTAGGAGGTGCTCAACAGGATCAGTGATAGGAACAAAACTTATTTCAGAATATGGGCCCTATTTTGCAACCCTTAGTCATGTTGGTTAGTGCTTACTCAAATATGATTAGAGCTACAGACATAAATGAGACAACTCAAGTAACTATTCAACCTAAACATTACAGAGTAGGCCTGATTCAAATCCCACTGGAGCAAAGGGAAAGTCTCCCATTGACTTCCATGGACTTTGAATCAGACCCTATGATAAATAGTGTATGATTATAGCTATCTGACAATCGAGTTAAAATGTTAAGTCCTATCAGTATTTTCCTGTGACCCTTTTGTAACCCTTGGTGTTTCATACCTTCCACAAAAAGCACAGGAGTATTTGTGGCACCTTAGAGACTAAAATTTATTTGTTAGTCTCTAAGGTGCCACAAGTACTCCTGTTCTTTTTGCGGATACAGACTAACACAGCTGCTACTCTGAAACCGTACCTTCCAAAATCTCTATTCCATATCAGCACAGGATACACGTTGGGCATTCCACTCCTCCCACATTTTTTCATAAACCAGGACCCAGTATACTATTTAGCTTCCTCATTCCTTTCCCTAAGGTGTAAAGACAACAAAGAAATAAGCCAGAGTGATGAGGAAAGCACTTAAATGCTAAGAGAGTATGAAGGTCTTATTATATTAGCAACTTTCCACTTTCTTACATAAGTACCATATCATTAGTATTTGCTTCCACTAAAGGCCTCTCCCATATAATTATTCTCTAATGCATTTTGCCCATCGTTACAGGATTAGAATAAATGTTAATATAAACTGGGATTTTTCTTTGTCTTTCATTAAATTCTTCTAATAAAACCTGTAAGAAGAGGTACAACTAAATAGCACTACTGTGAACCTAAGTGACAGACTACCACTAAAAGGATACATTAAAACACTGCAGGCATAAATGATGATGTCCCCTCCTAGTCAGCCTGCCTTAGGACCCCCTGTGGCAGTGAGTCTCGGACGCTGGATCAGTAGACTCTGGCTCACGCTACGGGGCTAAAAGCATTAGTATAGATGCTTGGGCTGGAGCCTGGCCTCTGAGACCCTCCCCCTCACCAGATTGACTCTGGTTCAGAGATGTTCTACCACAGGTTTCTTGGTGGGTTTTTTTTTTCCTGTTTTTTTTTTTATTTTTGGTAGTGTAGACATACCCTCTGTGTCTGAAAACACAAAGAGGCAGGGGAGCAAGCATTAGGAGCCCCTTGTTCCCTGACTCTGCCTCCAAAGCAGCAGGGATTGCACTGGAAAGTTGTTAAAACCTGAGGTTGTTCCACTCCAAGAATGTTGTCTAATCACATGCACTTTTATTGGGACATCAGCACATTCAAACAGGCAAGCACACTATAAAAGCATTACAGAGAGCACAAACACCTGCAGCAAAGCACTTGCTGTTCCCCGGGCTAAACTGACCTGAGAGCAGAGTTCTAGATTGAGACCCACAGGGAGGAGTGGGTGGAGTTCTGACTCGGGCCCTTTACTTACCAGCCATAGCAGTTAGTTGGCTGGCCTCAGTGTGTGTGTGTGTGTGGGGGGGCTGCTCTATGGAAAAAAAGAGGAATTTTCCTCTCCCCAGAGCAAAGGGCAGCAGTGGGAGTGTTGGGACTCTGAGTCACAACTTGTTCTCTGGTGTGCCCCTACGGCAGCGTGGCTATGTACTCCCCCCTTGCACAGGGCAGACACACTGTAAAGTTACAGTCTATACCTATGTAAGTGCAAGGTACAATTACATTTATTTTAAACATCCTGCATTTTCCGAAACTTGGCTATGTCCACATGACAGGCTTGGTGATGATCAGATTAAGGGCTTCGCAGAAACGAAGTGGATGTAGTAAAGACTGTCTTCAAGAGGCTATTACTAAATACTCCAGTGTGGTGTGTCCTCAGACAACACAAATATACAAAAGATATATTACAGGACGTAAGGCAAAAAGAGTCCAATAGCTATCAAGGCAGAAAAAGGGAGAGAGCTTTATATGTGTGACAAGATTAAGGAGATCAAGTGAAGAAAAGTTAGGTTAAAGATGCTCAGAGGGGGTTGGTTCATATCCTAGATCTGTGTAAGAAGAAATAAGCAATTTAAAGTGGGCCCTCCAAAGAGTGGCGCTGGTACATTTGTAACTGAGAGTCTGACACTATCCTAGCAAAGTTCAGAGGAGCTTTTGTAATAAGTAAAATAAAACCTTTAGATCCATGCTCTGCATTCTCTCCCCACTTATCATCCTTGGACAGCTTGTCAAATGACAACAGCCATAAAATGTTTTCACTTCCAATACTCCATTTGCACCCACTGGCTTTCTCTGAACTTGCAGATCAGATAACCGAACCATTCCCCTTAATGGGTGAGACTGGTCTCCAGAGCAGGCAGGAGGTATGTAGCCTCTGTCTTTTTCCTGCCTGTGGTAATCCTGGGGTTAGGCATGGGTGCCTCCTTCTGTCTGAGTGTTGCAAACCCCAGGGGGCACTCTGGTCTTCATAAACAGGTGTCTTATCAATACTAAATTACAATAAGCAGTCTGCCTGCATTTGGAGGGGATGGGAGCTCCTGAGTCCCCTTCCCCAAGCCCTTTCAATGTAGCAGCAGACTCACTTCCCTCAGGAGGGGTGGAGAAGTTCACTGTGAGGCTTGCTGGGCCTAACCTGCCCAGCCAGTATATCAGAGTCTATTGCCTCCTTGTAGAGATATGGGATTAGTGAGCCTCCTCCTTGAGGGCACTTTCCCTGAAGCTCTCCAGGGGCAGTCGAATTGCTGTCTCTCAGAGCTGCTCACCCACTGATGGGAATTTCCTGCTTCTTAAACCCTCTAATCTGCCTCTGCTATGATTGACGGAGTGAGAGAGGGGCAGTCATTCCAGCCCACGGTAGCACTTAATCCCTTTGTCACCAGTGTGGGATTCGTACAGCCCATCACACTGCCCCATTCAGCGTAAAGTCACACACTATGCATATCCTCCTGGACATGGAAACAGCTCAGACTCTCAATAGGCTAAGTCCTATTATTACTTCCAAAATACGTATTACAGAGCTACACAAGGATAAACTTCCCACCCAGAAAATATGACACAATTAAACAAACAGCTAATCACACCACATTCAATTGTGCAGTGAGGTTTTATAAGCAACTGATGTAATTTTGTTTAATTTACCTAGCCGCTAGAGCTGGCTCCATTTTTTTCAATAAAAGTGGCTTTTCTAATCATGCTGTAACACTAACAGTAAATGTTCGTATTCCTCAAATTTTCATTGGAAAAATGAAGACATTCACTCGGGTTTTTTTAAATTTAAATGAAAATGTTGGCTTTTCTTCCCTTTTTCCTTCCCCTCCATCTTTTTCCCCACCAAAAAAGGTGGGGAGGAGCAGAAAAAGCAAGGAGGGGAATCTTTGGGGTTTTGGTTGAAACAATGTCTTTTGAAATTTTGCGTGGAAAGTCTTAAAAAAAGCTGAGCCCTA
The DNA here is from genome assembly GCF_002925995.2 of Terrapene triunguis. Taxonomy (NCBI): domain Eukaryota; kingdom Metazoa; phylum Chordata; order Testudines; family Emydidae; genus Terrapene; species Terrapene triunguis. The sequence continues at coordinate 7,167,695 of NW_020699373.1, read as the reverse complement.
CTAGCTGATTTCAGCATCCAGCACAAGCTCTTAGTGGTATTTTAATGTACGCTCTTTGTCTAAGTAAATCTCCCAGGAGAAGAGTTGTGTATGAAGCAGCATTTCAGGTTGGTAGGGCATTGTGGTGGTGGTGGTTTGTTTTTTGTTTAAGTACACGCTACTATGTGTTAGAGACGGCAGGTTGAAAAAGCGTACTCTGCACTCGATAAGGAAGGTGATGTGATTTGTGTTGGTGCTTGATGCCTATGAGAGTTCATTCCCACACTCTGAGCCCCCAAGAAATCTTTCTACCATTAGGTTGAGAAGATAGTTCCACTATGCCTGAGGAGCAGAGTTGTTGAGCATGATCCTTTTCTGAGAGCTTTAGGTGATTGCTGGACCCGGGACATGGAGTGCTTTGAAGATAAGGAGTAAGACCTTGAACTGACTCAGTTGTCTATGGGAAGGCAGTGTACAGAGCAGAAGACAGGTTTGGTAACTCACGGTGGCCTGGCTCCTCAACCACATATGCTGCAGTGTTCTGTGTTAGCTGGAGCTTCCCAAGGGCTGATGGCTTCATGCCCAGATCTATTGCTTTGCTGTAGTACAGATAAGAGGTGATGGAGTATATGAGATCAGGTCATGGGACAGAGTCTTCTAATCAACTAGTAGCTGCTCTTCATACTTGCACATGGAGCACCAATATGGGTAGTCCATGAACTCAAATAATGGAGTGCCTTATGCACCTTTATTTCCCTATACAAACATGTTAGGTGACACTCAATTGAGCCCTTAAAATATTGAAGGCCACAAACCAGCCCTTAGATAATAGCCATGTTTGTTTTTAAAATCTAATTATATCCTGGAGTTCTCAAAAGAAGTATTCTAATTGAATATATAAATTACAAATGAAATTGAAGAAAAATGGTAAAGTAATTTGCTATCTGAATTTAGTTTGAAAAGGAGCAATGATTTTATTATGTAAAAATATAGATATAGAATGAAGTGAATGTTTTAACAAGCAAATTAAAAGTAAATGAATCAACAAAATTCACAAAGCATGAGCTAAATATAAGCAGGGATGGAAGGAGTGGGAAGGATAAGGCTAGTTCTGCTGAACAGCTGATCAGTTCCTTTCTCAGTCTAACCCACCCACCCACTCTCACTCTTTCACTGTAAAGAGGTGAAGATATGAGATGAAGGCACCTGAGCAATCATTTCATCAAGGTGATGCTTACTGGAATATGATGTGACCGTCAGGGTTCAAACACCCCACCAGGAGAAAAGATGGTTTAACTCCTCCCAAAATAAGCAGTTACACCAACTGATTGCATACTGTGTCATTGTGCTATAAAATCTGTTGAGTAAAGTCTTATTATGAAAGCTTGTAATGCTCTATGTATGAGATATGACTACAGGCTATGTTTTATGAATTTATGTATTTGTGCATATAGAAAACTCTGTGCTCATAAACTTCAGCCCCACTTCACAGCAGGGTGGTGAGCAGTCAGGCTGGGAGGGGCACCTCCCAAAACAGTTGTTCACTGGGTTGCTGGAACAATTTTTATTGTGTGTGTGTGTGGGGGGGGGAGATGCTGAGAGCCATTGAACCAAGCTGTAAAACCCTGTATATAATGGAATCCACTTCAAGCCAGGGGGTGCTGCAGCACCCCTAGTTCCAGCACCTATAGTTGTTCACAATAAACCAGCTTCAAGTAGCTATCCATTGTCCAGCCCAGGAAAGAACAATGGTGGACCATTAGAGTTAATGGGAAGATATTGAGACAACTGGAAACCGAGAAGAATATCCTAGCTCCCAAACATCAAATCAGGAGGGAATTTTCCCACTCTGATTGATCATGAATCACCATGGACTGAGAGATGGTTTAAAAAAAAAACTTTTAAAACCAGGCTTGGTAATTAGGTTTTTATCCAGAATTTGAGGGCCAGTCTTAAGGCAGGAGGCTGTTTGTGAATACTGTATCCCTCCTGTAGTGGGGGGGGGGGGTGCTAGGAAATGGCTCAAAGGCAAGGAGTAACTCCTACTAGAAAAGGAATTAATATGGAAGTGTAAAGCCTGAGGTTGCGTGTTTATTTTCTGTGCACCTGGTTTATGTTTGCTTTCCCTTACAATTTATCTTTGAATATGTAGCTTTTCTATTAAATACATTTTTTAAAATTTTTACCCCAAGCATGTATCTGTTGTGCAATGCGTGGGCCAAAGTAAGCTGGTATCTTGGGAGTGGGCAGGTTTCACACCTGCAGGGCTGACAAAGTAGAAGGGAAAAGTTCAAGTATCTAGTAGCTGAGAACTCAGAGATGTGGTTTGGGGAGACTTGGGACAGGAAGGGCTGTTGGTGTCACCCAGTAAAGAGGCTGGTGGGAGCCAAAGTTAAACCTTGTCCTTGTGGACAGGCTACAGGTGTCAGGAAATTATTTTCTGTAGTTATGGTTTAAAGTCCACCAACATTACAGGGCAGGCTGTGACAGAACCCCTTACTGATCTGGATGGACCCCAAACGTCACACATGCTTATATTAATTTACACATATTAATCTCTTGCAAAAGAAGGGCCAACACCTGATCACTGGAGCTGGTCAGAGAAACTCTGACAGACCTGTATTACACTGGAATATATGGTTCCATCAAAATGCTTTGTGAAACTTGTTTTGGAAGAAAACCAGGCAAGATTATGACAATGTTGAAACATCCTATTTTTGACACAGAACAAAACATTTTGATTTTTCATTTTTGAAATGGCTTTTTATGGATTTTGTTAATTATAATACAGAGGGGAAAATTCAAAATAAAAACAAAACATTTTGACCCAAAACTAAAGAAGAAAAATTCAGAAAACTCCTTTGTGGAGAAGTTCAGAATTTTTGGTTTCCCCTGATTTGGAAAAAATCCAAATTTTTGGAATCTCGATCCTTCATAAAACAGAATTTCCATCCTCTGCATAGCTCCAGTGCTAACTTTACTCACAGTCCCAATGAGTAGAGTGAGCAGCATGGTTGTATTTTGTCTCTCTCATAAGAATATACATCAGCCCGAATCTTCAAACTGGGTTGTCCAGATTTAGGCATCTAAGCAAGTGGCTTAGCTCTGTTTAATTGCTCAGTACCCAGAACTACCACTGACTTCTGTGAGGATGTTGCTGTTCGGGATCTTCAGCTTTGGGCATGCGTGTTTAGTCACCTAATTTTGATGAGCATGATGAGAAGGCTACTGAAGGAAAAATAGAAGAGTGAATGGCCCCTGTAATAAATGTTCTTGAGTGTTCTGCTGTAATAGTCTACAAGGTTAGAAGCATTACTGCAGCGCTTGTAAGCATTATTACAGAACATTGTGATCTCTATTGATAGAGTGAGAAGCAGGCAAGTTACATGAGTGTTTAATATCTTAAACTGTATTTGGAAAATCCAAATTGGAAGCCATTACATCTTATAAGGTGTCCTAAACTGAAAAGAAGTGAGATGATGATACTACAAATTCTGTGCACTGCTACTGCCTCTCACAGAGGCGGTTTTATTATGTTGATAGGAGAGCTGTCTCCTGTCGTCATAAAGTCTTCAGCAGATGCGCTACAGTGGCACAATTGCAGAACATTTAGTGTAGACTAGCCCTTAGTCTCGCTTGAATGTCCAGCCATTGGATCTTGTACCTTTTGTCTGCTAGACTGAGGAAACCATTATCAAATATTCCTTTCTCTTTGTTAAGCTAATTAGAATGAGCTCCTTGTTAATCAGTTATCAATAGTTCAATAAATTAATTCCTGCTAGGAAAAGTCTACTAAAAATACCATACAGACAGATTTCTAATGACCTGTGTATGTCTCATAGTGAAACAACCTTACCAGAGAGCAGAATTCCAAACCTATAGCGGTTCACCCGTTACTATGTGTTGCTGACTTTGCCAGTTATCCTTCTGGGTACTTGTATAACTTCTCCCAAGTATTTAAAAGTAGAAATAACAAACACTTATTTCTTCTCCTACAGTCTGAGTAACTTGGGTGTTTTTTACATGAATTTTTATGTGTGTGAGCAAGCTTGGGGTATGCTGGTGAAGATCTAATTGAAGGAAAGCCAAAGAAATGACTTTTTCAATTTTATTCTGAAAGCAGTGAGCTCTGGTCATAATTCTCTTCAATGAATGATTAGACATTTCTCAGGAGGTGGATCTATGTCTCCCACCCCATAGGTTTTCCTATAATTTCATCATGCTAGTGGAATGTAGCTGTCCTGGGAAGCCAAGGTTGTGAAGGAAGAGGTGGTCACTCCAATAGCTATGATCCATTCCCTGGAGGGCTTTGAATATGAGGACACACCTTTAAATTGAACTGGGGGCTAATGTGGAGAAAAGTGCACCACTGGAGTGATTGTATTCATGGCAAGCCTGTCTTGCTAAGCAGACATGCTGCTGTTTTCACTTTTTCAAGGAGTGTGGCTTCTTCGGTAGACATAACAAATTCAGCATATTCAATAAATGTGTACCATCTTTGTTACCCAATGGAGCAGCTAACGTTATGCAAGCATAACTGCTACATTCTGTGTTCCGTTACTTTCAAGGAAATTTTCCTTTAAGTCAGTCACATGGGTGGAAACACTTTTATTTAGTGGCAATGGAGTCAAATGACTTCTTTCATTTCCCTAATGTGTTTATGGTTACATGAGGTGACTAAAATGAAAAGCGTTTCTACTGGAAGAGCTTTCCTGTGCTGACTTGAGGCTATTAATCTTGTTAATGAAAAGTATCCTGTTCTTTTCTGGATCATCCAAGGGGATATCCTTTGGCAATGTATGAATGTAAATATCTGAATGTAGTACTGAATGTAGAGTGCCTGCTGCTTAGTTCAGCTTGGAACAGAGACCATTGTGTGTGTGTGTGTGGGGGGGGGAGATATGGTAGAGGTCTATAAAAACACGAAAGCTATGGACAATTTGACTAGAGAAGTGTTATTTACCCCTTCACACAACAAGAAGTGGGAGTCACCCGTTGAAATTAATAGGCAGCAGGTTTAAAAGAAAATGAAGTACTTTTTTCACACAATGCACATTCAACCCATGGAACTTATTGCCAGGATATGTCAAGCCCAAAAGTATAACTGGGTTTAAAAAAGAACTAGATATGTTCATGGAGGATAGATCCATCAATGGCTATTAGCCAAGATGTTCAGGGATGCAACCCCATGTGCTGCGTGTCCCTAAACCTCTGACTACTAGAAGGTAGGTCTGGATGACTGGATGGATTACTTGATAAATTGCCCTGTTCTGTTCACTCCCTTTGAAACATTTGGCAATGGCCACCATCAGAAGACAGTATATTGGGCTAAATGGACCATCAGCCTGACCCACTAAGGCCATTCTTATGTTCTTACGTTAATATACTTTTGTAATTTCATAAGCATTAACTTTCTCCAATTGCCTTTCAGCCTACTCACTAAGCAGTGGAGATATATTTAAATGTGAAGGAGGATAGGGTGGTAGACTTACAGACAAATTCAGGGCAGGGGTTCCAGATGGGAATGTTGAAGAAGGCACAAAGATGTCTGTAGGAGACAGACATTAGTTTAATCTTACTTTTCAAGACGAAAAGCCTTTCCCCATCGGTGTAACACATTCCCATGGAGTTTTCCTCTGTTGTCTTACCCCCCTCCCCCCGTGTCCCATGGATAACTTTGCTTTTCTCTGTTTAAAAAAAAAAAGTATCAGTTTTGTGTGTTTAGATGCTTTCCTCTCTCATTTCTTGGTCTGTCTGTCTGTCTCTCTCAATCTGTTATTCAAGATTAATATATAAGGCTTTTTCATCTTGACTCTTGTACTAGGACCTCTATTCAGGGAAGGAGCAGCTTTACAGGCATCAGTCCACAGTAACTTTAATAAATTAAATAGATTTACACTGGTGCAACTGAGAGTGCAGTTGGGTTCTTCTATCCTAACTGAATTTTACGTCCTTGCTCTTGAAGGAAAGAATTGAATTGTGATTGATGTTTTCTTTTGATTAATCAGTAATACTGACTGAATGTACTAAAAGCTGAATAGATTTGATAGCTACACTCTTGTGTGCTAAACTTCCTTTATATTGTAAAAATTAGTATGTAGCTAAACAAAGGCCAGTTCGTTAAGAAAGTTTTAAAAATAAAAGTGCACTTGAGCTGTTGATTATGAATCTCTATCCAGGGTTTAAATGAGCACTTACTTATTAGTAACTTTTAAGTTTAGTTTAAAGCATTTTAATCAGGAAGCATCTGAGCACAGTGCAAAAATAAACTTTTAAAAGAGAAACTCTGAAAGGATAAGTCCCATGTCACTTCATGCAGCTCTCGAAAATGGTATTGAGGACTCTAACAAATCAACAGGAACAATCAGTGTCATGGTACACTAGAGGCCAGATTCTCAACCAGTGTCAATGAGCAGAGCTCCATTGATTCCAGAGGAGTGCCATTTGCTTCAATGGAGATACACCAGCTGAGAATTAACTCCTAAACCCCTTTCTTCATTCAGTTACGCAGGTGCAACATCCACTGAAGTCAGTTGAGTGGAACGCATGTCAAAGTAGACTAACAATGCCCATTTTTTATCAACATTGCTCATGCTGTGAAACACCTTATTTTCCTGCTGGCCCACACCCAATCTCTGTCCATCACTTCTCTTTATTTTTGTCTCTCTTCACAAGTTTCTCTCTGACTCCCTTTCTCCCTACAACTTTTTTCCGTTCTAGCCTGTATCTAGCCCTGAGTTTCCTTATGCCAGAAGAGAACTTAGGAGGTATTTTCTATTCCTTCCCAGGTTCTACTCACTTTCCTTTTTCTTTTTTCTCCCCCCCCCCTTCCCTAAATCAGTTCTAAACCACAGTCTGTCACCTCCCCACTCTGGACTCCTCTCTTTCAGTAAATCACCATTTTTTTCATCAATAAAAATAAACTAGATTATCTTCCTATTTTAGACCTATCAAGCCAATGAGTAGAATCTGTTAATTTTGGGTGGAACTACTTAATACTGGGGGGGAGACTCTCCCAGAAGAAGCCAGGTGCTGAGAGTATTGCTTCAGCAAACATAACTCTTTGCTCTGAGACAATGTTCCCTTTTCCTCTGAGTCAGTACTGAATCAATGCCCTGCATAAAATTGGGAAGCCCTGGACTCCTCAAGATGCTATCATTCAGGTGAGACATAAAACCTAAGTTCTTGACCGCTTGTGTTTTATAGCCTTTTTCATAAGAATGAGGAGTCTAGCCTTAAGGTCTTTGGAATTCGAATATTTTCCCCTTCCCTAAACTCTGTTTGGGGTTTCATTTGGCTTTGGGTTTTTTTTGGCTTCCTGTCCTAAACTGTTGTACAGTTTTTCAAGTGGAACGTTGCTAAACAGTTACAAAGCTTACTTCAGAATTGACATTAGCTAAGTGATGGGTTCTACATCTGTATACAAATAACTTTGTGGTGGAAGGCATCAATTCATATATTTTAAATCTTATCCCATGCCCAGTCAAGTTCCCCTTTAGAGAGCACTGGATTGGGCCCTGTTTACATGATACTAGTGTAACAAATATAAAATAATGCTACTCTTTTCAAACATGTCACAACATTCCCAGGTCAGATGGAGAACTCAGAAAGGAATTTCTCTTCCTTTTTCTCCTGAAGCTGATGCTCCCAGAACAAATACATCATTGAATTTATGCAGGAGATGTGAATCTGTAAGCGAACACAAAGGCTGCTGCTATTTATGGTGCCACACTGGGCATATTCACATCAGTATTTTAAGTTCAGGAATAACCTACACTGTTCTTCTCTTCAGAGATGCTGCTCACAGTTTCAAAAACACAATTTTATTTCAACTGCTTTCTTATGATAAAGCTACATAGCCATATATGATGGGTCACTATTATAAATGCAGTCTTAATTCGTTATTTTGTATGGAGTGGGGTCACTTCTCTTGGAAGTCAGTGGGAGTTACACTCATGTGAATTGAAAAATAATCAGACCCAATACCTATTGTTTGCACCTATAAATTTCCAATCCTTGCTTTCTAAGTGGTCCATGTGTGTTTTTGTTTTTGTGTGTTAATATAGTGATTTCTCTTTCCTTTACATTGTGTGCTACTCCATTTGACTCCTTATAAATAATGCTAGACTGACCAGGCCAACTTTATCTCCGTAATACACCAAATCCATGGAATTATTTCTGGATTTAATGACTATAAAATCTTGCCACAAATCTCATTTGAAATCTTACTATACAGATAGTTCCCCTTCCAGATCTGTCCTGTAGTTAGAGACACAGTGACTAGTCTAGGCATTATCATCTCCTAGTGTAATTTCCTTACATCATTAAATAAGAACAAATCTAACACAGATCCGTCTTGTAACGAACTAGAAATTCTTTTTCAGCCCAGTAGTACTTTGTCACTCATCATTTCCCTTTGTTTTTGGGGGGGAGGGGGTGAGGGTGGTGTGTGTGGAGAAATGCCTTACAGTGAGAGACTTAAGATAAGCAAACTGAGCTTTTTTATCAAAAAGAAGATTCAGAAATGACTTGATTGCCATGTATAAGTACCTTTTCTGAGGAAAATACTAGGTATTATCCTCAAAGGTATTTAGGGGCCTAATTTCTACTGAAGATCTGGGTATGTGTGTATGTCAAACTGAGCCCCCAAAACTCTCTCTGCCTCTCTTCCACATACGTAAAATGGAGATAATACCACCACCTTGCCTCACAAGGGTGTTGTGAAAATAATTCATTAATAGTTGTAAAGAACTAAGATGCTTCAACAGCACTGCAGAAAAGCCTGTAAGGAAATGAATAGTTATATATTCAGTGCACTCTTGGATTCATGGTGCTACACAATGAATGCTGAGGGTAAAAAATATTGAGTAGCAAACTGTTTGGTGAGCACCATCCATTCTGTGCACTGAACGAGGCAAGGGTTATATGCAAAAACACCATGGGGTAATGTAATTAAGGACGGTCTCATATGACTTGGGGCAACCATAATTTTGGCATTTCCTAACTTTTGAATGCTACACTTCACAACCTTACTGTTCTTTAACGGCGAGTTTTGGATGCAGTACATAAGACAATATTTGCTGTATACAATGATATAGAATTTGTTTCCATTACTTCTGGTTCAAGGAGTAATCTTGGTTTTTGTTGGTTTAAACCAACCTTATTTAATGCTTTCTTTTTTCCTTTTTTAGATTGAAACATAATAACTAAGCAAGTTAAATAGCTCCTCTAGACTACATTAAGAACTATATGAATGCTGATTTTAAAATAGCTATATCTCAATAACTTTAAATGGTACACATAATAAAGCTATGTTTGTGCATGTGGTGAGGGAAGGAAGCATTGTCAGACACCCATTATTATCTACGCTGCAGTGACTGACCTAGGTGCCTAGGCAAGTGCAGAGTTGATTAGATTTTTGAACAAAGATGCTTGATTTAAAAGGCAACAAAATGCATCACAGGATTGTTCAGCATTGTGCAAGGCTAAAGCTGAAGAAAACATCATTTAGAGAAAAAAAAGATGCAGGTAGATGCAGTATAGTCTTGGAAATAAATAAAAATAACTCAGACTCACTAACGCTTTGGAGTTATAGCAGGAGTACAACACTGCATCCTGGACTCACTGATTTGATTGTTCACGTAGATGTTGTTCTTTTAGGAAACCTTTTCTTTTTAAATGAGCCATATATGCATCATGTCTAGACCCACACATAGGGTTGCCAATTTTCTGATTGCAGAAAACCGAACACCCCTGCCCCACCCCTTCTTTGAGGCCCCGCCTCCTCTCCATGCCTTGTCCCTCTATTGCTTGCTCTTTTCCCCACCCGACCCTCGCACATTTTCACAGGGCTGGGCAGAGGCTCGGAGTGTGGGCGGGGGCTCTGGGTTAGGGCAGGAGAATAGGGTGTGGATGGGGGTGTGGGCTCTGTGGTGTTCAGGATACGGGGCGGGTTCCAGGATGGGGCGGGAGGGTGGGGTGTAGGTCTGGGCAGTGCTTACCTAAGGCAGCTCCCAGAAGCAGCTGGCATGTCTGGCTCCTAGGCGGAGGCGCTCCCAGGCAGCTCTGTGCACTGCCCCCGTCCACAGGCGCCACCTCCGCTGCTCTTATTGATCATGGTTCCTGGCCAATGGGAGCTGCGGAGCTGGTGCTTGGGGTGGGGGCGATGTGCGGGGCCCCCATGGCCACGCCTCCACCTAGGAGCCAGAGGGAAATGTCTGGAAGCCACAGGGAGCCTGCCTTAGCCCCGCTGTGCCACTGACCGGACTTTTAACGGCCCAGTCAGCGGTGCTGACAGGATCCGCCAGGATCCTTTTTTGACCGGGTGTTCCAGTCGAAAACTGGACAACTGGCAACCCTACCCATGCCTATGTGACAATTTCAATGTACTCCCTCCACTGCAACCACCACATGCTTCTATAGCATCTTTCATCAGATTATGTCCAACTGAGTTCTGACTGGGGAGGGAGGGAGGGAGGTGGTGGCATTCTTCAGAGCTACCCTGTGAGGAAGATACTTGTTAAACTTTTAACAAGTAAGGAACATGAGTCACAGAGAAGTTAAGGCTTTTTTTGTTTGTTTGTTTGTTTTTGGTGTCCCCCCCCCAAACTTGGGCCCCTGAAATTAGACAAAGAGGCTTGATTTTTTTCAGAGGGGCTGAACACCCCCAGCTCTCATTTATTTCCTTTATTTAATTATATTACCATAGCAACTAAGAGCCCCAGTCATGGACCAGGACCTCATTGTATTAAGTGATCTACAAACACAAAACAAAAACAGACCTGGCCCAAGGAGATTACAATCTAAGTATCTGACAGGAGATAACGGATGGATACAGATTCAAGGGGTGGGGGGGAATACCACACCTAAGAGTGCTACGCACCTATGAAATTCAGGCCACTTGTATTTAGTGCTGTGGAAATGTAATCTTCTGTCTGGAGAGCTGCCCATCTTGGACAAATGTAAGCTTCAAAACTAGACGTCTCTAATGGACTCCTTTCTAATACCTCATTCTTGTCAGTGTATGAGGAAAATATATTTACCCAGCTGTGTGCATGCAATTTGAGTACTTGTATAAAGAAATGGCTATTTAGTCATATGGGTCAGTGAGACTTGTGTTCCTTGGTCGCTCAGGCACTATTGAAAATCCCACACTTCTGTACATTTGTGCACCCACATGTAGACAGTCCATTACAGATGGATCTTTTCACTTGTACCTTGAGAACCCTATCTTAACCACTTTTTTAATAGCACTGTTGGTACTGCATCATTTGTCAGAGTATAGTTAAACCGCAAGTAATCTCTACTGATGAAACTTCACTACGTCAGTGGAGTTAAGCAGCAGAGATCTGGACCCCAAGCCTCCCTGTGGGTATTGAATTCATAGTGCTCTTCTGGCTAAGAGTTGTACTAAGTGACCCACACTGACAGCTAGATTATATTCTACTCTTTCACCTTCCAGAGCGAACAGTCAGCATATTTTGGCTATAGCAGTAATTGCAATAACACATAAAGGAACTCTTAAATGACTAATAAAATATTGAACTGTTTAGATGTCCATTAGTGTTAATAGCTAATCTTTAGCACTTCTTGTAGTTGTCCTTTTCAAACAACAGACTAATGCAGTGCTGGAGTCTAGGCTACAAAAGGCAAATACTTTTACATTATATTACATCCGTCTGTATTATTAATGGCATTACAGTATCAAGTTGATGATTTATTAACACGATACTTAGAGGCACTGAAGGGAAATGCTCTTGTGACGTAGTGCACTTAGAATTACAGTAATATTAATCGTTCTAGTTTCCTAATGTTGTGCTATTGCACAGAAGTATAACATCAGAAGACTGAGGGCCTGAATCTCACCTCACGTACAGATTTTTTTTTTTCATTGAGGAAGAATAGGAGCTGCTAAGTGCTGAACTCTTCTAGAAATTTGCCCCCCTTGGTGAGTGCTGAGCATTGAAAATCTGGCCCTGAATCAATAGTAGTTCCATTCAGGAACGACCGCTTTCTTCTTAAGCATCCATCGATGTCTTGGTCTTCTCAAGATGAGAATGCTCAAATCAAGTGCGGTGTAATTGGAATGAGAAAGGGTTGGGGAAGTGAAATACTCCTTTCTCCCTCTGCCCACTATACCCCCACACAGCAGGGTCAATGTCCAGGGCTGTTGGAAAACCCATTCATCATGGCTGTTGGCCCAACATATGGGAACATAAATAGGAACATAAGCCTATAACTATTGGAAGGGTGTAAACACTATGCAAAGAGAGATTTAGTATGGCATATGGTGGTATAACTAGGGGTAATGGAGTGAAATTAGGAAAAGAGAAATTTTGGCATCATTGAAACTTCCTGATGGCTTGATCTCTGGGGCTGCAAAATAATCTCCAAAAGAAAGACCGACAGACCCCCGGCTCTAGACATTTAAAATGATACTGGAGCAAATGCTAGTAAATGTACACTAGGAACTTACTGTGAACGTACACAATCCTACATTAGCAAGGAGAGGACTCAGACTCACACAACAACTTTTCTATAAACATTTATGGTTCTGCCAGTCATCTCTGTATTAAGAGAGAATCTATACAAACGCCATAGTTAAGATTTGCATTCAAAACACAACAAAAAAACTCTACCCTTCAATGAAAGAATTTTTTCTCCAAATTTGTCAGTTAGTCCTGAGAGCCACTGAATTTTTTAAAGAAAAATATTTCCAACTTTTTTTATTATAAATAACACATTAGAAAGTTTACCATTACATGTATGTCTACATTCAATTTATTTTACTTTCACTGGGGTTGGAGTTCAGATTGCTTCCTTATTCATTCACTAGAATCCTACTCCCTAAATAGCCCCATTGATCATTTTTTGACTGGTTAAATGTAGTGATTGAAAGGGAACGGGGGTATTGAGCAGGAGAGCCTGTGGCTCAGATTCTTAGCTGCTGAGGCCTTGTGTACACTACCGGGTAAGTCAACATAAGTTACGTCGCTCAGGGGTGTTACACTTGCTGTGTATGCTGTTTTGAAATATTAAAATCTAGGGTGGGGGAACACAGGTCCAGTCACTTTCTCAGATAATACTACCTCAGAGGGAATAAGTGGAATAAGTCAAATATCATACAACATGGCTTTTTTTTCTCTCTCTATAGTGATGTATCTTTAGCCATAAAAATCTACCACTTTGGTCTTTAATGCAGACACTATAAACTTGTATATGTACATATCTTTAACAATTACTTAATCAATGTAATTGTTTCTTCAGGAAAGTCATGAGAGAGAATGTGATCTCTTAAGTAGGGGATGTCAGTGTACTGCTGAATTGTTATGTGCACTAGGTTCTGTCTTGACTGGTAACTTAGACATGTGTATTAATAATAAACAACACCGTTGAAAAAAATTGATCAAGAGCCTGATAAACTCATACCTACTTACTGGGAATGCCAGGGGTCTTCATTAGCAAACACATATTCCCCCAGAGAAGACTGTATCTACTGAAAGACTTTGCTTAGCAGCATGGACAATTCCTTTTTCATCAACTCTTCCTAGTCTGTAGCTGTTCAGGGCTAAGTTGAAACTCCATGATCCCTCTTTATATAATAAAGCTTTAAACAGACTTTAGAAATGGAGTGAAATTCTATTTTATAGCCTTACAGCTTGCAAGGAAGTTTAGGATTTACACCCTTACAACTAAAGTCTTTGTACACTTATGGCAACTGAGATTTTACAAATTGCTTGGCCCTTAATCATATTTTGATTTAAGGTTTTTCAAGATGATGAAGAGGACCATGAAAATGCATCAGCTTCTCCTTTGCTCACACCAAGAGAGTACATGAACAAGGGGAAACTTGATGAAACTAAAGGACAATAAATACAGAACAAATGCCCATACAGAAAGGACTTGGTTCCTGAATTGAAGCCCCAGTGAAAAGAGTGGGCTTTGTGTCAGGCCCACTGACTCCATCAGGCCTTCTCAGAGTAAGGTGCTAATCCACATGGCCCAGATCCACAAAGGGATGTGGGTGCTGCAATGCTGAACGTCTGGGGTATGTCTATAAGTGCAGCACTGCTGCTGTACCGCTGCAGTGCGTCTGGTGAAGATGCTCTATGCCAAGAGGAGAAAGTGCTCCCATCAGCATAAAAAAAACTATCTCTGCGAGCAGCATGAACTATGTAAGCAGCAGATGCTCTCCCACTGACATAACACAGTGTGCACGGACACTTATGTTGGTCTAACTGTCACACAGGAGGGTGGAATAGTTACACCCCTGAGCGACATAAGTTTTGCCGACATATAGGCTGTAGTATAGACGTGGCCTTAGGCACCTAGAAAATCATAGAAACAACATGGCAATCCACAAAGCCTGACTTAGGTTTCTAAACAATCTGTACAATGAATGTGGGGAGAGAGTGCCTTAGAACACAATCCACAAAAACTTGCATACTAGGCAGGGAGTTGCCAACTATAGAGGTGTTTGCTAGTCCCTGACCATTCACAGAGATAGATACCTCCCTGCAGCCCAGATTTAGACACCTATCTGTGCTTAGCGATCCCACCACCTAGAGGCAGGTGACTTAGGCACCTAAGGTGTTTTGTGCAGGAATAAGTTAGGTGCCCACTCCAGACACGGGGGAAGTGGAGGTATCTACATTAAAACTTTTAGCCCAGTGGTTAGATCAGTCGAATCCTCCTGCTCCAATCATTCTTGAATTATTTATTTCACAATGGAAGAGCTTCAACTGGAGTGAGTGAAGGAGCCCCCACCTCAGAATGTCCCATAGCTCATTGGTTAGAGTATGATCCTGAGAGGTGGTAGAGCCCTGATCAAATCCTTTCTCCCACTCTGGCAGAGTGGGGAATTCAACCTGGGTCTCCCACAGAGTCATTCTCACTGATCTAATGGGCCTATTTATGTAATTATCCACAGTGGAGCAGTTGCTGGACCAGAGAGAACGAGAGTGATTCTGTAGGCCCAGTGGTTATGGCACCAACCTGGGAGGTGGAACACCCACGTTCGGTCCAGTCCCCCCTACTCCAACCACCTGTTCATTATTTGTTTACAGAACAATCTCCTGAAAGGGTGGGAGATCCCTGTTCAAATCCTTCCCCAAAATAATTCCTAGAGCAGATCTCTTAGAAAAACATCGAGTCTTGATTTAAAACTCATCAGTGATGGAGAATCCACCACTGCCCTTGGTAAATTGCTCCAGTGGTTAATATATCCTCCCTGTTAAAACTGTGTGCCTTAGTTCCAGTCTGAATTTGTCTAGCTTCAACTTCTAGCCATTGGATTGTGTTAAACCTTTCTCTGCTAGATTGAAGAGTCCATTATCAAATATTTGTTCCCCATGTAGGTACTTATAGACTGTAATGAAGTCTCCCCTTAACCTTCTCGTTGTTAAGCTAAATAGACTCCGGGAGCTCAATCTATCATCATGAGGCAGGTTTTCTAATCCTTTAATCATTCTCCTGGCTTTTCTCTGGAGCCCCTTCCATTTATTAACATCCTTCTTGAATTGTGGACAGCAGAACTGGGCACAGTATTCCAGCAGTAGTTGCATCAGTACCCAATAGAGAGGTAAAATAACCTCTCTACTCCTACTAGAGTTTCACCTGTCTATGCATCCCAGGATCACATTTATTCTATTGGCCACTGCATCACACTGAGAGCTCACATTCAGCTGATTATCCACCATGACCCTCAAATCAGAGTCCCTGCTTCCCAAGATAGAGTTCCCCATCCTCTAAATATGGTCTACATTCTTTGTGCCTAGATGAATACATTTACATTTAACCATGTTAAAACACATTATTTGGTTGCACCCAGCTTACCAAATGAGCTATATCCTTCTGTGCGTGACCTGTCCTCTTCATTATTTATCACTGCCCAGTTTTTGTCATTTGCAGACTTTATCAATTATGTGTTTTATTGTCAAGTAATTGATGAGAATGTTAAACAGCCTAGGGCCACAAACCAATCCCCGCAGGACCCCACTAATAAAACATCTGCTTGATGACGATTCCCTGTTTGCAGTTGCACTTTGAGACTTGTCAGTGAGCTTGCTTTGAATCCATTTAATCTGTGCTATGTTAATTTTATCTTCTAGTTTTTTAATCAAAATGTCATGCTGTACAAACTCCAATGTCTTACCTTAATGTTGATGTAACATACAGAAATTAGCTTTATCAACCAAACTTGTAATCTCAACAAAAAAAAAAAGATATAGTTAGTTTGTCACAATCTATTTTCCATAAACCCATGTTGACTGGCGTTAATTGTTATCCTCCTTTAATTATTTATTAATCAAATCCTCAATCAGCTGCCCCATTATCTTGCCCAGGATTGATATACGACTGATAGGCCTATAATTACCTCAATCGTTCATTTACACTTTTTAAAAATATTAGCACAACATTAGCTTTCTTTCAGTCTCCTGGAACATCCACGGTGTCCCAAGACTTACTGAAAATCAAAATTAATGGTTCAGCAAGTGAGCCAGCTCTTTTAAAATTCTTGGGTGCAAATTTTCTGGACCTTCTGATTTTAAAATGTCTAACTTGAAAAGCTCTGTGGAAGCTTGAAAGTGTCTGTCTTTCACCAACAGCAATTGGTCCAATAAAAAGATTACATCAGCCACCTTGTATCTAATACAGCTGTTCACTAGTCTCCTGCGATACTAGTGGAATAGAAAGTGTTTTATATTATATTATATTTTATATTTATATTAAACATCCTGTCTTTCCCAAATACATGAATATTTGTGGAGCTCTTGTATTGTTGATTCTAGTAATGGAGCAATACCATTATTAAGATGAATAAAAATATCAGAATCTCGTCTTTAATCCAGTGCATCTCATCTGAGTTTTTCTTAACTAGGACCTCTGCAACCCAGTTTACCAACAAACATTTTGTACACAAGTAATTACTAACTGGGCCTCCTATTTAAAAGTTATGCGTGTGCTGAAATGCCTCCCAGGATAGTTGTTTCATTTCATAAAGCCTGGAGTAACCATTTCAACTAGAAAAGCTAAATTTATTTTAAGGACTTAAAAACCTGTACTCACTGTTTAATTTATTTAAATAACTCCACAGGTACTCTTTCATGATGAGCTCAACACTTGAAAAAAAATCTGTAAAGGTATGAAGTTAGACTTGAATGGGGCATCAGCTGCTGCGTACAGTAGTTTAGAAATAATACTTAAAAAGAAATTGTCCCAAGAGAAGCATCTTGATCTTGTAAAGACATCTGTAGTCGGCTCAGATTTCTAGCATGGCATCTCATTAAATATAAAATATAGGCATAGGAGTACACACTTTATTTGCAACACTTAAAAAACAAAATTAGCAATCTGTTTCTGGAAAACAGCCAGGGTCAGCAAAATTTGGATCTGGTACACTTTTAAAGTTAGATTACAACATGTAACACATTTCGGTATAAAATAAATCCTTTTCCAGCATCACATCCTATATTATTCTTAAATCATTACCTGGATATATTATGTTTATATATTGATAGCAACATATCAAATATTGATGAAGTCTGAAATTAAGTTAAGAACATTGGATCTCGTTCTACTCTCTCTTTCACCAATTTTACACCATATTAATTCTATATAGAGCAGTGTGAATAACAGACTCTTTGGTTTGCTGGGAATTCTGAATGATCAGCAACTATTTTGTGTCAAACTGAAAACAAAATGTTTCAAAAATTGTGGTGAATCAAAAAGTCAAGTGCAGTGGTGTGATGGGGTATACAAACTCCATAATGGGCAACAAGGGCTTCAGGAGCTACTCTGGGCTCACCCAGCCCCTCCCTGCCCCACCTGCAAGAGATGCTCAAACTGGCAGAGGAGTTAAAAGGGAGCAGAACAGCTCACTTGTGGGCAAGCCAGGGAGGAGAGAGGGGACTTTTATGTTGCATCTTCTGAAGAAAGGCGGGATCTCTCCTATTAACTGGCTGAAAGTCCTTCCCTGAGAGAGGGGAGGCTCTTCTTCTGATAGCCCCTGAGAGGGAGGCATTTCCTCCTCTCATATACTAACCATGCGTGATTCCCTCTGGTGGTGGTTTTTGTTTGTTTTATGGACTCGCCTTTAAGGGGAGAGTCTTGGAACTGACCTGGATGGAGGGTCAAGGCATGAGAGGAGGCACCTGTTGCCCTAAAAGGGAGAAAGCTACCACGCCATGCCTGGCTGTGAAGAGGTGCCAAGCGGTGAGCTGACCCACTTCACGATCTCCTATTACAGACTGCGTATTTTGGAAAATATTTTGGTGGAACTCGAGGAGCTTCTCAGTGTCGGACCCATGTTTTTCTCCCTTTCATTGCCCGGGGTTGGAGCCTAGTGGGGAGGGCTTTGGCTTCCCTACCAAAACACTCCCTCTGTCTGTTGAAGGCTCTCAGCCCCTGAGCACTAGACCATGCTTCCCATGAGTTAAGACAGTCACAGTTGGGTTGAAAAACAACTGACTGACAAAAACAAAATACTTCATCTTGATTTTTCACCATTTTAAAACATGTGTATTTTTTTTCAGTAAAACTAAAAAATTATATGAGAAGTCATTTTGAACCAAAATATCTGCATGTCGTTTTGAAAATGGCAAAATATTTTAGATTTTTTTTTTTAACCAAAACACTTTTTGGCAAAACCAATGTGAATTAACTAAACATTTCAGTGTAGCCAAACCTTCATTTTTTGCCGCAAGAAAAAGTTTTGGCTGAAATGTACCCCAGCTCTAATGTTATTGGCTTAAGTAGAAAGGCTCATTGCTACATACTGGTGTACAAGAATGGAAAGTGAGTCCCACTGGTGTCAATGGAAACCCTGATGAATCGTTGAGGAACTGGCAGGAACAATCATCTCACCCTCCATTGAGGAGATCTTTCTTCTGATGGTCAAGGTTTTGCATGACCTTGGAGTTCTTCCGAAGTACCTCTAGATACCCAAATAGCAACACTAGCCATACAACGTATTTTCCATCAAGGGGAGACTGAACTTCCCTTTTGAATGTAGGCCCAGCCAAAGTGATCTGTGCTCTTGTCACCTCCAGAATAGATCAATGATATGTTCTACTTGAGGTTAACTGTGAAGAGCACACCAAAGGTATAGTTGGTTCAATTGGCAATTGGAATACCTGCTAGGCAAGGCAGACTGAGTGAGCATAGCACATGAGAGTTGTGCGCTCTACACTAGCTACCTATCCAATTGTGGATCTATACCAAGGTCCTAACTCTAATACTTACAGCTTCCAGCGGGCTGGTGCCTAGTTAACTCAAAGGCTGTCACATTTCGGAGACCCCACCAGCAATGTTACATTCCACTTAATGAATACCCAGGGCCAGAGTATTCTGAGAAAAACCTGGGTTGTGGAATTCCTGCTGCAGATCAATATAAACCAACTTTTGGGGATAATACAATGCTCACTGGCTTGCTTCAGCTGTCAGTCATTAGTGGTAGCCCCAAGATGACCAACCAATACTTCTTCTGGAGGAAAACAAAAATGATTCCACTTAAGATAGCTAAGTAAAAAGAGGGATGATGGAAAGGATGTACATGGTACTCAGAAACAGTACTCTGTGATGAGAGCTATGGAAATACATAAATAGCTTGATCTGGGGAGAAGAGGATGAATGTTCAGTGTGTGTATTTTTTTTTGTGTTGAGCGCCATAGTTTGCAGCAGTCAGCTTGCTACAATGCCTTCTCTGCACAAACCCAGTGACAAAGTTTTTTCCTGTTTTTAATAGCATGCTTGTGTAACCTTCTCTGTCTGCTTTTGACTATGAAAATTTTACCTTTCTGTCTCCCTGGCAGAAAAACAAACTCTGAATGCTAATATCATTTGCTAGCAACAGGTGTCACATCAATCAAAGAAGAATATCTGCTCCCACCCCTCAAGTATGCATGAACCTGGCAAGTTCTCAGCTCTTATAGGATGACAGTGATCTTGAAGGATAATTGCTTGTGAAGGAGCAACTCTTGAATTGGTGAAGGATAGGATCCGGTTGTCTTTCTTCAAAAGAGTATTTTTTTCTATGCAGATTGAAATATTACCAATGCACTATGACATTCATTTCATTCAGCTTGTGCCACATCTGTGGTGTGCAAGAATTCTCATTAAAATGTTATAAAATAGGAAACATGGCAAATAGAAATATAGGTGCTAAATATAATTACAATTTTGATCACCAGAAACATTAATTCTGTTTCTCATAGCCTTCCTTAATCTCTCATGATCTTGGCTAAAGAAGGTCAACAAATACTCTTTACTAGCCTGGTTAGTAATGTGAAGACATAAAGTGAGTTAAGTTCACTATATATGTGCTAAAACTGATTAGTTTGGGGGGTTTTAAGATGCTACTTCTGCTTCTATTAAAGGCAATACCAAAACTCCAACTCACTTTGGAGCCAAAGAACTATAAGTGAATTTAGTGTGTGATCGGTGCTAGACTCTAGAGACTGATGGCCGTTTAGCCACAGAATAGATATTGCCACATGCAGCAGAAGACAAGCTTCTATCTACTATGATTCAGCTTTGTCAGTAAAGCTTATAGCTCTAAGTGGGTACTTGAATTTGAATGCTGAGGCAATCCAGGGTCTTTCTGCTAAGACTTTCAAAAAGTGTGAATGAGCTAGAATGAGAAACCACACTAAACCATTTACATGAGAGAGAGCACAAAACTCCACTTCCTCCTTAGCTCTTCCCCAACAAATGGAACGCCATACCTCTGGGTGGGTGTTCAGCAGCAGGGATCTAACTTCAGACCTTTGGAATCTCTATTGCTTAAGATAGAAGACCTACCTCTGTGTAGCTCAAAGCCACTTGGAGACTTTAGGGAGTGGGCAATGGACAAAGATCCATGCTATAAGTGTGGATTATGTAAACATTACTGCATGTGGGAGGAATATTTATGATGGAAGGATTTTTGTGACTGAATATGCATGTTTTCACATACAATATAAAATGGAATAAGAAATAACATTTTGAATGAAATGTTACTGCAATTAAATTTCTATTTCTATTTAAATGTTTTTTTTTGTTTCGTTTTTGTTTGGTCAAAAAAGCCACAGGTCTAGGTTCAGATATATCAAAGCCCCACAAAAAAAACGCAGATATTCGGCTTGTTTTTGGCTTAATTGGCTTGTGAGTTGCTTGTTGGCTAGTTTTTGGCTTGTTGCTTCTTCTTTTTGATCGGCTTCCAGCAAGCAGGGGCAAGGGGGAGGTAAGGGGTGGGGAAGAGAGTTGGGGTGCACAGCGGGCCCACCACAGTCCCATATTGCATGCCAGGGGGATCTAGTCACATAGAGTGTTGGAGTTCTTAAGGATTGGCTTGGTTTGGCCTTGTTTTGAAATGGGATTAGCTTGTTTTTTGGCTTACTGTGAAAGTAGGTGTGCTTATTTACCACGTGAAAGTTGGAAACTGTAGAATCTATCCCACAGGGCAGCAGTCATTGGATGTAGCCCTTTTCTCATAGGAAGTGTCTGTATTGTATATGAGCACCCTCGTTCTCTCTCTCTCGTCCTGTCAGAGGAAACTGTTGAAGGAGAGCAGTTGTATACTTGTCCAGGGATGGGGGTGAGGTGTGCGTGTGTTTTTGTTTTTTAGTCCTTTTTGTTTTAGGGGCAGCTTTAATATTTTTTTTGTCAAGCCTGTGACACCAATCCACCATCCTTTCACCCCTTCCAAGTATATACAGTCATACATACATACAAATTTGTTTCCTTCCATGAACCCAGAACTGAGTCTTTTCTACCACATTCTCACAGTACCATACATTATATACATAAAGAACACAAACACAATTTTTATATATCGATTATTTTTATGTTTAAATAAGCATTTTCTCAGACTACTACATAAAAGACTGCTGTAAATGTATTCAGAAACCAACTTTCATTTTTTTAAAATACAAAATCACCTATCATGCACTTGTACTTGAGACTTTTTGACAGTTCATGTTGTAGTGACATCATTACAAGCCCTGAGGGTGTCTTGAGTCATTGGAGATCTCAAGGTGGTCTTGATCTGTTGGGAAACACTAGGTCCTACAAAAACCATAGTAGGTTGCATAGTCAAGAAATACATGTTCCAGCACAGGTGGGTGGATAAATCTGCAGTGAAGACATTGTCTGTGTCATTTGAGCAAAGATTTTGTGGCAGGTTTGTCAGGCTGCACTCCTCAAAGCCAGAATGATTATCTGTGAAGTTTAAGATGTAAATGCTCCATTACTCTACACATTTAAACCACAATCACTATGACAGGGAATTTTATGGTTTACTTTAAAATTATGGGCCAGATTCTCAAAGGTTGTAAATTGGCATACCTCCATTAAATGCATTCCACCAAATTGCAGTAGTTTTGCTTTAGACATAGGTTCACTGAGGAGGTAAGTTGGTGGGAGGGATCTGGTCAGATATTTAGCTATAATAGAGGAGTCACATTTTCTTTTATTACATAATCTGCCTCCTTTACATCTGCTATGGAATTGCTTCAGTCGAAGGGGAGCCAATGCCGGGGCATGGAGAAGAACACGGTAGTAATTAGAGGTATGTTGAAACAGACTCATTTCTGATGACATGTATAAAAGTGGTTTCTGCCAATGGAATTAGAGGAAGAGTGTTTAGTGTTTAACAAGAGGAAGAGAACTTGCAATATACCTCAGGATAGAGGGGACAGATCTTGGTTCCCTAAGGGTAATGCTATACTGCAGCAAAACATCTGCAGCTGGCCCACGTCAGCTGACATAGGCTCAGGCTGCGGAAGTACAAAATTGCAGTGTAGATGTTCCAGCTTGGGCTGGAGCCTGGGCTCTGAGACCCTCTCCTCTGAGTCCCAGACCTTGGGCTCCAACCCTAGCCCGAACAGCTTCACTGCAATTCTATAGCCCCACAAGATCAAGTGAGCGGACATGGGCCAGCCATGAGTGTTTTATTGCAGTGTAGCTCTACCCTAAGGGGCTCAGCTCAATACCACCTTACTGCTGTTCCTCCATGAAGCAGCTTGTGTATTACGTAAGGTGCAAGAGCACGAGCAGTAAAGGTGATAGTAGCATTGATAGGGCTCCCCGGGATCTGGGGGCCTGACAGTGTGGAGATCTGGCAGCACTATCTGAACTAGCCCTAAACATTTTGTAAATAGAGTAAAGGATGAGAATTTAAAAGTTTTGGTTGATGATGGCAAATCAAAGGTATTGTTCATGTCACCATCTTGATCAATGCCCTTTACACATTATTACACTGGGACGAGTTATTTTTCATGTAATTGCCTCATTTGAACTGCTTTTCCGTGGCTGGGAATCTTCAAAGTTGATTTTTTTTTTCAAAGCGGATGCTGATTTTTAAGAGCTTGCTTCATATTTAATTAAGATTACTAAAATCATTCCAAAATCTGTCATAGGATGAGGATGCCAAACAGGAGATCTGGATTCACCTTGGAGCAGAGTCATTCACAAGCAGAAAACAGTGCAGCAAATGAAGCCGCCTAATGTATAGGAAGTCTTGTTTATCTGTATCTTTTTAGGCCTTCAATTTTAAACATTACAAGTGATTTGATGTCAGGTACTTTGAAAGGTCTCCAAATTTAATCTCCCTTTTTACCTTTGCCCAAACCAGTGGCAGCTTTAAAAAGTATGTTATGGAAAACCACTTCTTTGAACCTAGTATTTTGGTATATGCTTAAATTAGTAAGGAAAGCGATAAGTAAAACCTGCTCAGCACATCATTTTAAAATGTTTACTGCTTTGTTGTTTCAAAACCAGATTCCTTTAAAGTACTCCAAGCTCACGCTGCTGCGTCAATGTATTTTTAGTTCTCTAAGGGGAGGAAAAAGTACTTGAATAATATTTTTAATGGCTGAAAACAAATCATTCATGCTCCAACAAACTAACTAAAACCCCAAACTATCTCTGAGCATGGAAAATGGAAAAATTGGGCCAGATCCTCAGCTTCTGTGAATTGGCAGCGCCAAAGGAGCTATGTCAATTTGTCAGGCACTTTCAAAAAGTTTTAACTTGCAAGACAGTGTTTTGCTAAAATAATAAGTAACTTTAGAGATTTTAAAATGGAACTGCTGTCTGTGGGTACAGAGTTGCAGTTGTACACTGTAATGTTCTCGTTACAGTCCTCATTCTGTCTATTAGCAATCAGCTACAATTTGAATCCAATTAAATATCTGAGAAAGCTACTAGTTTTCTTGTCTGTGTGCATATGGTAATTTACTATTGATTTGGAAATGGAGAGTATGCATACCATTTAATTAGAGGCTCTCAAAAGTATTGTTACTTTCTGAAGCTTGATTTTGGTCAACAATAACTGCTGTCATTTTGGTGGCCCAAAGATCCATATAATTGGACAATGATGGATATCACAGCACAATATGAAGGGTAGAAGATTTTTTGAGGCTGGCTGCTAGTTTTTTTCCCCACTCTCATCTTCCACTGCGACAGTGTCAACTGGCCCATCCAAATTGCCTGGGAGACACCTACTATTAAAAAGAGATAAGACAATCATGTTTGTCATCTGTCAGTTTTTGGTAGACTTCAGAGACTGTCTGTCTATTTAATGAGATCCCTTTTTCCTGCATGCCTTCCGTTATAAAGCGGGATTCAGATTCACATATGACCTATTGCAGTTGCCACATTTGAATTATCTTCAATCTGCTTTGAATATAAAGTCTCTGTGATAGGGTGTTCAGTCCTGCAGGGGTTAAGGTGGCACAGAAGGGGGCAATTAAACTTATAGGCCACAAGTGGGGGGATAGTCAGGCTTGATTGAAGATCCTAATTGAAGATGAAGCCCAGCTGCACAGGAGCAGGTTGGGCTTATATAAAGCCAGGAAATGGAGAGCACAGAGAAGTGGGTAGGAGGAAACCCAGGGGAGGAGTAAGAGTCCGAGTCCTGGGAGCCTAGCCCTGCAGGCAGGGCCGACGAGAGAGGGGGGAAGCCGGTACAAATTACCGGGGCCCAGCGGTCTGGAAGGGGGCCCGGGGCCCGGCTTCCCCCCCCGCCCCCAGCCCTGTTTAGCCAGTCCGCCCTTGCTGGGGGGCCCCAAAATTTTTTTTCACCAGATCCCGAACCCGCTCTCGGCGGCCCTGCCTGCAGGAAGGTTTTACCCAGAGGAGT
Organism: Terrapene triunguis; assembly: GCF_002925995.2. Taxonomy (NCBI): domain Eukaryota; kingdom Metazoa; phylum Chordata; order Testudines; family Emydidae; genus Terrapene; species Terrapene triunguis. The sequence continues at coordinate 7,142,596 of NW_020699373.1, read as the reverse complement.
AGCGGAAGACAGAGTAGGAAGAAGCCCAGGGAAAGAGCAACAGGGATTAAAAGTGTGTCGACCTGGGATGCTGATGATAGGGCCCTTGAGTGGGAACCCAGAATATTAGGTGGGGAAGCCTGGGTTCCTCTACCAGGCACTGGAAAAGTGGCACTGAAGTGGACTGTAAGACTGCCTGACATGACATGTCAACAGCTTGTGGAGGGGGACTTTGATACCCTGGAAGGGGAAGCCTATAAAGAACGTAGCTGGAGGGCTGAGTCATGAAGAGAGCACCCTAAGTGCTGGAGAGCAAGAAGGGCTGTGGGGTGAGTGACTGAAGGAAGGGAATGCTAGACTTTGGATAGGAGCTAATCCCCAGACCTGAGAGGGTACCATAGTGGTGAGTGAACCCCATTATAGTCCCTAGGGTGAAAAAGTAAACACTTTAATTTTACCTTTCTTCATGGATGCAATTCATTTCCAAATTACCCAGACTGAATTTGGTGCTGCAACTTTGATCTAATACTCCCTGGTTTCTCGGCAGCAAAAATGTTACAATTTTTATGTTTTATCATACAGATTTTATCACTTTAATATGAAAATGGGTCATTCTCCACTAAACCACTGCCAAAGCATGACATTTTTACTATCCCCATTACTTCTGCAGTACACTTAAATTTGATTTATGAGAACATTTTATGGTATGTTTGTCCTTAGGAGGCTCTGAGCAATGAGATAAAGAATATTAATGTGATTCGCTTCAGAAAAGGAGAATGTGTTGCATGTTGATTGGCTGCAGCTGTAACTTACCAACAACAATGACAAAACAATCAAACTTCAACTACTGGGGGAAAAACACCCAGAATTGTTTATTCTGAGGCGTCCCTACAACAGTTAAAAGAAATAACGTGAGGGAGGAAGGGGTGGGGAGTGAAGAAGTATCTCCTTTAACTATTTCAGTGTTGTGTTAGAAATCCAAGAAGGTGGCATTGGATAATGCACAAAACAACAAGAAAACTTGCTTCAAACCGATTTTGGATTGACTCCTGCAGTGTCTGCCTTCACCTGAAGTTGGCCAAGCCTGTCATTTAACTATTGACCTTTTTCAAATTAGGTGACTGTAATTGAAGAACATGCGGTGTATATTCCGTAAGACTACATTTTCAGAAGTAATCGAGACATCCAAAATTGTTAATCAGAGTGCTCAACCTGAGACCTCTTAAGGGGACATGACTTTCTGAAAGAGTTGAACGCTGACCTTTTAAAAATCAGGCTTCTTTAAAGGTGTCTGAAGTTGGGTATGCAAAATTGAGCCCCTCAGAGTAACTTGTGATTCCTTAAAATATAGGTCATGGTGTGTGTCTGCTGATTCCCTGAACTTACATTATGGAGTATGTCTGCAGTAGAGTCTGTGTGGAAGCAAATGTGGAGCTTTTGTTTAATTTTACCCTTCTGTCTCCAAGGGTCACTGACATGTTTGTTGTTATTGACTGATTTAATTGTTCCTGGCTTCTTAAAAAGGGAGGACTTTTGGAAGCTGGTTGAGAGATGTTGGGGAAACAACTAGATTTTTAGTGGAAAACTGAAGGTAAAGAGTTAGTATTTAGTCATGAGCTTTTATAAAACCAAAAAATAAGTGTGACTTTAGGTTGATGGAGAGTGCTTGAGTCCATTATATATGTAGAGGGTCTTTTTTTCCCTCTAAGAATGACTAAGGGTACGTCTATACTTACCCGCTGGTTCAGCGGCAAGCAATCGATCTTCTGGGATCGATTTAGCGCGTCTTGTCTAGACGCGATAAATCGATCCCGGAAGTGCTCGCCGTTGACGCCGGTAATCCTGCTCCACGAGAGGAGTAGGCGGACTCGACGGGGGAGCCTGCCTGCCGCGTGTGGACCCACGGTAAGTACCTTTAAGTTCGAACTAAGATACTTCGACTTCAGCTACGTTATTCATGTAGCTGAAGTTGCGTATCTTAGTTCGAACTGGGGGCTTAGTGTGGACCGGCCCTTAGATCCATGCTTCATTCAGAGGGTTTATAGTATTTAGAATTTACATCATGAGTCCTTTACAAAAAATTCTATGAATAAACAAAATGAGCATTTTCTTAAAACAAAAGTGCATGGCAAATCTGTGTGTAGGGTTCAGAATGCTGTGTATTGTTGGCCAAACAATAGCTTTCCACTGCAAAACTGATTTATTTATTTTGGCTCCCTTTGGCATAGACAACCTTCCAGATAATGCCCTATGTTTTAGTCAATTAAGAATTAAAGTTGAATTCTTTTTTTCCCAAACGAAATATTGTAATATCTGTGGCCACCAAGGACAATATGGTTATTCCTATGCTGCATACACATTCTGTCCATTTGTAACTTAATGCTGACAGTAGAGAGAATTGACATCTTCTTGCTCTAAAAAGTACGTATCCTTACCACTTGGGTTAATGGAGAATCTCCTTTAACTGTAAGAAATATAGGCCCTATGATGCATAGCAAAGCAGTTATGATTCTCTCCATTAGTTGGCAGTGGTATAGAGGTTACACTATATGTGGGGCTCTATTATGTAGGCAGTTCTTATTCCTGTGAGCAATCGGAATAATCCTACTCATGTAAGCTAGGACTACGCATGGGAATAAGGGTTTCCAGAATCAAGCCAGTAGTTTCTCAAGAGACTAATATGGAATTCTTGAAATGGAGAGCTGGAAGGGAACTCAAGAGGTCATCAATTCCAGGCCGCTGTGCTGAGGCAGGTCCAAGTGTACCAAGGCCATCCCAGACAGGTTTGTCTAACCTGTTCTTAAAAATCTCCAGTGATGGGGATTCCACAACCTCCTATGGAAGCCCATTCCAGTGCTTAACTACCCTTAGAGTTAGAAAGCTTTTCTTAGTAGCTAACCTAAAGCTTCCTTGCTGCAGATTAACCCCATTGCTGCTTGTGCTACCTTCAGGGGACACTGAAAACAATTGGTCCCAGTCTTCTTTACAGCAGTCCTTAACATATTTGAAAATTATCAGGTCTCTCTGTCTTATTTTCTCAAGAAAAAATATTCACAGTGGAGGGAGGAGTGGTGGTGCGTGCGTGTGTATGTGTTTTAAACCTTCGCTCATGTGTCAGGTTTTCTAAAACTTGTAGCCTTTTTGTTGCTCTCCTTGGGACCCACATGTTTCCTAAAGTGTGCTTTGCAGTTTGATTTATCCTTTATTGATGCAAACATAAGCAAGTTTGCCTGGTAGGCATACTGGTGCAGATGGGCTCAGACTTGCCCATCCAGACCTTACAAGTTGCTTTCTTCCCTAGATCTTCCAATTCTTCTCCAGCAATAAAAGCACTAGCAGGGACAAAAAAGGTTGAATGCCTAGAAAATCCACATGAATCAAGACCCCAGTATGTAGCAAATGTTAATTTGCTATGACATAGCTGCATTTAAATAGTGACTATTATGAGCCTTTCTCATTTTTAACTTAGAAAGGCTCATAATAGCCATTAATAGGCTCATATTAAATACAGTAGGTCAGGACTCATCTTTATTTATGTTACATCAAGCATGTAATTATTTCAGTGTAGGTTGAGATCTGATTAATGAATATGCTGCAAAGATGTAGTTTTTTTTTTATTAAATGCAATTACACTAATCAGTACAATGTTCATGCTAACATAGAAAGAAGGAGCCCATTTTGATCATGCCATATTGCATCGTTCCATGTCTGTTATATCTACTTATTTTACCAAGTAGGAAAACCGTATGGCAGCAGTTCCTAGGTGATACTGAAATTCTCCATATTGGCTCTGATTCTGAAATAAGTTCTGTGTATTTGGACTCCTGTTAAAGGGATCTCTACGGGGGGGTGTTTGTCACAGAGTAATACAAAGAGGGTTTTGTGAACATTGGTTCCAATAAAAGCCACAAATGTTCTCATGGAAGTAAAACTTTGTTCTGAAGGGAGATCATGGAGGAGGGGTGGGAAAGTGTTGTTGTGAATCTGTATATTTGCGTGAGTATCTGTCAGAAATGTTCACCAAGAGGTCAGCTTCAAAGGTGCTATAAGAAGCATTTTCTTACTATTCATCCATCAATATTAGTGCTACATACACGGACATTGGTTTGGTCCTAAGGATTTTGCTGTGAATTAAAACAGGCACCTTATACTTCCTCCGAACAAGCCATATCCTACCAACAAGGGCCTGGAAACTGAGGTTCTTGTCTGATCTTCCTCTCTATTCTCCCAGGAGGGGAAGGATTGTTCTTTTTCCTTTCTGTGGGCTGTAGCCCCAGTTTCTTTGAAGTCCGCATACCCCAATTCCTGAATACACTGGTGGAAGTCATTATGGAAAAAAAATCCTATAAACGTTTTAATAGGTTTATACAGAAAGTAAAAGGTTTCTATAGAAATCATTCCAAACATCTATAGGATTCAATTGAACACAAGGTCTTAGAACCATCTTATAGAATCCCATAGCAGTGATGCAGTTAAATTCTATAGGATAACTTGAGGGGAATAATAATAAAAAAAATAGAAAATATTATTCTATTGATGTCCATAGAGTTTTTCCATAAGGGAAATCCATCCATGGAGAGGCCCTGGGCCCCTGCAGTCATTCTCCGATCCCTTCAGCTCTGTCCTTGCTCTCTGGCAGTGTCTCTGCCAGTGCCTGGCCCTCTTAAGAGGGATCCCCAGTGTAGAAAAGGCTCTGCAATATTTACTTTACTCAGTTGTGGGGCTGGTTGCAGGATGGGATAATGCATGTTGTCTCAGCCCAACCTTTGCTGCCACTTCCCCTCTTGTAGATCCTCAGACTTCTGGAGAAATGGCTCTGAGCTCCAGGGAAAGGGGCGGGTGGATGATGCCATGGAGCTTGCTGACCTCACTTTATGTGGGGTTGTAGATGATTACATATGAAGGGTTCCATCTGCATGCAGCTGTAAGGGTACCATCTGGACCTGTGCTATTTATGAAAGTAGAGCTCTTCTATTGGTGGGGCTAAGGGCCTGATCCAAATCCCACTGCCACTAATGGCAGTTTCTTTAGTTACTTTAGCAAGCTGTGGACCAGGTAGTCTTTTGTATACATATTTGAATTCCACAGAGCATGGAATTGTACTGTCTTTATTTGGAGAACATCTAGAATATTGTGTGGGTGATAATATAATCTTGTCTCTCAGACTGCGTGCAGAGCAAATCTGTTTTTCCCGTGGTAGATGCAGCATACGTACACCCGCTCATTAAAGATGGAAAACTGAAAATACATTTTGTGGAACTGCCTTCCTAGTATTAATTTGGAAGTTCTGCTGCAGAGGATCCTGAAAGAGTGAGCTTGGCAGCACCTTTATAATTTCTTTAGTCAATCTGCTGACCAATCAGCTTTTTAAATAGTTCCTTGTGGAGTTGGATTCTCCTTAAGTAAAGGCCCCACTGCATCTGAAAATGAAGTGTTGTTTACCCTGTGAAGTAACATTAATATAGCAGTTTCTGTATTATTGATGAAAACAAAATTGGTTCCTGTACCAATGATTTGACCATGTGTTTAAAAACAAGCGAAAATGCCTAATCATGACTCAAATACTAGATGTATTTCAAGAGACCTTGTCAGTTTAAAATTAGTCAGTTTCACAAACATGAACTAAGCTTCATACACAGCATTCTTTTGAAAGTTGAACTAGCCAAGGGGCTGTGTCTGCCATTGGTACTGCTTACCTTGATGTGCCACATTAGGTTGTGGTGTTTTTGCAGCAGGCGTAGAAGCAGGTTCTGCCTCCAGAAAGCAATGAGATCATGAGGCTTGATCTCCCGCTGCTGCTAAGACAGACCCCACTGCCAGCTCTCTGCTCTTCAGTAGTCCGTAATATTAATTGGATGCAACTCAGTGGCTAGCTTCAGCAACAGAGAACTCAAATAGAGCATTAAGGTTCTTCTCTACCCTTTCCACCTGCTTTTTATTGTTTCCCTTTTCCTAGCAATGTCTTCAGTTCCAGGGATGATATTCCCTCTTCACCCTTGCTTTTGTCAGGAGCAGATCTTGCATCTCTCTCATAGATCTGATCTGACCACGATCTAGGAAAGTGCTTGGCCTCTTTCTGGCATTTCCAGACTGACAGTTCTACCAGACATAGACCTGAGCACCCCCAGCTACAGCTGTGTGAATAAAGGATTTTTCAGTTCATTGGTTTTTATGGGTGTGTGGGGGGAAGGCATTGTAGGTCAAACTGAAAACAATTATTTAAAAAATTGTGACTCAAACAGTGAAATTGTGTTTTGGATTGACCCAAATCATTTTGTTTCAGTTTCAGCCATTGTAAAATGTTTTTGTTTTAAGTCAATTTGCTTTTAATTTTATTTATTTTGAACTGAAAAAAAATTACTTTTTAGTCTGAAACTATCAAAATGAAAGAGTTTGACAATTTTTTTTTTTTTAGTTTTTCGACTGGAAAAAACTGCAATTGAAACAAATTTTGAAAAATGTTTCAATGTCAGTGGATCTGCATCTTTGACCAAAAAAGTTTAGTGCCAGAGTTTTCACCCAGCTCTGCCTGGCATCAGCAATTGCTTATACATAATGTTTTATTTACATTTTCTCTCTCCATAAACCTACAAAGTGATTTCTTGCAGCATGCATGCAAAAACGCTTCTGGCTCAAAGCCTTGTCCATGCAAAAACAAGAGATCCAGTTTCTATGAACATTAGTGCCAATGAAGCTCACTTGCTCAAATGTTTGTGGCAAGCAAAATGTAACTACTGATCTCTTGGTGGTCAAGAGGCATTGAACTCAAACACCGTTGTCAAAAGCAGGTGCACGTACAGCTTGGGATAAATATTGACCTAGCATCACTGGTAGCTGAAGCAGACTCAGTCTTCATAGATCAGACCCGGATGGGAGATGGGGGGCAGGGGGAATGTAAGGGTACATCTACATTATCAAAAAAAAAACCCCAAACCCTCCAGCATGGAGTCTCAGAGCCTGGGTCAGTTAGCTCTGGCCTCTGGGCTAAAATAGCAGTGTAGAGGTTCAGGTTCAGGCTAGGTCTGGGACTCAGGCTCCGAGACCAACCCCTTGTCGTGTTTCATAGCCCAGGACGCAGCCTGAGCCTAAAAGTGTCTACACTGTTATTTTGTACCCCTGCAGCCCAAACCCTAAGAGTCAGCTGGCCCAGGCCAGACATGGCATGCCATGGATTTCTATTGCAGTGTAGACATATCCTAAGATGCACTGAACAGTGAGTTAAATAAACAAGGACAGGTGAAGCAAGTTCACTTGTAAATTCAAATGATGTTCAAAGACAATATTTTTAGCATGAATCCAGGTCTAGTGCTGAGCATAGCTGATGTAGGGCATGATCCAAAGCCCATTTAAATCCATGTGAATCTTTCTATTGACTTTAGGAGAGACCTGTGGAGAGCTTTCAAACTTATCGAGAGAGGCAAAAAAAAAAAACCCTAGTGAGCTTGAGAAACTTCTGGCCAGATTATCAGCTTCTAAGATGAGTTAGTGAGGAGTCAGCCACACATTCTGAAAAGATGCCCAGTAAAGGAACAAATCACGGCCAAGACAAACTGCACCTGCTGTAAAACAAAACAACACACAAGGCAGACCCAGATATGTAGTTCCTCTAAGGGCTTCTCATGCCCTGACAACCAGGATTGCTGCTTTGAGTGCAGGGAAGAGCACAGGTGCAAAACATCTATTCACACAATTCTGGTATTGTAAAATTGGTTCTGAAATTACATATACACCATGTGATAGCGCTCTGGGTGCTGTAACCAGGCAGAGCTTTCCCCCAGCGCCCAAACACACTGCCACATGCACAGTCTCTCTCAGGCTATTTTACTGTCCCAAACTTAAGAAAAACAAAAGAATTCTTCAGTTCACCCTGGGCTATTACTCACAAGAGATTTCCCCCCCTCACCTTTGCCTTTCAAGATCTCACTGCCTCCCCTCCCAGGGGATGCCAACAATCCTGCTTTCCTAGCTCTAATTCATCAGGCCCAGGTGCCCGCTTCAAAAGACTAATTTGGGCCAGCTGATGCAGCACAGGTGCACTGGCCCTGCTCTCTCTTAAAGGGCCAGAGTCACCCTTTGCCACACAGACTTTCAATTTGGGTGACTGGTGGCTTTAAAATTTGTTGTAATACTTTCAAAAGAAACCAAAACACTCTCTCCGGAAGGCTTCAATATATAAACATAAGTATGAGTGAGTGCGGTTGTCTTGAGGTTACATTATAGGAATTTAGTTCAAAGGAGTGGCTTTGTGCATGAACTTCAGATGGAGAACAAAGCAAATAGGAACTCTTCCTTTCTGATTATGTGGAGATGATGTAGAATCACGCCCCTCGGAAGAAGAAAGGAAAGGGAGACATGGGGAAATACTTAGCGGGAGGTGGAGGCTCTGTCACCTTAACCATCCACTTCATGGATGATATTTCAAATTCACCTCTACCCCAATATAACACGACCTGATATAACACGAATTCGGATATAATGCGGTAAAGCAGCGCTTCGGGAGGGGGCGGGGCTGCGCACTCCGGTGGATCAAAGCAAGTTCGATATAACGCAGTTTCACCTATAACGCGGTAAGATTTTTTGGCTCCCAAGGACAGCGTTCTATCGGGGTAGAGGTTAGGTGTTGACAGTATTAAGTAGCGCAGCAAACATGGGAAGAGTAATCAGGCTTGTCCTAAGTACTGAAAGCGTTTTCTTCTTTCCTAGTCAAGAGTTAAAATGATTTTGCAGCTGCGGCACTCACTAGGACTCAAGAGGCCATGGTTCTATGCTTGCCTCAGCCCCAGACTTCGTATATGACAGTGGGCTAGAGGCTGATATTTTAACACTGGTTCACTACCACCTTACCTTATGATCGGTCCTGTTGACTTGAATGGGCCTGTTTGTGGAGCCAGGTACTATTCAGAACTTCTCCTTTATCTTTGTGCCTTAGTGCCCCCTCTGTTAAATGGGGATCATAGTACAAGTGTGTTTTTGAAAGTAAAAAATGTTTGCCAGGCACTCTGATAGGAAGGTAATGGGCTCCATAGAAAAGTCTGCAGGGGAGCAAGGCTTGGCTTGCCCTCAGAATAATACAAGCCTACTAAGACCTTTGGTTTAAATAGGGCTGGTTAAACCTTCAATTACAAGGATGCTCTGGCTGGAAGTATCAACAGATGGGAGGCTGGAGACAATACAGGGAAGCTGTCATCTTCCTCTTTCACAGCTACCATAACTGGTTGTCTATAGGAGTCAACATCCTCGTTTTAAAATATAAAGTCTGAAATTTCAAATCCTCTGTCTGTCCTTATTGGCCTCTGCTATGCATAATCTCTTCTTAAATGCAAAAGAGCTGCTTTGCTTGTATTTTATTGCTACAATATCTGTTGCTGCACCTTTGTAAGCTAATGTGCTTTAAACTGATGAAAGGAAACAGTAAAGCTGAATATAAGGTCATTATATTCAATCCTTTTCTCACTTGGCTCCTTTTATGATCTTGATGGTATCTACTCATGCATGACTCATCACGCAACTCAGTCACCAAAATGCTCTTTTGTGTCCCACAGCAGCCGGAATACTACTTAATCCTATAGCAATAGAAATGTGTCTCTGCATCACACAGAAACATTGAACTCTTAGAACTGTCTGTTTTTTCTTTCCCTGTCATTGGAAGTGCACTACTCACACATACAGGTGGCTCACCATGCCTTATCAGCATTTCAGTCCTTTCTGTAGCAGGCAGGTAAGAAATGTGAGGCTGGTTAACAGTGAAGGAAGGGGTATATGGTATAGGCACAAACTATGAATTAGAACTGTTAAACAGTTGGAAAAGTTATTTGCAAATGTTTGGATGAATTAGACATTTCCAGGGTTAGGACACTAGCCTAGGACATGGGCTAGCTGGATTCAAGTCCCATCTCCACCACAGGTTTTCTATGTTACCTTGGCCATGTTACTTAGCTGCTTTGTACCTCAGTTGCTCATGTGTAAAATGGGGATAATCCCTACCACACAGGGGTGTAGGGAGGATAAAGCATTAAAAAAACCGAAGTGGTCAGATACTATGGTAATAGGGGCTATATAAATACCATAGATATAAACTACACGTTGATTTGCCCTTTTCACATGCCTTTTTTCTAGCTTCACACAAACATTTGTCTATTGTAAAAAAGGAAAGAAAAATACTAGAGCTAACATTCTTCTTTTCCTATCAGTTTGTCCCAAAACAACACTTCCGCATTGCAGATCAACATGGTCTTTCACAAGCAGAAGTGTCAAGTTGAAACAATGAAACATGTTCTCCCTCTACCACCACGAGCATCTCTTGTTCTTTGTGTGAGATGACTAATAAAAAAGCAATGACATATAAAACAATGTTTCATCAGCACCTCATAAACAGTTCCCCAGAGCCCTGACATCAAGAATACAAACCCACCCTTCTCATGTAAGACTACGTACATATATGTGTACCATAATTATTTATTGACCAAAAACTGAATCCTAGTAAATTAATAACATGTCTTTTATAGGAAATGTGTTGGGTCATGGGAGATGTCTTAATGACAAGACAATATGCAGCCTTCTGGCCAGAGCTGTGGTGAGCAAAGAGGTTGTTTATAGGGATCTGACCACATACTTCTCAACTAGAGAAGTTCTATTGTCTGGTTGAATGGACATTGGTGAGAAAAAATTGGTAGAGCCCATCCACTTGATATCCGCAGATCTTGTTTGCAGATGGAATGCAGATAAAATTTTGTATCTGCACAGTGCTCTAAAAATTGGAGACCATTAATTTCAATACAGTAACTTATTGCTGAAGGTAGGCTGAGACATAATGCTAAAAACAACATTAACGAGGTTGGTCTGCGTCCATGAACACCAGCCTCCAGTCCTCACATTAACCATTGAAATGAGGTGGACAATACTCTGACTACATTATTTTCATCTAGGACCTCAGAACTCCTCTGGCCAGAGCTCTGTCACAAAGACAATTAAATAATCCAGAGAAGTATTTCTCTGTGACCTTTACAGCTGGAATCGTGCACAAGTGGAGCGTGCACAATTATTTTGTGTCAATGTGATCAGAGAAAGCTAATTTTGTGTTAACAACCTTTAATAATACAATGGCATAATTCTTATAGTAGTGGTGTTTTGGGCAAGAGCGACTATAGAAGTAGTCCAGAAAATCCTTAATTGTGCAAGGGAGAAGGAATAGTTTGTAAATTTAGCAGGTGGTTTTTCTTAACTCTTAAATAACTTCCCCCTGAAAGAATCAAAGCCCCACTTATTTGATCAGACCACCACCCCGCACAGTTTCAACACCCAGTCAGAGAACATACATAATACTATATGACTAAGGATCACATTAGAGATCAGGCCTATGACTATATATGATGCAAACAAGCCATAGAATGAAATTCATTTGGATGTAATATTAATGGAAATAATTAAAATAATTCATTGATATAGATTACAGTGTGAATTTCAAAGGAACTTAAGGGCATGAGGTTCCCCTCTCTCATTGAAAGTCAGTAGAAACTGGCCACCTAACTCCTTTTGGTTCCATTGACAATCACAGCACATCTGTTTAAAAACAATTCATGCACAGAAATAAGGTAGAATCCAACTAATTAATTGTTCGCTACAAACGGTTTGCCCAGCTCTAGTGGAAACGCTGTGAGAATGTTCCTCTAACTCGCTACAGTGCAACTCCAAACGAACTCTAGCTACTCCTGCCTTGTTATTTTTAATAATCATAATGATCTCAATTTAATTGACATTTTGTATTAAATAACAGGTGTCTCTAGTATACCTAGTTCTGGTTCCCTAATGAATCATACCATTTACTCATTTAGGTATTACAACAAGATTTTTGTTTTCATGTGAAAATGAATTCTTCCAAAACTGTAAAATCTTTAGTTGAATCTCAAGTGATATGTTGCCAACAGCTCTTTCTGCAAAATTAAAGTATTCAGAGCTAACCTGTCAAGGTGCTACTTACAGCACCTGCATGCAGAGAGAAGGGAATGACTGCCCATATGTATCCACAGACAACTGTGCAAAGAATTTAGATACCTAGGGCCTGATTTCTGTCGCCCCCGCACTTCTGCCCCAGAAGTGCTGTGCACTCACTACTCTGGCAGAAAGCAAAGATAGTGGCTTCAATTCTTCAGCAGCTCTGAAAATCACACCCATATTACTGTACGGACTCCATTTTGCAGAGCTGTACAGTGGTACAGCTCTGCAGATCAAGGGAGGGTGCGTATATGGTGCCATTTGCACAATCAATTGGTTTAATGGCAATTGTGGTGGCATAAATAAGTGTCTAGGTGCCAGAGTTAAATTCTGCATGGTAGAAACATGGAGCAAATGAAAGCAAAAATTGCCACAGAGAGCTTTGAAGTGGAGTGCAGAGTGAAAAGGCACTTGGTCAAGATGGAAAGGGTATGTGTCCTGTGGGTAAACATTTATATTCCAAAGATAAATATATGGGAAGGAGTTGGTAATTAGGGAACAAAGAGGACAAACTTAATCATGAGACAGTGGTGCAGAAACTTTACTAGGTGTATATAAAAAACCTGAATGTTTGAGCCGCTGATGTAAATAGATGGGCTGTAGCAATGTAGAACAGCGCAGGGGAGGAAATATAAGAACAAATATACAGGAGGAAAGGGGCAAACCCATAGACTTTTTGCCCACAGACCTGGCATTCATTTATTATTTACAAAGGAGAGTCAGATCAGATATTTGCCTACAACTTATTTCACTGACCCTAGGGACTAATTTTGGCAGGGCTTTCTCTAAAGATTAAAATAGAAAAGGAAAGGCAATTTAAATAATATAAACAGGCTGATGAAGCGGGGTCCTTGGCTTAAACTGTGAGACTTTAAACTGGCTTGACTGTCTCCAGTGTAAATTAAGCAAGTTGAGATCAAATTCATAATGGCCTTCAGCATTCATACTAGTAAAACCTGTGGGCTTTGACAGCTAGGTAGGGGAAGTTAGGGTTCTTTGTTGCTATGGGGGTAGTTTGGGACTCTAGCATAAGACCATTAGCCAGTTTTTAATGCTAAAATCATCATCATTGGAGTAGTTAACAATGCTGATATTTAAAGAGCCATACTTAATATCCCATTGAGATGGATGGAACAATTCACACTTCTCAGAGCTATAATTTCAAGCTATATGCAGACTCAGGGACATAATAGTGCATTGGTTGACTTTTTTCCCCACATTCACTGTGTTATCAGCATAAGCATAATGGCTAGAAATGTTTGGTTTGGGTTTTATTTTTGGGGGGAGGAGGGTTAAATGGGGCATATTTCTGTTGCAGGTGCTGAAATCACACAATGCATAGGGCCCTGATAATGCCATATGAAGGCATGATGCCTTCTGAAACCCCACTTCGGCCTGTGCACCTTTTCTGAGCATAACTGTGTCTTGTAAAATACATCTTTGCCTCTGTGAAATGCAGCTATCTGAATACAAAGACCACAATTTACATAGCACAGTATTTCATCAGATGTTTATGCATAGCACCGTTCACCCCAGAACCTGAGTACCCCACAAGTGTTAAAAATGTGACATGTGACACTGAGAAATAACATATAAATGTTGTGGCTTTTGCTGTATATTGGCTGTGGGAAACAGCTTGGGAAGGTCAAAAGTTTACTTTCATTTTCTGTTGCTGCTGCTTGCCTCTAGGCAGAATACGGTGAGCTTTTTGAAGCAGTACAATGTTCCAGCTTTAAAAATAAAAGGAAATCAAAGCTCTTGGGAAAGCTTGCAGTTTACTGCCATGGTTCTCAAACTATGTCACATGCATCACCAGTGGCCCGTAGAGTGTTCCTACAGGTCTTCAGAATGAAACATTTGGACAATTAAGTAGAAGAGAAGGGGAAGTTGGGAGGGGAGATGGTTGGCGGTTGCAGCTTGCTCATAAGTGGTCTGTAAATGGAAAAGTTGGCCTACTGGATCTGTAATTTATTAAAGAATGTATACCTTATATTCTCTACAAGAACTGCCTTGTGTCCCTCATGCTAAAATAGCTCATATTCTGAAAACAAACCACTCTGTCTCATAAAGAGGTAGAATCATAGAATATCAGGGTTGGAAGGGACCTCAGGAGGTCATCTAGTCCAACCCCCTGCTCAAAGCAGGACCAATCCCCAGACAGATTTTTACCCCAGTTTCCTAAGTGGCCCCCTCAAGGATTGAACTCACAACCCTGGGTTTAGCAGGCCAATGCTCAAACCACTGAGCTATCCCTCCCCACAAACTGAGGAAAAAATTCAAATACAATGCAAGTTGTACAAGAGATCATCTTTAATAAGAAACCTTCTGTCTTAAGAGGTCTACTACAGCATCTTATCAATGGTATCAAGTACAATATTCTCTCCATTACTAGGAAACCGCTCCTGTTAAACAGCACATTTTGTCTGTGTGGTTGTTTAACACAAGTTTCACCACACAAAGGATTTAAACGTGAATTCATTTACATTTAATTTGTGTTCATGATTTTTACTTTTATTAGCAAACTACAGACTTATTCCTGATTAAACAAGTTCCCCTCACCACTATCCTCTATTACCATATTTCAACCTACAGGAAGTGTGCTGTTTCCATATGTGCATTGCCACAGTACCAGACTGTGATGTCCCGGATGTAAGATTCTGTTGTTACATAAACACTAGATTAGATTTTGTTTCAGGATCAAGAAGAAAAAGCTAAGGGATGGAGGCTGAAACAGAAACGTATTAAGAAACTGGTCCTTCACCACTGAAATTAATGGGAGTTTGGTCATTGGTTCCAAACATAGCAGGATTGGGCCCCATTCTGGTCCCATGGAAGTCAATAGCAGCAGGATATGACTTTAATATCAAACTGCCACATTCTGTTACCTTGAGTGATGATGAACTTTATCCTCCTCCACAAAATTTCAGTGAGACTTCTTCTGGCAGAATTTGGTCCAAAGGGAAAAGAGAAATACTGGCCAAATCCATTTTACTTTGTATATATTCTCACTGGATCCAACATAAATTTCTCTCTTGAAGTTATCAGTCTTGCATCCAAAATTCCTATTGAACTCAAAGGGGATTTGATTAGACTAGGATAAAAGGTGTTTTAAAAAAAACCAACCAAACAAACAAAAAACACCTATTAGCTCACACATTTTAACAGCACAGTTTCAAAGAATATCTTTTCTCCAAGTCCAGGCAGACTAGGAAGTTGATGTGTGCATGGAACAAAGAGCTGGGCAATAAAACTGCAATTATGGGTCCGATGTTTGATTGATTTTATGGACTTGACGTCAGTGGGACTACACAGATCCTTTGTTAGACATGTATTTAAGTGCCCTGCTCACCTGCGACTTGAGTCTGTGAACTGGGCAGATACACTTATCAGGGAGATCAGCTAGTCTAATGCTCAAAGAAGGGAGGAACAAGAGGTGTGAGCAACTCCCCCTTAGAATAACTACCAGGACTTCCTGCCCTAAGCTGGAGTGCTTGTGATGTTCTGTAACCCTTCTGCCAGGTGGCTAATTGCAGCGTTACAGGCTGGGTGCCTCTTATTAACAATTAAACCCATTTTTGCTGATTCCAGAAACCAGGGAAAACTAACTTCACTCTCTCTGGGTGTCCTGAAGAGGCAGAATTCCCCCATCTGCCTGTGAGACTTAAGCTAACACTTACTGTACCTGAAACTTTATAATGGGATGAGTGGCACTGGACACATGCTTGTCTATCTTCATGCATCAATTTTAAAAAAGCTTAGTAAAAACATTCAAATAAGTTCTTCAGTTATTCACCGCTTCTGGGGGACATAAAAAAAAATTGCAACCTTCCAAGATGTGCAAGTGTTCACACTCTTCATTTAGCATCACACTGCAAATCTCAGATTTGAACGCATTTTCTAATTTAGTACTAAAGCATCATGTAGATTACCCCACCCAAGAGAATTAATAGCAGCAAAATCCTGATTTATCTTGAAGGCTCAACTCCTAAAATAGATGGGTTTTTTTTGTTCATTTCTTGGAACGATTTAGAGTGGACCTCAGAATACAGCCTATATCTGTTCAGTACAAGCAAATAGAGCTGTTTGAAACTTGGCAGTTTGGTTCAGAGGGTTTATGTGAATTATTGAATTTAGGTTTTGGTTCATCCACATGTGCAGACTCTCAGTTTATGCATTTGGGACAAGCCCAGAAGTCCAAAGTGACACTCAGCCCTTCTTAACAAGTCCCTTGATTTCAGGCAAAACTACTGACTGTTGAATGTTGAATCAGAGATGTAGACAAACATATAGTAGAACCTCAGGATTACGAACACCTCGGGAATGGACATTGTTCGTAATTCTGAAATGTTCATAACTGTGAACAAAATGTTACGGTTGTTCTTTCAAAAGTTTACAACTGCACATTGACTTAATACAGCTTTGAAACTTTACTATGCAGAAGAAAAATGCTGCTTTCCCTTTATTTTTATTTTTTTTTAGTAGTTTGCATTTAACGCAGTACTGTACTGTATTTGCTTTTTTGTCTCCGCTGCTGCCTGATTGCATACGTCCGGCTCCAAAGGAGATGTGTGGTTGATCAGTCAGTTTGTAACTCTGGTATTTGTAACTCTGAGTTTCTACTGTACTGCAAATGAAATGTTATGTAATAATCTGAACATAAGTATTAGACATAACACGCCCTAGATTGCAACTTGCTCTCTAGCTCATGGCTGCACAGGGAGGATTGGCTGTGCTGTAGAACACTGGTTCTCAACAAGTAGTGGTGGGCGAATGGACTTTTTTTTCTGCTGGAAATGCCAAGTGTCTGTTCCAAATTAGAACAAAACGTTGGTGTTTTTAGCAGAAATTTGGAAAAACTTAGATTTTGCAAACATCAAAACGTCTTGTTTTGATGATGAAACATTAATATAAAATGTTATAACTTAACACAATGGAATAGCGTTGATATTTTATATACAAGCCACAATGGGAGTAAGGGGAGGAAGTTCTGAAATTTCGCTTGCTGTCTGTTGTGACTATAAATATGATACATGATCTGTTTTATCTGTAGCTGCTGCTGTTGTCTTGAGGGGGGGGCCCCTCACACCTGCAGAATACCCGACACTAACATTTCAATACACTTTGCATCTACCTATTCACTCCTGGTGAACATGTGCAGTGCCAACGCAAGCAGCCAAGCATGCACGTACACAAGTGATATACTAACAGCAGCAGCATTATGTGCATTGACCAGCGCTTAACTGCTTTTAATGCTCATTTTGTTGTTAAAGCATCTCAGAGTGTATACGACGTAATATAACAGAGTACAATATTTTTTAAAATTCTAGTCAAAATGAATTAGGCAAATTGAGAGGGCTTGACATAAAAATGAGGTGGGAAAGCTGACAAATATGTTGTTGAGTTGAATGCCTGGGGGCGGGGAGGGGGGTGAATTTGCCTACCACAAAACCTGATCCAAGATACAATAGTGGGATCTCTCTTAAAAGGTGTGTGGGGTACGATTGTAGCTGCCCATCCAGATGAGGTTTAAGCAGGAAGTTTCAGAAAGTGCCAGGGCCTAAAGCTATCTAAGGCTTTAACAAGAAATGCCAATTTAAAACCAATCAGCTTGCCATTTTGTAGGCAGCCCAGTATAAAGAATGTCAGGCATGTGTAAGATGATCACTTCTGAACAAGCTGCAAGAAATGGAAAAGCCCTGCTGGGAACCCTACTGACAGGGGGGTTACAATAGAGCCTTATGGTAGGTAACAAGGACACGGAGGGGGTTGCTGTTGTGCGATAGATAAGAGCACAGCTTGATGAAACTGCACAGTTGATAGAGCACTTTTTGTACCACATCTGAGCGGTGGCTGCCCATGGAAAGGTCTGGTTGGAAGTGAGGTCAGCCTTTTCCAAGCAAGGCCCACCAGCCAGTGGCAGTATCAAAGAGGGAGTGAGCGTCCTCATGTCAGTGATACAAACCCAGCAGCAAATTGTCCTCCCAAATTTGAAAACTAGGTGGAGCCAATGTCTACACCCAATAATATAATGGAAGCATTCCTCCAGAGTACTGATCTACTCATGAGGTCCTAGGGTCAAGAAATATACAGCTGCATATCATGAGCATGAGCTCCTTTAGTACAGATGTTTCTGCCACTGTTCTTTGAGTAGAGTTTTTTCCTCCTGCAAAATAGGCTGCAGGGCACATACCCTGCAGAATACCCAGGAATTATGAGAGGCTAAGGCTATCTGCATAAAAGCCCTAGCAGAGGATGACACTAGCTCTTTATGTGGGAGCAGGGCCAGTGACCTGTGCCTTATCAGTAAACTCCAATTTGGCTAATTAATTGGGCTTAGAAGAGGGCACCTGGGCCTTTAGAGGAACAGACTCCCAGTGAGATGGACACCCAGTGACTCAGAGCAGATGTGTTCAGTTAGGAAGGGTAGGTGAGATTTGCCAGAGGGCAGGGGACTTGGAGGAGTCCTGGAAGGAAGCAGAAGGTAGTTCCTAGCAGAAGGCAGGAGAGCAACAGGAGGGGTTTGTTAGCTGATGTCCGCAAGCCAGGCTAGGGCTGGAGAGCCGGACCCAGAGGAATCATAAGAAGGCCATAGGGAGTGAGGGATGCTCCAATCAGAGGGGCTGTTGGGGTTTGCACTGGGAACAGAAATGCTGGGATAGCTGTTCTGGCACATGGGAGGACTGACAGTGTCCGGTCATGGCTGAAGGCTCCCGTGTGTGGTACATGGGGCATTGAGGGACAATGTCTTGAGTTTTAATGACTACTTGCACTGGGTGTGGGAAATGGACTATGTTTTTGACTTTTGTTGGAGATTCAATGAACTGTGAGTAGGTAATAAACTTGCCCTAAAGAGGGGTGGTATTTCAACAAAAGAACCTGAACTAGATTTACTGGGGACTCTGAAAGGGGAAATTGAGGCAGGACTGCCTGTTATGCCACAACCTGCTGAAGAGGGAGCTCCAGGCAGGGCTTCCAGATGACAAGCCCCATGACTCTGCTGCAGTTCTGACCCCAGGAAGATCTCAACCATCCTCAGCAATGCACCTTGATTTTTGAGGTGCACTACAGGGCCCTCCCTTGGGCTGCAGGTGCCTCATGGCTCCCACTTAGATGGATCTTGCTTAGGATAAACTGGCCGTGGGAATAGACACCAAGTTGAGAGTCCTTGGGTGCATACTGTATGAAGCAATTATATTAATTCCAGAATTTAAACAATACAATTTCACCTTATAATTATAACCGTGTCTTGATCACTTGCTGCACATCGTAAACTTATTTTATTTTACCTTATAGAAGGAGGAATTATAAAGAGTATGTAAAATAATTCTGCTGAGTTAGGAAGGGTAGGTGAATTATCTAAAATAATTTGCACTGATGAAAGTTAGATTTAAAAGCTCCTTCTACTTAGTGCTTTCCTTTGCATTAAAAAAAAATGTTCATTGTAGCTTAATTATATCAATGATGAGCAAACCTCAAAAGGTTTGAGGTTCAGGTTCCTTGCAGAGAAGCAGCTTAACCGTTCAGCTGCCTAACCAAAACTTATTCCATCTCACCAGGAATCTGCTGCAACTCCCACTGAAATCAAAGGGAGGCTTTCCATGGACTACAAGGGATATTAGGACTGGCATCTAATCCCTGGAGTCTACTAAACGAAGCTTCAAATTTCAATAGAACAGCCTCCCCCATGCCATTTCTTAAATAAACAATATTTTTCTGAATATTTCAGAACCTCAACATGGGTACAGTTTGTAGAGGTTCTTATTTTATCCAGACCAGTTTGTTCCTCCCTAAATGCTGGAAGGATGGCTTCATGGTTCAAGTCTCTGCTTTAAAACACGGAAGCATCCTGGAACTTAATGTCCAGTGGTTAGGGTTGTTGCCTAGGACTCAGAAAACCTAGTTTTGAAATTCCTTGTTTTGTTACAGACATCCTGGATGATCTTGGGCAACTCACTTAGTGTGCCCCCATCCCAGTTCCTCCTCTGTAAAATGGGGATAATGACACTACCCCTACCTCACAGGGATCGCATGAGGATCAATGCATTAAAGATTGTGAGATGCTAAGATATTTTGGTAATTGGAGCCAGATGAGAACTGTAAATGGAACCATAACTTAAAACCCAGAAGCACTGGCTTCATCGTTCAGTCTTCCAAGGTAGTTACATTGTTTTTTGTCCCATTTACTCTCTCTGTGTGTCTACTTTGGATGAGACCACATGATACAAGGCCCTGTATGTTCCATTGAAAATTCCATGCCACTTTTTGTAAGAGAGGGGGTTTGATCTGGCATCTTTAGCCAGTTATTTCCTTTCCCCATTGTCATTCAATGTGATGGGCTCTGCCCTCCATCCCAGTGGCAACTTTTCAATGGAATCCCAACATCCTGGGTAGTAGAATCGTAGCAGTTATGCTGTGGGCAGGGCCCTAAGCAGTAGCTGGAAATAGCAGGATTTGCCCCTCAATAAAGTGGGGGGGAGTGCTGACCATATGATTTTCTTTTTTCCAAAATAAAGACAAGAATTAACTGGATTTTGCAAAAGAGAGAGGTCTTAGCAATCCTGACAGCACCTGACAAGTTCAGAAACAGACTTCTTGCGATGTAAGGGCTCCCAGTGCAGCTCTGCTCCCATCAATAAGCTACCGCTCGGTGACAAAGATGGCAAGGGAGACTCCAAGACACATTGACATGGGGGGGGGGGTGGGGGAGGGAGAGGGTGCGGCAGGAGAGTTTAGAAAAGAAGCAGGAGGTGTGGAAAGTTTCTACAGTTCCAACTGCATTTTACAGTTGTAAAGCTGAAGTGTGCATTCTCAGGGAGAATCAAAGTCGAGTAAAACAGCTTTAAAGACATGTTTAAAAACAAACCAACAAACAAAAAAACCTACCAACCACAGCCTAGTCAGTCTTCGCTCTGATTTCTGAAAGCTGTGGAACTGTTGTAAGTGCACGAAGGCATGTGATCAAGTACTGCTCCAAATCTTTATGACACATCATCTCATTGTGATGACCCTGAGTCTTACAAGTGTCAGAGTGACAGAAGGGAAAGGCGGGCGTGGTGGGAATGCAGGTGAAGATTTTTGCCCCTGAATTGTTTCCGGATGAGAAAGTAAAGCATGTTGTTTTATAGCAAAATCAAAGCCGCTTCTTCACAACAGGACACTGAGAGGTGTATCAAGCTTCAAAGGAGCAATACGAGACCCGTCAAAGGATAACTTCACAGGTACGCTGGATATAATATTTTATAAATGATGATTAAAATGAATAATTTTGTGGCTACATTCTAGCACTTAAAATTTAGTCTACATTGCATTCCCAAGCCATGTGATTCAGTGAATGGACTTCCTGAGGTGACATCTAATTGGAAAAAACCTGTTTTGGGGGCTTGCATAGGGGAGTTAGGCTCCAGTCCCACAACTGTCTTGATCTGTTGGGAAAGGGTCTTGAGTTTCCCATGCAGAGGTCTTATCTCTCTGAAGATTTCCCTCTTCTCCCAACCAGACCCTACCTGGGAAAAGTGGCTCCTTCACATGATATTCTGCTGCTGATTGGCTGCCTGCATGTGTGCTCTACTTCCCTGTCAGAAGGAAACTAAAAGGTGCAGAGCAGGAGTTTAATGGTGAAAAGAGCAGCATCAACTTTAACTTTCACAGAAAAATCTGCATGGGATGAGGTTACATTTAGTACTTGAATGCTACATGCTCCAGCTCTTTGGTCACTCGTCCTCCAAAACCCTTGAAGCTTTGAGAACATGGCATTGTCACAGAGAGGCATCAGACAGGGAGGATGGGGGTGGGAGGTGCATCATAAGCAGTGCCATCCCATTCCATGGCCATCTTTGGTGGGTATATGCAGTCTGTATCTCTCCTCTGCCCCTCTCTGCTCTTAGCAGTCGAGCCGTCATGTGCAACTTGAGTTGTTCACCCTAGCATGACTAAAATACCAGGCATCTAAACACAACTCCCTTAATCATGTCTCATTTATGTTACCGTTCATGCTCGGTAATGTAGGCTTTGGTATGTTTGACTGAACTTCAGTGAGATAGTTTTAAATTACATTACTTTCCAGGTAGACAAGAAGTCAGTGCGGTGTGAGGATGACTTGGCCTGCTGTCCTTATTAGCTGGTTATGAATAATATTAGTAGGGTGTGGAAACACATAAGGAAAAGAGGATGAAACCCCTCCTGAATATGCATTGTAATAGTGGCATTAGCATAACACATTATAAAAGCTGTATCCCAGCCGGTATGTCTTGGGAGAAGCTAGGGTGATGACCACTGGGGATGGTGAGGAGGAGGAGGAGGAGGAAGATAATGACTACACTTGAAGTTATTCTGCAAGGGATGGTGTGATTATATGGATGCTCGGGTCTGTGTTCTCTAACACCTTGCTGGGTCGGAGTGTTTGCAACTTTTCTAACTGTTGATAAAACTATTATAAATCTGGATTTTTTTCCCCCCTAAGCATGAGTGTAGCAACTGTGCATGTCAGCGTTCCTAACTGAACAGTAGTTCTAATAATGCTGGGCCTGATCTTGGGATAAGAACCTACCAAACCTCAATGTGTTAACTGGGAATTCTTAAGTGATCAACATAATTAATACACAATCAATAGATCAGGCACCAAAGTCTGCAAGAGCATCACTGCAAGTAAAAATATTGGACCAGCGATTCAGCTGGTGTAGCTCTCCTGAAGCCAGAACAATGCTGATTTACACCAGCTGAGGCTCCACCCCATTATTATTACAAGGAAGTAGGTGGTATGTAGGATTGGTAATATAGGGAAACGTATAGAATATTCTTATGGAGCAGACTTATCAATATCCCTTGACTCTGGTCACCATTGAGCCTTTGTGAATGGTGTTGCTTTAACTATAGCTTTCCTTAAAATGATTATGGCTGTGCTCCTTGGCAGTCAAAACATCTTGCAAACATTTTCCTAGCTTCGAGAACCCTTCCAGAATGATGATGTTATCCCTGGATGCCTTATTTGTTTCCCATCTACTCACTGAAGCATTTACAAGAATGGTTTTATTAAATTTGCTCCAGCATGTGTTCAGTTAGATGAAAACTTCTTAAATATTGCAGTAAATGTGATTTTGGGAAATGTAAGCTTGTAGCTACAGTTGTTCAGGGTATTCTCAGAGGTAGATGGCACTGTACAATATCATAGCATCCAAGAAATAATCTAAATGGGGGAGAGCCTCTCTTTAGTTTTGTTGTTTTTATATTTAAAAAATAAATCCTTGTTCTAAATATAACAGATTTCATTCAATAAACGGAATGGAAATTGGAAGCACTGTTTATTTTGCTTTTTGTCTAGCAAATCTCTCTGTGCGGCGATGTTTTGTGAAAAGCATGCTATAGCTTATATGGTACACAAGTGGCCAAAGTAAGAGTTGAACTAGATTAGTTCATTAACTTTATGAAGCAGAATTTGCAGAAAGCTGAACAGATATTCCTAAAATGGAGCAATATTTATAGATCCCATTTGGTACGTGCAAATAGCTAACACATTTTACCATCTCTGTCCCATTCTCAGCAAGTTCTCTAAGAGAGCTCAAATGATTAGTGGTTTTATGTTAGCAATATGCACTTTGGGTCAAACCAATCTGATTCATCTCAACATGAAACATTTGTTTCCCTATAAGGTATCATTAGGTGAATGTGCTCACGTAAGACTGGCAAAACATTCTGGAAACAAACAAAAAAATCTATTGTGCCAATTACATTGTATTAGATCTTCAGAATCATAATTAGTTTATTGTCCAACAGAAGATGACAGTCATAGCTTCCTTGCATCAGCTTTTATATTAGCATTAGCATTTCATTCCCAGGAGATGAGGCTGGGGGAACTTTGTTGACCTGGAGTGAAGACATAACCAGACATAACAACATTTTTGAGAAATGCCTCAGAAAAGGAATGGGGAGAGGTTTTTGTTGTTGTTGTTTTTTAAATCAGTTTTCGAAAGCCTGGAAATCTACAGATAAGGATCCACTTAAAATAAACATTAGAAAGTTCATCCAAATAAATTGGATTCTACACTTGTTGTTCTGAGTCATATTACACACTTGAAGACAACTTACTTTCTGGTTCTATTTTGCATGTACTGGAATCTCCTAAGAATAACTGTCTTCACAAGAAGAACGAGGCGGACTTGTGGCACCTTGGAGACTAACCAATTTATTTGAGCAGAAGCTTTCGTGGGCCCACAAAAGCTTATGCACAAATAAATTTGTTAGTCTCTAAGGTGCCACAAGCACTCCTCATTCTTTTTGCTGATACAGACTAACACGGCTACCACTCTGAAACCTGTCCCCAGAAGATCCACTCTCCTCAGGGACGTTGATCCCATCGGATGTCTGACGCTTAAGTCAAAATGATGTATAAAAAAGCCCATACGGATTTACTGTCATTGAATGTGAATGCTAGTCTAGTTCAGCCTCAGATCTGAATCGCAGATTTAAATGTTAACGGGATGCCTAGTGAACCATCTTTAATTACTATTATTCTTCATAACAGGGCTTTACTTTGAAAAAATAATAAAAAGGTGTGGCTTTCCTAAGCTTTGCCAAACTGGAGAGCTTATAATGAGACACCACTTGCAGCAGATTTATTCCAATAATTAAACTATACTGGTGCAGGCTTGGCTGATCTGGTTGGGAGTTTTCCAACACCATGTTTTTCACCCCAAAATGCTGATTTGTCTAAACTGAAACTCTCAGTAAGAAATAGTTGGTTTTGATTAATTTCTCATCTCAACCTTTTTTCAAAAAGCTTTCTAATCATTGAAACATCCCATTGTGATATTTTCAAAATGAAATTTCTGATTTTCCCATTCAAAATAACTTTACACTAAAAAAAAATCAAAGCTAATTAGTATATTTTTTAAAAAATGAAATGAAACGTGTTGAGTGACCCGAAGCAAAAAAAAAATTTGGTTCATGAAATTTTTTGAAATTTTGACTTTCACCCAGTTCAGGACAGGGAAAACTTTTAGAAATCTCAAATTTTTGTGTGAAGGAAAAAATGTTTTACCACCCAGCTGTGCAGCCTTTCTTCTCCTTCAGTGGGTTTCAGATATGCACACGGACAGGAACAGATTAAGGCCTAGGCATAACAGGCCTGGGTATAGAAACCCAACTCTTGTGTGGTAGCATCAGAATCTCAGCTTTCATTGCGAGTACGTTTCTAGCCATCATATCATATTTTGTGAAGAAAATATTGGCATTGTGGCATGAGTAGAAGTGACATCAACCAGAGTCTGCAGCCAGCCTTTAGCAGAGCCAGGAGTAGCAGCTACCAGAGCCAGGGAAGACCCTACCTCAACCCACACCCATTAACAGAGCAGACCTGGCCACCATTGTCCAGCTGTCTGGGAGACTGTGATTTAGGACAATGGCTTCCCCCTGATGGTCCTTAGATTGACCCTAGAGCAGGGGTGGCCAACCTGAGCCTGAGAAGGAGCCAGAATTTACCAATGTACATTGACAAAGAGCCACAGTAATACGTCATCGGCTCCCCACCCCCTGCTTCCAGCACCTCCCGCCCACCGGCAGCCCTCGATCAGCGCTTCCCTCTCCCTCCCCGCATCTCCCAATCAGCTGTTTCATGGCATGCAGGAGGCTCTGGGGTGTGGGGGAGGAGTGAGGGCATGGCAGGCTCAGGGGAGGGGGCAGGAAGGGGTGGAGTGGGGGCAGAGCCTGTGACAGAACCAGGGGTTGAGCAGTGAGCACCCCCTGGCACATTGGAAAGTTGGCGCCTGTAGCTCCAGCCCCAGAGTCGGTGCCTATACAAGGAGCTGCATATTAACTTCTGAAGAGCCGCATGTGGCTCTGGAACCACAGGTTGGCCACCCCTGCCCTAGAGCTTGCCTCTCGCGTTCAGAGTGCAGGAAAATGGTGATGGTATCTCCCAAACACCATCCCCATCTGGTACCAAACTGAGATACCACTCCGAGCAAACTGCGTGAATCTGATACTTTATTTTGTGGTTTTGATCTGGGGTGAGCAAGGAGGAAGAGGATGACAGGGCCTGGGGGAATGGGGCAGGGGGAGTGTTAGGAGCTAATGTAAAGACCAGCTCAAAGGAAGTCATTTGCTGTAGCACAGAAGGTTTGTGGTGTTGGATGCAGCAAGATTAGGCAGGCCAGTGGGGGTGAGGAAGCCTGGAGCTGGTATTGGCATCTTGTGGTGGTGGTGCTGCTACCCCACTTCTTCCTCCTCTGCTCCTACGCTACTGCCACCACCTGACAACTTGTTTGGGACCATGGCAGGGACTGTAGGGAGAGAGGGAGCACATGGCTGCCTGCTCAGCAAGTGCCACAAATGGTTAAAAGACAAAACTGCAGGCAGAATGCATGCAGCCTTCCAGCAGCTCAGCAGGACCTGTGACCCTCTAGGTGAGATGTGAGAATGCACAAAAGGCCTGCCAGATTGTGCAAGGTGCCTGAGCCCTGTATCACCACCTAGTGAGTTGATACAGAAATGCCTGAAACAATGGGAAAAGAAATGTTTAGAGCCCAAGTCAAGAGGGCTAAGGAAGTGGATCTTAGTGCATGCAAAGGGCTGGATGGGGGTTACTGGGGCTGGAAAGGGCTTGGAAGACTGTTCAACTGGACTTGGGTTTTATCCCCAGAGAGAGAGGACTTCAGCTTTTGAACAGGTCAAAAGCGCCACAGTGGCCTAGTTGCACTGGAAATTGAGGCAGTGGATGTTTCCTGTTGCTGGATCAAGTGTGGCATTGCTACAAAGGTGTGATATATCTTGTAAGAGTACAGAAGTGTTGGTACATTAATATGAATCCTAATTGTAGCACTTTGCTATTAAGTAAGGCTACGATTTAGTCATGGGTATTTTTAGTAAAAGTCATAGACAGGTCACAGGCAGTGAATTTTTGTTATTGCCCGTGACCTGTCCATAACTTTTACTAAAAATACCCGTGACTAAATCTTGAAGGGGGGCACTGCTGTGGGGGGCAGGCCGGGGGCTGCTGCTGGGGCCAGAGGCTGCTCTGTCCACCCCTGGGACCACTGCTCACGCAGTTTGGCGGGCTAGCAGCACAGGCTGCTGCACGGGTGGTCCCTGGGGCCAACTGCCCAGGGATGCCAGAGCAGCGGCTGGTGTGGCCAGCCCCAGAGACGCTCCAGCAGGGGCCAGTGTGGCTGACTGCGGGGCCGCCCCAGTGGCTCGCTGCAGAGCTTCTCCAGCAGCAACTATTGTGGCTGTCCCCGGGGCCACCTGAGCAGCTGTTGGGTCAGCCCTGGGGTCAGCCACACCAGCCACTGCAGAAGTCAGAGACGTCCTGGAAAGTCACAGATTCCATGACTTTCCGTGACCTCCATGACAGACATGGAGCCCTACTATTAAGTCATTATTGAAAACTGGGGCTTGACCTGCTATTAGTTTGTTTGTCAGCATATGTAGTGATGTGACCATGCCATCGGATTGATTTAATTTGTTGAGAATTATAGCGTTTTGGCATAATGAAGAAAATTGTCTCCCAAAGTCAGGGTTGCCAATCCTCCTGGACTGTCCTGGAATTAAAGATTCATCATTAATTAAAGATTGTCATGTGATGAAACCTCCAGGAATACATTCAACCAACACTGGCACCTCTACCCAAGGTGAGGGAGGAAAAATTCCAGACTGAAAATTAACTGTGCTTCAAAAGGAGCAAAGAAAACCTAATCAATTGTCATGCTGTATTCATTTGAACAAGTGTCAAAAAAGCTTTTGTTTGTATAGCAATATTGTAGGGAAAATAATGTATATTTATAATCTCTGATTGTCAACTGGCAGACAAATAGAGTAAAAGAAAAGGAATTCAATAAGAAGGCACTTATGTTCTGTCCCAGGAAGCCAAGCTAAGAAAAATACCACCTTTCAATGGGGAAAAAAATGACGGTTGAAACTAGACTTAGAAAATAACTGAAAGAGTGTGAATAGAACAAAACTATATTCCAAGCTGTTGTTACGGAGTTGTTATAACTCTTTCATGGCCCTTCCGAACAGCAGTTCAATCCCTATTTCATATTTTTTCCCTTAATTGTTCTTGCTGATATCTGGCTTAATCACCTTCATAACATGAGCAAAAGAAATCTTAATGCAGTTTGATTATTACATGCCTGTGGCCCAATCTAACCCCCATTGTAGTCAATAGAAAAAAACTCCTATGTACTTGAATTGTGTTGTGTTATGTATGAAAGGTGATTCCCACACTGACAGCCAAAGAATGACTCTGATAAATGTGCAAAGTGTAGCATAAGGGACAGCAGTCTCAGAATTTAATTGACAAATACATTTAAAGCAAACACACATGCTCTTACCTACCTGCAACGTCATAACATTATCCTTTTTCCTTTTATCACTTTGAAATACTTCAGCTTCTGCTTTACAATCAAGATCCCACAGAATGAGCCAAATCAAACGTGCAGGCCTGGCTGAATTGCATTTGATTGATTTTTATTTATTTATTTATTTATTTATTTTTAAGATATAACTTTTAAAAAGTGTGTGTGTATTACAGTTAGGCTTATTGTAATGCCACTTACAATGTCAGTACCAATAGGCATCTTCAAAATAAAAACTTTACCGTTGTCATTATGACAAATAACAATAGGTCAGCAAGCGGGACACAGATTTCTCCTATAGACTTCCCCTAGCTCACTGCAATGTGTAGTGGCAGAAGAATCTATCTGACCCAGAAAGAAAATACTAATTTCTCTTCACCGATCCACAAAACAGCCACTATCCAAAACAAAAATCAATCCATGCTGAATGGAGACACTACTTCTAAAAAGGTATTGCAGTGAAGAACATGGTATTATTCCTGTAGGTATATATGTAGTGATGACTAGTAGCAGAACCCTTGTCCTACCTGTAGGTGAACATAACTCTTGTATGTCTTAAGACAATCACAACCTTCACAAGAGTAATTGCAACTACAGTATTCTGTAGTGGGTTTTTTTGTGTGTGTATATGTTTAATGTGTGCTTCATGAGATATGCATCTGTGGCACTGTTGCAATCAGTGGAGGAGGCACTCAAATTGGAATCCTGTAGGGAATGAGCTGTTGGCAGGACATTGTTCATTAAGGCCCCTTCCTTTGGAACTTACTCCTTCCTTTGGTCCACAGTCGGCCTAGTCCTCAATCCTGCAAATAATTGCCATGCTTACATGTACTACTTACATCAGTAGTACAATTGCAGTCTAATCACAAGTAAAGATACACAAATGCCTGAATGTTTGCAGAATCGGACCCCTATAAGTAAGGCTAAGATTTTTGTCACAAATATTTTTAGTCAAAGTCAGGGACAGGTCAGGGCAATAATGAAAAATTCACAGAAACCGTGACTGGTCCCTGACTTTGACTAAAAATATCCATGATAAAATAAGGAGCCTGGGCAGTTGCAGGTGGGCTGGGAGCTCCCGGGGTCCCCATCCACTGGGGTCTCCGAATGCTGGGGGCATCCCCTGCCACCCACGGAGGCGGAGAGCTCCAGAGATCCCCCACTACCCACAGCGGCGGGAAGCAGCGGGAGGTCTGTCTGCCGCCGCCAGCGGCAGGGGACTCTACAGCTCCCAGCCAGGGATAGCTGAAGTCACGGAGGTATTTGAAAGACACGGAGTCTGTGACTTCCCTGACCTCCGTGACTAAATCGCAGGCTTACCTATAAGACACTGAAAAGCCTATTTTATTTGTGCAGTCATTTTGGGAGGGTTGACATTTTGTGGGGTTTGGGTGGAGATGTTCTTCCGCTTTATTTAAGTGGATCAGTGTTTTGCAGGAGATGAAGTGGACAAGTTTTAGGTTTGTGAACTGGCTTCTTTTGTGTGGAGGAAAGTTACTGGCTTGCTACTGGTCTTTTTGTCTTAATTGGATTGCATAGTATTCTTAATTATATGTGATGGGTACCTAAAATCCAGCATAGGTGGTGTTTATATGTTAAAAGCTGAATAAATATATATTTATCGCTATTTGTCCAAGGAGCGCGCACACTTTCAAATTAGGCCTGTAAATTCTTAACTGTACAATAAATTCAGCCTCTTATTTCTAATATCTCAGGTCAGTAAAACAACATATGGAGGAGACACATTCAGAAAAGTGTTGTACAGTTTAAAAAGGGATTGTCCTTCTGAAATATGTCATCTCTGAGAAATGTGAAAATATTGGCATTTTTAAGCCTAATTTTTCCCACTGCTGTTTCACAGCCAACTCTTTGTTGCTTACATAAAATATCGGCAAAACACTAAGCACCTAGTTATATTTTGCTGCTTTATTGGGATTTTTTCCATATAAGCCGGTACTCTATATATTCTATTTCTATGGCAAACATATTGTAATATATGTTTTTAAAATGTTTCTATTTAAGTGTATTATAGGTAGTATCTGCTCAGCAAGTATTTAAACATATATGTACGTCCCATTGAAGTAAACGCTATTTTAGCATGTTGAACTGGAGCTCTAAGCAACACAAGGCTTTTGAACATATGATGTGATTCTCATTTCTAGCAGCCCCGTATGTCTGGCCCTCAAGAGAGGACATTTACCTGAACTGGTGGAAAGTCAGGTGCTCAGCAATAGCATGGATTTGTACCACTCTAATCTTGAACATATTTCATTTTTTTACATATATTTGAAAGGATAACATGAGATGGCTTCAGCAAAATATAAGTTCTGGGAAAAAAATATAATGGCCTGGACCACATCTTAATATAGAGATTATGGACACTTTCACTCGCACTTGTGGTTGGAGAGCCCTGTGATGATGACGTGCTTTCCTGGAAACTAACGTTAGGGAAGTATTTTATGTAGGTTTACCTTTTTCTGACATAATGTAGGTGCTGGAAACTGTGAGGACAGTTAGCACAATCTGACCAGCCAGCTCTCCATGGACCATTAGCAAGTGCTCTGTGGCCTACTGGTGGTCCCTAGACCATGGCATGGGAACCAGTGTTTTAAGACAATATAGATAACAGGAATTTTCAAATGCACCTAGATGACTTAGGAGCACAACTCTTCCTTGAAAGTCAATGGGAGTTGTGCTCATAAATCACTTAGGAACTTTTGGAATTCTCACCAGCAGACCCCCATGAGCAAAGGAATGGACAAGATGACCAATAAGTCTCCCCCATCACTAATTGTTTGAAACGACCTCAGCAACAATATAAAGGTCCAAAATTCAGGAATTAATGCAGTGGATTTACATTGAGGATAAATGTCTCAATTCTGTGTGATCTAGTACACGGAACATATGCATTATGTCTCATATTCTGAGGGGGGAGGTGATCAGTGGGGTCTCTCTAGGATGGCTTCAACCATTCATTTTGGGAACTATCCAGAGGGTCATGGAGAGGTCCAGAGATGGAAGAGCATAAGTGTATGATGGTCATATTGATGTGATTCTCATTTCTAGCAGCCCTCGAGTGTCTGGCCCTCAAGTGAGGACTTAAGTGTGGAATCCCATTGTCTCCCCTATCCTGTTCAACATGTCTATGAAACCACTAGAGGGACCTGTTGGACCAGCATGGTCTGAAATGTCAGCAGTACACAGATGACACTCAGCTGTATATCACCATCACCTTGGACAAGAAGTGAAACAGTAGTCCAAAAAGGCACGGCAAGTGCATAAAGAAACCAAACCCTATTATGTTTTCCCCAACATTTCTCTGAAATGTTATAGTATATTTTGGAGTGTCCTGTACATCATCAAATTTTCTTCCTCTTTGTAAAAGAACAGAGTGATGTACTTCACTGGCCAGTCTGTCTTTGTAGATGTGGTTAGTGGGGACTGGTCAATTTTCTGTCTCCCTTTAAAAGTCCTCTGTTGGGGGAGCTTTGTGATATTTTTCAGCTGAAAATTCCAGTACATTCTGCACAAATAAACATTGAAAATGAGGGCCAGAAAAGCATCGTGAATATTATACTGTTTAGTGGTTTTAAAAATGACAGTGAGATAATGAAACAACTGAGAGTTAATGGAAACTAAGGGCTATAAGAAAAGGCTCTAATGATCCAGAATATTTTCTGTATACTGCATTTTAAGTGACAGGCTCTATTTTTGTAATGTTGGGACCTGTGTAGCACTATTCTCCTATGTCTGTGTAGGAGAGAGAAACTCCACCAGTTTAACTCATGGAGTTTTATCTAAATTTACCATGGGGGCTGGGAGAGAGGGGAACGGGAGTGGTTTGCTCCTTACACAAGCCAGGTGTTCTTCCCCTTTTTAATACTTGCGTCTCCTGAAATCTGCAGCATGCAAGGGACTTCCACGGAGATGGCTCTTTGTTCTGCTTTGCTGCCATGCTCTGCCAGTTCTTGACAGCCCTTCCAAGCATAGCTCCTGCAAAAACCCTTCTTCAACCTCAGCTGACTGCTAAAAAAAAGACTCTCAAGGGAGACTTCTGTAGCATGGGGAAGGTGACACACAGTAAATACTATCTGAAGCTGCAATAACTTCTGCTGTGTTTTCCTGAAGGTGAAGAAGGAAGGACCCAGAGGAAATAAGCTGGTACCCCATCTCCCACTCTCCTGTCCCCAGCTCTCCCTTTAATTCGCACAAAGCAAGGATACTGGAGATGCTGTGGGGAACGCACACAACAGGCAGAACTCCTCTGTATACACAGAGGGGAGCACAGTATCCATAGTGATTGATGACTGTAATACGTATTAACATTTAAGGATGTACCACTTTAGTCATCCTGTGACATTGATTAATTAATACAAAATAACAAAGCTCATCCACTGCTAGGGCTGGAAATGGTGTGTTCAAAATAAGCAAAAGTTGCTTTAGAGAAACTCTCTCAGATCGGAGAGTGACAATGGATAATTGTGAGCCATCTACGACTGATGACCGGAGTCTAAATTACAAGTGAACAGTAGTAATAACTCACAGCACAGCACAAAGCAGGATGCTTACTTTGACCCTGTTGTAATGGCATTGTCTAGCATACCCTATGGTGTTATACCAATAGAATAAAAACCAGCAGGATCTTATTAAGAGGGATAAGGCAAAGATGCCACATTTATTGTAAATATAATGATAAAGCAAAAGATAAAAGTAAACAACGTTGTTTGACTACTTATTCCGATCACTACTTATTCCTTATATACACACACACACACACACACATATATATATATATATATATATATGTGTGTGTGTGTGTGTGTGTATACATTCAAGTTCTGTATAGGTGTTATAGTTACCAGCCTAGAAGTTGCTCATGCCAAGTTACTGGCCAGGTATCTTGGTCATGAGGATGGAGCCGAGTCTGTTAGGTGCACCTGATGCTCCTGGAGGTTGGCAGCAGAACCAGAGACTCAAAGTCCTCAGTCTTGAGAGTCCATTCTTATAGGAATTAATTCCTATGTTAGTCTATGGGAGCTGTTTCATCCTGCTGTTGCTGACTCAATCAGCAGAGGGCACATTCCTGTGCACATTCCTGGTGGCTCCAAACTGTCCAAAGTTTGTGTTTCTCATCCTTCCAGGTGATGGGGTGGATCCCAGTTTACCCTCCGGGGGTTGTCTGGTCATCCACTTGACACATTCTTCGGCCGATGGATACTCCCTTTCTAGGCTGGCACCTCCCTAACCATTCATGTACATCAAGCATTCATCAACATACATTCCATATCTTAACCATATTTTAATTTACTGTCTCCACCACTTTCAGGGTGTGTGCTTAATTCATTTGAGACTCCCGGCCCTTTAATCACAGAGGGTGGGGGTCTGTTCCTAGGAGCCATTGCTGTTACAATGAAGTGAAAGTCACTTAACGGCTTATGGTGTTTGTTTACATTGTATCAATTACTTCAAGAACAAAGTCAATTAACTTGTTTGTAAGTTCTACATAGTAATAAAGTATCTTTCACAGGATAGATACAATCAATGGTTTCTACAGACAGTAGCTTACAAGTTTTAACAGAATACCTAAGAGATTTTTGTACTTGGTGAAACTGTTGGATTTTAAAGTGTGGGGGACAAATTATGGGGGGGGTTCACTGTCACTTGGGGGAATCACTGTTAGTACCTTCTTTAATATCCCTACAATGGAATGTGTGCCAGAAAGAATCAGGAGTCTGGACGGCTGTCCATTATTCATGGATAAGAGCCTAAAAAACCTAATCCATTCTAGCCCGTGGAGGGGAGTTCAAGTATTTAAGAAGACGATGCTCTTATAAAATGATACTAGGGACTAGATTGTACAACCCTTGCTCGTTCTGATGAGCTCTTACTCATGTGAGTAGTTCTATGCTTCCAGAGCTAAGGCTCCGGTTTAGCAAAGCACTTAAGTGCATGCCCAACTTGAAGCTCATGGACTTCAGAAGAACTACTCGCAGGTTTTAAAATATGTGCCAAAGTGCTTCACTGAACTGGGGCCTAGGGTGGTGAGTCTGATCAGAGGAAAGCCACCCTTTCCATTAACCCTCTCCCCACTGACCTGTGGACTTATGGGGGGACATGAGGGGGTATCGTTCTGCCCTAGCTAAGGGGTGTGTGGGGGGAGTTGGGATGGAACCTCTATGAAAGATCCTGGTCCAGGAAGTAACCCTCTCTGGGGGAAGGCCCTGGGAGCAGCACAGGGAAGCTGACTGCAGGGGAAACTGTTGAGGAACCCTGGGGCAAGCCACACAGGGGAACAGGCATTGCAACCAGATTCAGGTCTGTGCCAAACTTGTGGGGAAGCACTAGAGACCAGGTCCTGCACCCAGAGGGCTGAACAAAGAAGGGTGTGAAAGACTCTCAGAACACAGAACCAGTGGATAACTCAAGTTCTTAAAGCAACTGTGGGCAGAGGAGGCAGAGAGCCCCTACCTGTGCCAGATCCTACTCAGCAAGGGCCATCTCTTACCTGCATCAGTCAGCTGCAGGTCTCAGCCCCAGTTGTGCAGGCAAGTTCCTCCTGACCCATGCAGGGAGGTGGGGAGACAGGGGAAAGAGGAGGAAATGGGGGTGGAGATTCAGGGGGAAGGGACAGGGCAGGAGCGCAGCCTTGGGGGAAAGGCCAGAGGTGAGACCTGGGGCCAAGGGACAGAGCAGGGGTGGTTCCTCAGTTAGAGGGGTGGAGAAGGGGAGGTTCTGGCACTCTTGTTGGAGTGTCCAGTTTTTAAATATGACAAAGTTGGCACCCCTACAGGCACCAGAAGAAGGCTGTAGCAGACAAAGTGATTTAGTTGGGGATTGGTCCTGCTTTGAGTAGGGGGTTGGACTAGATGACCTCCTGAGGTCCCTTCCAACCCTGATATTCTATGATTCTAGACCTTTGGGGATTAAGCTGGGAAGCGGGATGGAGCAGGGGAACAATGCAGAGGGGCCCTCACTGAGACACACCACGCCTGGGAAATCAGCAAGTGATCACCCCAGGAAGTAGCTAAAGGTGACGGGACCCTGAGATCAAGCTAGGAATCAGTATGTCTTAGCTAGAATTGATACTGGTTAACCTAGTGTATTTGCAACAGGCAGCTTTCCTGCCAGTCCTAAATTAAAACAAAAAACAAAACAAAAAAACATTCAGAGATATGGCTAAACTGAAGGAATATCAGGACCCTTCCATCCTAGCACCTATAGGACTTGGCAAATGAAGCATATTCAGTGTTTCAACTCCAAGGAGTACTATACCTGGCTCTGCATGGAATACCTTCAGAGGCTTGATGTACCTCAACACTGAGCAGCCATGATACTTATCCTAAAATAGTGGTGTGGCAGCAGGCCCATCAATTGTAAACACCACAATAATATCACAAATATTCTCAAGGGTTATTTCTATTTACAGAAAACAAATCCCCACCAATGACTTAGATTGGTTTTGAACTAGAACTGGGCAAGTGGCAATAAAATTTGTGGAAAACTGTTTTTATCTTTTAAAAAAAAAGTGACATTTTGTGTTCACTTTAGCTGCTAATTCAGCAAGGCACTTAAGCATTTGTTGAGTTGGAGGCTTTCTGAAGATGTCCAGGGAAACCATTACATTATTAGTGGAAATACTTGAATATTAATTCAACATTAGTTTAAAATTGATTAATAGTACATTGAGACAGTTCCATGTGATCTAGTTGTCCAATCGGAACTACCTGATAAACTCAAATGTCAATTAGCAAATGCTCACAATGAACTAATAGAAAGTAACCTACAGATCCAGAATTAGTAGCAGAAATTATTTGGAAAATAACTTTGCAGCTTTCTGAAATGTACTCGTTATTCAATCTGCTGGCAGACAATTCTTTAAAAGAGAGATGAAATTTTTTAATATAAATGATTCATTCCAAGTTATTTGCCTATATCTGATTCCAAGCAGTCTTTATCATTTAAACATAAACGCTAGGTATAACTCAAAATACATTTATTATTTCAGACAGTGGCAAAATCAGTAATGGTAGGGTGAGCAAATGTCACTATAACATATAAAATATCCATCAGATAAACAGATTACATCTACTCTATCATTTGATACCACAGAAATAAAATCCATATTATAGGTCATTGTCAAATGATCAGTACTTACCTCAATAATTGAAGTGAAATTGTACCATTAAGGAATAGCCCAGCCTAAGTAGATGTTGATACAGAGTTGTAGTGCCCTAGAGAAAACTCCATGAGGCTTCCCTCCAGAGTTTCTGATAAGTGTGTGACATATACAGCAATTTCCTGTAATATCCTTGAGAGACCTGATGTTAAGTGTGTGTGTATTGTGGTCCACGACTATATGTAACCTCTCTAGTGGGGGAGATGTGACAGATATTGCAACACCATGTAGTATCTTTGGATTCCATTATTTTAAATGAATGGTTATGTATAGGGCCATACCAAATCTACGGCTGTGAAAATCACATCATGGACCATGAAATCAGACCCTCTCCTGTGAAATCTAGCTATTGGATGGAAGGGGGCAGGGTTGGGGGTCACCCCAACCAGGGGCTCCTACCTTTTACTAGGCTCTAGCTGCTAGTCACTGGGCTGGGGAGGGATAGGACTTCCTCTTCCCCTGCATGGCTGCTCTCGGGGAGATCAGACCCACCTCCAGGAACCTCCCCTGGCTGCAGAAAGCTCCACAGCTGCTGCCTTGAGAGCCCAGCTCTGAAGAGTTGGAAAGATTTAAACATAAGACTGATGGGTTAACTCTGGTAAGCTGTTACCATGATTATAGGAGTTTAATTGTTTTAATGTTTTCTCTGTAGTGCCTTTACCTTAAGAATAAAGGTGCTTGCTTATAAGTTACCACATGGCTCCTTCTAACGGTGGGTAATACACTGCTCATACATAGCCTTTGGAGAGAAAGCAAAGTGCAGGCACTGGCCTGTTTAGGCAATTTGGCTTGCTGGCAATATGACAGTATAATCCGGGGATCTGTGCAGCCTTAACACTGGTCAGGAGGAAGTGAGATGCTTCATGCAAGAGAGGGAACAGCTGGGAGCCTTAAGTGTGTGCCCCTGAGGGGGCAATACAGGTGCAGTTGCCCTGAAACTGTGACAAAGTGCAATGGATGTGGTACTACTTAAGAGGAGGGGTCTGAGCATTATCTGATCACCAGTGTGTAGAAGGGATGTGGCTATGGCTTGGTTACCTTCTGGAGATCGAAGTACCAATGAGGAAAGGCTTCTTCCATCCTTCTGCACCCTCTTCCCGCTTTTGTATCCACTAACATGGTCCTTAGTTTCCACTGTGATGCCTTTGAGCATCACCCCCACCACACACACATCTTAGATGGTTGGCCTTGAGGAAGCTTCCTATTTCTCTGAGGACTGAGAAGCAGCTTTTACTAAGTAGTCCATTACAATGTGTCTTGGTGGCATGAGGTTGACTTTGTTGTGAGGGAAAGACCACCTGTTGGTGCAAGGGAACAGCATCCATATATGGAATACAAACAGATATTGAATTAGCAAGCTCTGGATTTGGTGTGGCAGTAAAAATCCACTTATTTCAGTCTCTCCCAGGCCGTTGCTCCTTTCCTTTCATGAGTAACTTTCTTGAGTACTTAATTGACACACAGTTTTTAAATGCAAAGTCATTTACCATTTTTTTATGTAACCACTGGAGACTATTATGCTGTGACAAGCTCCCATCCCATTGATATTCCCTCTTAATTAGAATTAGAATTATAACCTGTGGAGTTGTTCCCTTTTATCACAAGACATGCCTGGTAATTCCTCTTTTTATTAGGAAATGAAACAGGAAGAAAGACAAAAGGGCCAAACCTTGCATGACTTAAACCCTTCATCAAGCAAACCTTTTGATGAATTAAGGATGTTAGATAGATGTAGGTGAGCAGATGTGAAAACTCTGTAATGCACACATGTCCAACTGCATGGAAAAAAATATAAGCATGAAACTGACATACCTTAGTGACTGACTAAATATTAAAGGCTTCATCCTCTGGTCCTGCCAAGCTACACTCCTTTCAGGTAAAAGGTGGATTTATGCAGCTCTCTGGTACCAAGGCCACCTAACACCAGGTTTGCTCCTTGCCTACAATGTAGAGCAGATTCAGGGTGTGTTTAAATGGTGCTTGGATGCGTATGGCCCCAAGGGATTGTTTAGTCAGCCTGGGATTGTCAGGGCATAGAGAGAGCCTGGCCATGCCCCTACAAAGTCCTGCTATGCATGGTAAAGAGGAGGGTAATGTTGAACCATTATGCTGCTTTGCATGCCCTGAGATTGAGATTAAATTCACCCTATGATGGGGAATCTGCTTCAGGGCTAATGAAACCTATGCAATGGTTCCAGTCACGGACCTCTATGCAGGGGGCGGGGGGCAGGATGGGTTTCTTGCAACTGGATGCCCCAGCTTGGCACTACCTACAGATTGTCCTATACCAATTGGCTGTTTAAGCCAGTTTTTCCATCCCTTTTGCACCACTAGAATGGCACAAAGGGAGCAAAGCAGGGCTGAGCAACTGGCCCTGTGTCTTTTAAATGTCTGTTTTCTGAAAATCATCAGTGCTTATAAAATGAAATAAACTAAAAACACCCACTGTGTGCAAAAAGGGTGGGTTGAACATGTCCCCATGCTCTGTGGGTGGGCAATGAAAAAGGAGAAACAGCTGTCAACACTTAGTGGCCTCTCCCAAAGGGAGTAATAGGACTTACATGCACACAATTAGGGAAAGAAGAGACCTATTGGCATTTCCCTAGTGCCTTAAGGTACATGTGACTAGAGAGTATCTTTTTCAATTACATTCAAATGCACTACACTGATCTACAAATGTTCTTCAAAGTGAGAAAGATGGCACTATGAACCTGGGAATCAACAAGAAAGGATGATGATAGGTAAATCCCGATTCTGCTCACGTAGTTGCCATATAGCTATTTAATCAAGATAAACTCAAGCTGGAACCCCCAAGTTCACACAGTAGCCTTCCTGTTATCTTATCACATGCACTTAATAGCAATGTCATATTTTGCACAGCTCTGCAAAACTGTGCCTTACCAATCTCTCACCTATCATTGTAGGGCTGCGAGGATCTGGGCAAGGTCAATGCTAGCTCTTGAACTGTTTTGGAAATTAACATGCATAAGTGGACCTGACGGCTGTGTTTCTGAGCTGGCTCTCAGCTCCTGAATCTCTGAGCCACAGCTGAACGTTCTGAGTGGGAAGGTGTCATTGAAGGTATGGAGTGGCTTATTTTTTCACCTGTTTTTGTTCTTGTTGGTGTTGTTGTTTGTTTAGTTTTTGACTTGCTGTAAATCAGCCCTGTTTTAAGTAGGACTCTGATTCCTTAGAACTATTGTTGTACATTGCTGGAAATATGCACAAAACAAAATGTCAAAGCACTATTAAACTGGAGCTGTGGCTGCATCAGGAACACCAGATCACCTTTTTCTTTTGGAAAACATCATCAAAATAAATTTAGTGTCGCTACAAAGCAAGTAGAATAACTAAAAGCAACAGCAAACTAGGAGCTGTGCCATAGGGTTAGCGATAGGTTTATGCAGAGGAGTAAGAATACTCCTTATACTGGGCGTGGGCTACTCAGACCTTGGGTTCAGGTAAGAATAAGCAGGTTCTATGGGCAAGATCTGCAAAGGGGATTTAGGCTCAGCACTGCAATGAGTAACTTCTAGGGGCATGCTGCCTTGTGGAATTCACCACTCTGATTTAGGCACCCAGGCTCCCTGTACAATGCATGGGGGTGCACAACAAAGGGATCACAAAAGCCTACAAGCTGAGCAGGGAGCAGTTCAACCTACCCAGTAGGAAATACTGAGGAGAGGCGTGGTGCCTAAGCCACATCCCTTCAACGGAGTTAGCAGGTGCCTCCCTTTGCCCAGGATTTACAGCCAAAACCCCTCTGCTGGAATCAGGTGGCTAAGCCTAACATGCCTTTCTTGCAAAAAGAAGTTGGGCTCTGCCTAATATCGCAGTGGTCAGGGTACTTCCCCAGGATGTGGGTAGACCCAGGTTCAAATCCTACTCTGTCTGATGTGGAGCAGTGGCTTGCTTGAACCCAGGTTCCCTCCCTCCCCGACAAGTATCCTAATATTTGGGCTATAAAGTATTCCAGGGTGGGTCTCTCCTGTTAAAGCCATTCCACATTGTATAAAGTACTTAAATAGCTGTTGTGCCAGAGAAAGAGTAAAGATGACTATGTAGGTGAGTGGTAAGGGCACCCAGGTTCTAGTCCCTGTTCCAATGAATATTTAGGTATTTTATATAGAGTAGAACAGCTTCAACAGGAGAGGCTGACACAGGTCCACACCAGAACACCCTATAGCCCAGTGATTAGGGCACTTCTCAGAATGGGGAGACCTTGTTTCACGTCCTTGTTGCACATTGGGCAGAGTGGGGATTTGAACCTGAGGTCTTCCATATCCTGGGTGAGAGTTCTTACCGCATGATTATTGGGTATCCGGAGGCAGTATCACCCCTTCCTCCTGTGTTTTTCTGTGGGGCCCAATTTGGTAAAGAGCCTCTGAGAACACCTTTCAAATCAAGCCCCTGCAGGTAAGATAGGTGGGGGAATGCCTTGTTTGAGGATTTTGTTGGGGCTTAGAGGTGAGCTACGCGCTGGGCTTCAGGACTTCGGTGTCTCTGTGCATGTCCATCAGCAGAAATTTAGGCATCTAGGAGACTTAGGTGACTAGGGACTTCAGGTGCCTATAGGGTTAAGCGGTAGCTGAGCAGGGGTGTTCAGGATCTAAATGTTGGATTTAAGAGTCTAAAGTGATAGAGCAGCTAAATCCCATTTTGGATCTAGCTGTATGCAGGCTCTTACTCCTACTCCCAACACTCTACAAAGGCGGAGAAGAGCAGTCTTCATTCCATCCCCTTTCTTGATGGCCAGCTCAGCTCCGCTTGTAGAGGGTATCTTAATTTGCTGCTGGACTGTGTGTGTGTGTGTGTGTGTGTGTGTGTGTGTGAACTGCAGCTCAGAGAGGTGTCTCGGAGCCAGTGTGTCTCCTGGCCTGGCACAGAATACACCTCAGCCATTGCTGTTATTCCCCTAAGACCTGTACCTAAAGTCACAGTCTACCCTTAAGTAGCAAGAACCAAATGCTCTCCTTCACTCAGTGGAGTTGAAGAAGGGACAGGGAAGCCCTGAATAGCAGAAGGGGAGTGTATTCTTCAGTACATCGTTATTCTTCTTTATCTTCCTGCCTCACCTCAATTTCCTCATAATCCTCTTCACCCTTCTTCTTAAAAGAAACCAACACTTACAAAAGGACATTGCAATATTCTTCCCTCACACATTTGTCCTATGCCTTGAGCAGCTCAGTTGTTTCTTGGCTTGGAGCACTTCATAATTTCTACAAGCTAAGGAATATGATAGGGTGGTGATTTTCCCCCTCAGTTGTTCCTCTTTTAGATCTAACTGGGCCAAGGTACTTTTTTAAGGTTGATGATACCGTGTGGGTGTATTAGGGAAAACCAATGGAAAGTTTGGAGGTCTTTGGTTGGAAAAGTTTGTATCTTTGAAAACTAACTCTGCTATATTAAAAAGATGGTGACGCATCATTCAGAACGTCCTTGTTTTAGTGAGTATCATATTGATCAGTTATTGTGGGCTAGAGGCACCCAAACTGATACAGCTTCAGAGGAGAATCACCATCAGGGAAGACAAATGGTGGTGCTGCCACCATTAGTTCTTGGATACTGCAGTGGCTGCTGTGGTATAACATTCTTTATATTTGTATTACAGTAGCACCTAGAAGCTCTGACTGAGGACCCTCCTGCGCTGGGTGCTTGACAGACACATAGGAAGAGGAGTCCTGCTCCAAACACTTAAGAATCTACATAGGAAAGACAGACAAAAACAGGAGAATAAGGCACACTATTATCTCACTGTATACATTAGGAATTGAGGCACAGAATTTGTGACTGTGCTAAGGTGACACAAGGAGTCTATGGCAAAGCCAGTGTGATGGGTTCCCCCGGATTGCCACCTGGAACTGGGGTACCGCTGAGCCCTCTGACCCAGCAGCCTGGGCTCGCTCCCTCACTGTGCTGCTGTGACAAGCTGCAAAGCCCTCCAAGCTTGCACTTTCACCAGCATTCACACAGGTAGGGACACACCCAGCTGCAGTTATATGCAGGCTCCCTCACCACCAGCCTAGGACTCCAGAGCAGTACCATCCTGCCCTGGTCAAATCTGGCCAGTATACGGGTTTAACACCCAGTTCGCCTCTCCCTCAATGTGAAGAGAACCATGAACACTTGTGGTAACCAAGCTGAGATTTTCCCCAGACACCTTAGTCAAACACACACTGATTTGGATTAAAACATAAAATAAGTTTAACTGCAAAAAAGATAGATTATAAGTGATAGCAAACAGATCAAAGCAGATCACCTAGTAAATAAACAAAAATGCAAACTAAGCTTAACGTAATAGATAGGTAGGATATGAATTTGCAAATTCTCACCCTGAGTAATAAACAGCCTGGCAGATTCTTTGCTTTGCAGCTTGGGTTTCCCAGGTTTTCATAGACAGACTAGAAATCCCTCTAGCCTGGGACCATCACTTCCCACAGTTCAGTCTTTGTTCCTCAGGGGTTTTCAGGTGTGTTGTTGTAAGGAGGGTGAGGTACCATCATGATGTCATTTCCCCCTTTTATATCTTCTCCCCACTTGTTGGAAAGCTCTTTTGCTGTGACCTGGGTCAAACCTTTCCCATTGTGTAGTGCTATCTCTGAGAGGTTGTACACAGTTCCTGGGGTAATCCTTGTGCATTTCCTCAGTAAGCCATTAACATTTTTGGTCTTTTTATTGTTGTACTTGAAAGGCTGCCTGTGGGTGTTTTCAACCTCGCATGTTTCAGTAACACATACATAGCCAAACTTCATAACTTCACATACAATGGTGGCACACACAATTCAATGAGATATTAATGTCTAGAAGACCAAGACTTTTAGAATGATACCTCACAAGACATACTTTGTGCAAAACATATCCTAATTACATGACAGTGGTGAATATTTGGGTGCCAGGGTGTCACAGTGGAAACTGAATTCACAGCCCCTGAATTCCACTCAAGGGCTTTAATCTAAAAAACATCCTGTCTCCATAATCCTAAAAAAATGGAGATTTATTCTGGGGAAAGCCAACTTTATTGGGAGCCCTGATGGCAGAAGATGCTGTGAAGTCTAGCTAAATCACCATACCTTGTCCACACGCTCCTCCTAGCCAGCACACTTTCTTCTCATGGAGCTCTGGCTCCCTGCAAGACTACTGGTGAAGGGAAGGCTATGTCTGCTTTCCATCACCATTGCAACCTTCCTCCTGGGTAGACCTTCCAACACAGAAGGCCTCTGCCACAGTCTTCACTACCTACCTGTCTTAGGGTGTTATACTGCTGCCCATCATTATAGTATCTGTGTTCCTGTCATGTAAAATCATAACAATAATGATGTCCTTATGGCACTTTTCTAGTTAGGGGGTAAAAACTACTTGGTTGGTGTGTGTTGAGTAGAGGGAGGTGTAAGTGTTGAGAGTGCCATATTTATGGCGGAAAGGTCATTTTGAAGAGGAGGGTGCAGCTAGCAGAAATCCTGGCGTGAACCTGAATCACAATGACTCCAGTGTGTTTGGTGATGCTTGAGTTTAGTGGAGATCCTCATTGCTATGGTTCATCCAGTTCTTTTGCCTTCCTTTCTCATACTTTTGTTACTCAGGGCTTATGTTCACTATGGGGAGATCGACACTGCTGTCATTGATTTAGGGATCTAGTGAAGACCCACTAAATTGACGGCAGAGTGCTTTCCGGTCAACCCAGTATTCCAGCTCCCCGAGAAGAGTAAGGGAAGTCAACTGGAGAGCGTCTCCCATCGACGCATTGCAGTGAAGACACAGCGATAAGTCGCCCTAAGCTCCGTTGACTAAGCTACGTGAA
Organism: Terrapene triunguis; assembly: GCF_002925995.2. NCBI lineage: Eukaryota > Metazoa > Chordata > Testudines > Emydidae > Terrapene > Terrapene triunguis. The sequence continues at coordinate 7,098,306 of NW_020699373.1, read as the reverse complement.
TAACGTAGCTAGAGTAGCGTAACTTAGGTCAACTTACACTGGTAGTAAAGACAAGCCCTCAGATTTGGTTCTATAGACCTTGATTATGCTTAATGCCCACGGCTCTGTCTTTTTTATTATATTTCTCTGGCTATCTCTGTTATCCTCTTTCTAGTCTTACCCTCTCCTTTATACTTCTCACTCCTTATCTTTGTATTTTTTCTTCTCTCTTCTCATTTTGTTATCTCCGTTATCTTGGTTTAATTCTTTACAGCTCTTTCCTGTCCTTCAACAGCTTCCCTCTCTGCTTCCCCCTTTATGCTCCCTCACTGATGTTCATTTTGGCTGGCTACCCTGTAACATGCTACAGAACTAAAGCATGCATTCCAACTAGCATAGGAGCAGGTAAGATGGGTTTTTCCAAGTAGTCTTGCGGATTTACAAACAAGTCTTCCGTTTAAAATTGCATGTCTGAATCCCCTGGACTGCTTTGGAATTCTCAACCTCATATTTTCAGCAACGCGGTTTCTCACTCCCTCACTTGAGGAAAGTAAATGGTGTATTGCAGTTGGAAAAAAGTGGAGAAATTTGGTGTAGATGATTTAGACATTGAATAGAGTTTCATTTTTTTTGTATTCAGTGATCTCTACATTTTGCCCCTTAAACCAGGGGTGGGAAAACTGCGGCCTGTGGGCCGCATCCGGCCCACCAGCCATTTTAATCTGGCCCTTGAGCTCCCTTTGGAAAGTGGGGTCTGGGGCTTGCCCCACTCTGGCGCTCCAGCCAGGGAGCAGAGTCGGGGGCCACTCTGCGCAACTCCCGGAAGCAGCGGCATGGCTCCCTTCCAGCTCCTACGCATAGGGGAAGCCAGGGGGCTCCACTCTGCATGCTGCCACCACCCCAAGCGCCGCCCCTGCAGCTCCCAGTGGCTGGGAACCGCAGCCAATGGTAGCTGCAGGGGTGGTGCCTGGCCGCACCTCTGCGTAGGAGCCAGAGAAGGGGCATGCCGCTGCTTCCGGGAGCCACTTGAGGTAAGCACTGCCCAGAGCCTGCACCTCTGAGCCTCCCCCTGTGCTCCTGCCCCAGCCCTGATCCCCCCTCGGTCCCAGCCCAGAGCACCCTCCTCACCCCAAACTCCTCATCTCCTGCCCCACTCCAGAGCCCGCACCCCCTCCTACATCCCAACTGCAATTTTGTGAGCATTCATGGCCCGCCATACAATTTCTATTCCCAGATGTGGCCCTCGGGCCAAAAAGTTTGCCCACCCGTGCCTTAGACTGTTTCTAAATCAAATCCCTTGCCACATTCTTATTTCAAAAAACGGTCTGAATTTTTACACAGTTTCTTTTAAAGAAAAATCTGGGGTTAATGTGGTAATGTATAGACCAAATTTTTCAGCCAGAATTTGAGAGCAACACTATTACAAGTTTTGAAGGAGAGATGTTTGTCATGGAACAATATACCAAACCGTAACTCTGATAATACCAATACCAGTGCTGCTGTAATGGACCACTTTTCCTTTTATGTTTCAGATTAATCTGTACTTCCTCCAATTCCTACTCAGGCAAACACACACACAGTGGGGTAGGTGAAGAGGTCTATCCTGTTAGTCTAACCCAGGGGTCGGCAACCTTTCAGAAGTAGTGTGCCGAGTCTTCATTTATTCACTCTAATTTAAGGTTTTGCGTGCCAGTAATACATTTTAATGTTTTTAGAAGGTCTCTTTCTATAAGTCTATAATATATAACTAAACTATTGTTGTATGTAAAGTAAATACAATTTTTTAAATGTTTAAGAAGCTTCATTTAAAATTAAATTAAAATGCAGAGCCCCTTGGACCGGTGCCAGGACCTGGGCAGTTTGAGTGCCACTGAAAATAGCTCGCGTGCCACCTTCGGCACACGTGCCATAGGGTGCCTACCCCTCATCTAACATGATCCTTTCTGCAGGTAGCCCAAGAGGACAGACAAGACTTAGCCAAAGGAAGAGGCAGGATGTTTCTTTGGTTAGGATGCTACTCTGAGACTCTGGAGACTGAGGTTCAATTTCCTATCTTACCACATATATTCTGTATGACCTTTTGGCAATTCACTTCTCTCTGTGTCTCGGGTCTCCATGGGGATAATTCTTCCCTACCTCACAAGGTTATTTTGAAGATAAATACATTGAAGCTTGTGAGGCGCTCAAATACTATGGTAATAGGGGCAATATAAATGTATTACTGAAATAGTCAAGTGGAAATAAAACACTTTGCATGCTCTCCCATGGGTCTGGTGTCTCTAACGTCAAATAAACATGTTAATGTTAGAGATAACAGAATTTAAACTGAGACAAGGTCTGATTTCACTTAGCGCTGCCTTTACATTGTAGATGAGGAAAATGTTGAAGCTGGCCCCTCATTGACCTCTTGTTACAACACTAGGAAAAACTCTTCATCTTAATACTGATTCTCTTTCTTGCTAATGAGATTGGCCTTGGAGCTGAAGTTGCCCTTTTGTGCAGCTAATATTTGAAGAGCACATGTTTATGATTATCTTTTATATTTCTGAGCTTTTGTATGTAGTAGCCACATAACCTTTACAATTTTTAAAAAGTGTAAATTATCTCTAATTATGATTTTTTCACTGTTGCCATATGCAGCAAGAGTAACTTTCAGTAAGTCCTTTGACTTGATCTCCTCTAGACTTTCTACAAGTAGGGAAGTTAACAGTTGAAAATAAAATTCTGGAAAAATTTGGAGGGTTATAGTTTAAAGGAAAAATAATGGTGGTCTATTCTTGGAGATATTACTGGCAGTGCACCTCAGAGGCTGCTGCCACACACACCCACACCCACACCCAGGAAGAACCTTAAGGTACAAAGACTGTAAATAAAACAATAAAGTGGTGATATTACTTGGCAATAGAAGAAATCATACAGAAGTGTATTTCCAGAGTGGCTTTCTCTTTTCAACCCTGAGGCCCTGGTTCTGCAAAAGACATAAGCATGTGCTTAGGTCCTATTAAAGTAAATGTAATTGAGGCACATGCTTAAAGTTAAGTATATGGATAAATAAGTTGCTGAACAGGAATGGTTTGCTGAATCAAGGCATGAAAGGGTTATCTGTAATACTCAGGGGAACTGCTGCACCGTAACTGCAACAGTATGGCTTGAGCAAAGAGGTGCTCACTCTGGTAACAAGGTCTCAAACTATTTCAGGCTTTATAGATTGAAACCAATATGTAGAATTCCACCTAGAAATTGATAGCCTGTGCTTTTCTCTGAGCACTGGTGCTATTTCCTCTTGGTGTGAAACTCCACCTGTGACTAGGCCACCACATTCTCTACTGGCTTGTTACTGAATTGTCTCAATATGTAGCTCGTACAGCATTCCAATTATTAAATCTTGGAAAGGCCTGGGTAACTCTGCCAAAGTCCATGTTGGTGAGAAAAGGTCACACTCTTGTCACCAGGCCTGCATGAAAAACAACTACTATCTCCTGACATTCAAGGGCAGTCCAAGATCTAGTGTCACACCCAAGTTGTGCACCTGTGTAACAAATGGTGGCTTATTGAAAGTACAATTCCATTTACCCTAAAAGGGGTTGGTGGAGTAAGGGAGATCTAGGGGATTGTAAAGCTTGATCTGCAGCTTCTACTGCTAATGAAAAGAATGGTTAAACTCAAATCTGAACCCTGCCTTCTACTCAGAGGTGCAGTCACATAAGTATTTGGTGGGAAGAACTGGAGGAGTGCACCCCTGCTTCCAGGAGGGACTCCTGGGACAAACTTAATCTACAAAATTAACCTGGACTTCTTAACCAGTAAATTCTCTGTGTGTCTGGTTCCTTGGCACTCCATGATCCAGTGGTAAGTATTTAGGACCTGACCCAAAGTCCATTGTAGTCAATAGAAGTCTTTCCATTGACTTCAATGAGTTTTGGATTATGGGTAGGCCATCAGTAAACAATCCCTTCTTTTCTTTGCTATATGACAATGTTTGTCTTATGACACGGTACCACAGGTCCACAGCATTATGACTATGCAATTCAAACATTGAAATGGTAACCCATTGTATGCTGAACCAAACTCAAAATGCTTGGTTTAGCATGCTTGACTATAACTACTGCAGGCAAAGTTGTCATTCTGCAGAAATTATTTTCCCAGGCAGCTTATGTCGACCTAACTATGTCAGTGTCTACACTACAGCTTGCTCCTGCCGATATAAGTGCCCTACTACACCGACATGAGAGGTGTAGAGCTTATATCGGTGTACTTAGGGTGCCACAGCATCTGTGTAGACACTGCCTTACTTACATCAGCTGTTGGCTGACTTGCAAGAAAGCCAGCTCCTGGCTCCCCAGCCAGGCTGCTGCGGGTCTCCACTCCAAGCCGGGCTGCCACCCAGGCTCCCAGCTTGGGCTGCTGCCTGGGCTCCCCACTGGGAGCCCTGCTGTCCTTTGGGGTCCTGACTCCCCACTCTCCGCTGGGAGCACGGCAGCCCACTGGACTCCAGGAGCATCTCCCTGGCTAGGAGTGGGGAGGCAAGAAGCTGGGCTCTCGGTGGGGAGCTGAGAGCCCTGGCTTTCAGCCTCCTACACTGCCTCTCTCTAGTTAGTGGAAGCACTCCTGGTGAGGACGTTCACCGAGAACAGAAGGAGGGTAGTGTGGACCTAACGCAGGTTGATTTAAAATTATTATGTAGATATGTCCCCAGCCCTAAAGAAGTCTCGTGGATGCTCTTACCACTGTATTTGAAGGAGGGGAAGGTGTGACAACCTCTTCTTCATTTTTTTTTTTGTTTTTTGTTTTTGTTTTACATCTGATCATTATTTTAAAAGTTCATCTTTTTTATCCACAATGAATATTGAACTGTCAATAATATATGTTAGTATATAGGCTTGTTTGTCAGCCTGAGATAGAATTTTGGGTTTGTTCCTCAGGCATATTAGTATAAGATAAAGAGTATCAAAGACACACTGTGTTGCATTTCCCACAACCAGAGGGGGCTTTTAGTACAATGGGAAGAGATAAGGGATAGAGCAGTTAGTGTTACAGGGCATGGTGGGAGTGTAATATATGAGCATACACTGAAAGGCTGCCTGGCTCCTTTCTCAAGCCAAGGTCAAGCAACCAGTTAGGAGAAGCAAAGGGGCTGTGGGGAGCGGTGGGGTGGGGGGGAGGCATAAGAAACACTAAAAGCCAAAAAAACGCCTGGCCTTGGCCAGAACACAACCTCACTCATTACCCCTCCCATGGGATACAAAAGAGGTGGAACGAAGACACTAGACTCACGACCCTCCAAAATGGAACATGATCGTAAGTTGTAAGGGGTGTGACTGGGGCGTGCACTGCGGGTATGTTTGGGCCTGCTAAGGAGGAGGAGGTAGGAATAGGGAAGGGGGAACAGGGACACAGGCAAGGCTTTGTGGCATCAGAGCTGGGAAGGGGGACATGGGGTAAACGCTCTGTGGTGTCAGAGCTGGGAACAGAACACTGGGAAGCAGATTCTGCCGGCATGTAGAGTTATGGATATATTTGCTTGGAACTAACCCCAATAAACATTGCATTGCCTGAACTTTGGACTTCTGGTCTTCTGCTTTCTGTCTGCATAACAAGAACCATGGGAAGGGGTGAAGCAAAGCCCTCTAACAATATACAATTTCCTTGACCATTCAATCGTTAAATGCATGAGCTCTTTTATTTTTATATTCTTATGTATCCTTTTGGACTATTCTGTCTGTTTGGGAGGGGGGGTTCATCACAATATAGAAAATTGATTTCTTTACTAATGGATGAACAGCCTTATTTTGAGAGAGGAATTTTTGGAGCAGAATGGATGTTAGGGATGAACACACTTTGAAGTATAAGATCAAAGTTACTTTGAATTCAGGAGAATCAGCCAAACACAATAAGACCATGATTTAGTGCCGCTATAACTGTTCATTTTATACTATCCTGGTGTTTTAATAGTTTAAGTTTGTGCTGTGGGCGTTGCTGAGGCATTGGTCTGTATATATGTTGCTCATAGTGACATCATAATGAACAATTAAATTTGCTTGGGCATTCTATTTCGGTTCTCCTGAAGTGATATTGTGAAGTTTCAGAAGAAGGAATATAATTGATCCTGATTACACACAGTCAGGAGGAAATTGGAGCAGCAAACAAAGGGAGAAGAATTTGCTGAAAAGGTCCAACCTACCATGGAAAAGAGGGACTTTGTTTATTATACTTATTTTATCTTTCTGGCTAGTGTCTATGTCAGTTGTTGTTGTTTTTTTAAATCTAATTTTGAATGTGTGTCTGTGTCAAAACACGTTATGGCGTCGCAGTAAACTCACAACTTTTGGACCAATGGTTAGAATACTCACCTGGGATGTGGGAGACCCCTGGGGCAAAAGGGGTTTGAACAGGGATCTGCCACCTCTCTGGTGAGTGCTGTAACAACAGAGCTATAGGATACTTTGATGAGGGGGTCTCCTACATCCTGGGTGAGTATCCTATCCACTGGGCTACAAGTTATTAGGGAATACCCTCTTTCACCCGCCCCCCCCACACACACACACTTGGGGGAAAAAAACCCACAGGCGCTTAACAACAGGAGAGGGTTTGTAGAGAGGATCTGAGAATCCCAAGCAGAGGGAGGTGCCACCCTGCAGCCCAGACTTAGGTACCTATCTCTATGAGAGGGGTGAGGTTTAGCACATACTCTTCTCCCTAGCATCTCCCACTGGCTAGCTTAGGTGGAGAGTTGCCTAGCATGCTGGCTTTTGTGACTTACATTTGTAAGGTGCCTGTCTCTCCTCATTCATCATGTCGGGAGCCTAAACACTTAACCCAGGTTTTGTGAATTGCAGTGATTTTTCTAAGCACCTAAAAGTTAGGTGTGGTGCAGCTCAATGTCCCATGTCAATGTCTCTTTGTGAATCTAGCCCTATATGGCCTACACTCTTACCCACAAACAGTTCTAACGGGTGCCTAGCATACATCCTACAGGAAGCCTACAGCCCTCTTGCCCTTGGAAGAGATTCCTGTAACGTCAAGGCTCTTTCTGAAATCCCACCAACCTCCTTAATGGGCATCCAGCACTTTGCATCTATGAATTATTGATTCATGACTGGACTGTGGATTTACCATGAGCACTAACAAATGCTGAATGTGCTGCCGCAGAAGCAGATCAGGTGTTACCCAGGGTTATCTGAACTCAGCGCTATGGTAACTAATCTGTTTTCCAGGCGGTGTCAGGAAATAAATCATATGATAAATTATTAGCGCACCCAAGAGTGCTTCCACTCAAAATTCCTTATTTTTTAGTACAAAGCACACACGTAAAACAGCAATAGTCTAGAGCACCCCAGAATATCACCCAAAGTCTGAGGTGGTGTCAAGTGGCAGTAGCAAGTTTCCAGTGGCCAGCCTTCCTCCTAGCTGCTGGGGAAGATTAATGTCAGTGTCTTCTCACTCCTAGAAAATCCAAACTTCTCCAAAGTATGCTTTTTAACTAATCTTTTAATAGGTAACTCAAAACAAAGCATAACTCAAAGTAATCCCCAATGGGCTGACCATTTCCCTAGCAATAGCAAAGAACTCATAATTTCTACTGATCAGCAAAGCAGCTCTAGCAAGAAACTGACAGACACAGGCACCCAGATCAAGGTCAGCTATCCTTGTTCGTAACACTGCAGCTGTGCAGATGTTTGTGCCTGCCTAAGCAAGGCCAAATTCTTTCTGACTATGTGGTGTCCACGTTTCCAGTTTATGGTGGCTAACTACACAAGATAGCTGAGGGTTAAGTCAAGTCCAGTTTTCTCATAACACCGGGACCAAATTGTCACAGTTCGGACTCTAGGACCCCCCTGCTCTGGGAGTGGGTAATCTGTGCCAGACCATCGTTTGGTGCAGTTCTGGAATACAGGGTAGTGGGAGGCCCTGGAAGGGAGTAGTGGGTAATGGGACACTGATGAGTAGAAGGGTTGCTGGGAGGAAGATAAGGACAGTAGAGAAGCAGGGAGAGACTCAAGGAAGTAGGGATCTCTTGCTGCAGAGCTCCTGCTCCTCACAGAGGACTCCGCCATCTGTGTGGCTCTGCTGTATGGCTCCAGTGATTGTCCAGCTTCAGCTCCACTCTGGGATCCTGGCAGCTCCACATTCCCTTGCTCAGTCCTGGCAGCTGCATCCCCGGCTCCTTCTATGCTGACCTACCACTGAGCGTCCCCCGTACTAGCCTGGAACTGGCATCTTTGGCTCAGGATGCTTTAGCAGCTGGGAAGGAAAAGGCCTGGGACAGCAGAAGTGCTGGAATGCCATTCTGGCTTCTAAAAAGAGCTGAAACAGTATTCTGGCATGACTCGCATGCTGGTCTGATTGTAATTTACTTCCCCCTCCTCCTGGGCTCAACTGCACTGGCTGGTGCATTGAGGGGACAGAGTCAAGGCTAGAACCATTCCCTGCATGGGTTGGTGAATAACAGCCCTATATTAATGACACCTCACTCTTACATAGTGCTTTTCATCCACAAATTAATTTTTTTTCAAAGGAGTCCATTATCCCCATTTTATAGATGTGGAAACTGAGGCACGGAGAGGCTAAGTGACTTGCCCAAGGTCACTCAGCAGGCCAGTGGCAGAGTCAGAAATAGAACTCAGGTCTGCCAATTGCCAGTCTGGTCATCTGTCCACTAGACAACACTGCCTCTATAACAGCCTATAGATAGAGGCTGGTCTCTCTTACTCTCCTGCACTATAACCACAATACAGATTGCCCACCTAGGGAAGTAGTTGAATGTCTTATGGCCCTTATTTCTTTGCAAGGACATGTTGGGTGGGTGACACTCTTGTCCTAAACATGGAAGAAGTGAGGAGTGATTATATTGCTTCACACTATTACTTGGATTGTGTTTGAGTATTTTCTTGCAGCTAATACTTCAGTTGTGCTCTCTATTTGCGGTTCTTTGTTTTCGGGTGTACATGCAGTGTTCCTGAATTTCCAATAAGTTTAATTTGTTCTTCAGACTTTGCTTATCAACACACACATTCTTTTCCTTCAGCCGACCCTTCTGAACTATTACTTAGAGTAAAAGAGAATACATAAAGAAGAACAAATCTGATCTGTCCTCAAAACCATGCTACATTTCAACAATAAGAGGGATCAGGGAGTAGCCATTCTGCCAGAACAGCAACAAACAGGAAGCGTGGATAGAGGCAGCATAAATTATTAACACACTTAAAAGCTTCTTGCTGCAGATGGATTCTGCTCTCCTGGCGATAGCTGTGACAAAATGACTGTTGTAAATCATACCACATCATACTAAAAGAATATATTTACAGATCTGCCTTTCATGAAGTCTCCAGTTAGTAGAGGAGAGTTTGCAAAAAGTTATTTAGAGGAAAAATGACAACTCGTGATATGCATGGTGGACAAAGGAGAGGGGCTCAGAACAATAACAATGTCACCAAGGTCCTGTCTATAGTGAGGCAATTAGGGCCTGATCCTCTTTAGTATTAGTTTGGGTGGCAACCATTTGTGACTATTGCAACTTTTGTCATGACTAATTTATTCAATCACAACTGTCTCTACAATTATCTTGACTTCCTGTCAGTCATCTCATTTGCCTGTTTATTCATCTACTGCTTATTGTCTAACGCCTAAACTGGGAGTTCTTTGGGGCAGAAGCTTTCTTTTCGTACAGCATCGAGCATAACAGGCTACTAGTGATCACTGTTTGGAGTCTTATGCACTACCGTAATAACAGTTATTCAGGGCCGGCCCACAACATTTTGGCACCTGAGGTGGGGAGCTCAAATGCCCCCTCGCTTGGGCCAAAACTTTGAAAGGTCTCAGTTCTGCCTTCTTCCTGTTCTACTCCTCTCATGGTACTGCTCTGCTACCTACCCCAATAAAGGAGAACTAACAACTTTGATGCTTTGTTCAAAAATTTTAAGTAACACTTAACTTTCAAATGCCTGAACAGCAAATGTAACTTTTCTTGTCTGCATAGTAAACACTGGCATTTTATCTGTTTAAATACTTTCCGTGCCTTCTTGGTTGCAAAGATTTGAACTACTTCCTGAAGGTCCACAGTCTGGGCCAACTCATTCTCTATTGAGATGGTTGCAAGGCCGACCAGCCTCTCCTGTGTCATTGAGGAGCGTAGCTGTGTTTTTATTAACTTCAGCTTGGAGAAGTTGCGTTCTCCACTGGCAACTGTTACAGGAAGTGTTAGAAGTATGCGCAGAGCAACAAAAGCATTTGGAAAGAAGGTGGTCATCTTATCTGTGCACATATATTCCAGAACAGCCTTTGGAGTTGATTCTGCTGAAACATATCTTGAAAGGTCTTTCAGTTCATCACCTAAATCACTCGCATCAATATTGCGCATGTCATCATGTGTCAACATTGTCTCTAGTGCCCTGCATTGCTGGTGTAGGCCTTCTTCAGGTATAGTGAGGAGTTTTGGAATATCATACAACATCCCAAATATACTGTTGTGTTCCTTGAGCTGCATGAAACGTTCTTCAACTGACTGTATTGCACAATCTAGCACCTGGTTAAAGAATTCAACGTATGGGATTATCCCGTGCCTCGTAATCAAAATGTCGTCTTCTTCGGTGACTCTTGTATTCTTGAATGGGTGGGAAAATCACTTCATTGTGAAGTTCCTCTGCCAACTTTTGTGCACTCTTCAGACGTTTTGAAATCCCTCACCTGACCGGTAAGACTGTAGGTATGACTTTGCTTTGTCCAGATGTTCCATTGCTCCAGATATATCAAGGTCAACACCTCAGAGTCTCTTGCTTACAACATTTATTTCAAACAGTATGTCATGCCACAACACTAAGCCACACAGAAATTTGAAGTTATGTATGTTTCTGGTGATTCCATTTCCCTCCGCCACTGTTCTCCCACGAACAGTTCCTGTCATACCATTAACCTCCATAATGGCAACTATGGCATCATCTATCTTCCCAATTTAGTGTTTGATAGGCTTTATCACCTTCACTGAACTTTCCCATCATGTGGCACTCAATGGTTTCAGTGTCCGAGAGGATGTTCCCAGATGTTGCTTCAAAATTTGCCATTGATGAGTTGATGCAGAGAAAAATACATAGATGTTTTGAATCACATTAAAAAAATTCAGCAGCCTCACTAGAAGCTGATGCTGCATCACTGACCACCAAGTTCAATGAATGAGAACTGCATGGGACAAAAAAAGCTCGAGGGTTTAACTCTCGGATCTGCGTCTGCACTCCTCTGTTCTTTAATCTCATGACGGCACCATTATCGTAGCCCTGACCTCTCATGTCAGCTATCGTAATTCCCGTATCTTCCAGCTTTTTAAGAAGCACATTTGTCATACCAGCTCCTGTAGTATCATCAATGTCCATAAATTCTAGAAAATGCTCTCTGACAGTCACCATTGCAGGGACATTTTCACTAGGTTCTGTTGTTGTTACAAAACGCACCATTAAAATCATTTGTTCCATATGGTAATGTCAGGTGTGCAGTCCAGAATAACAGAGAAATGTCTTGCTGACTTGCCACAATCTTCTGTTTGACTTTTGATGCCAGTAACTGCATGATCTCATTTTGAATTGTTTTTCCAAGGTACATTGTGTGTACATTTCTTGGGTGGTGACTCTTCTTAGATGCTCCTGGAGTATAGCATCAAACTCAGCCACCAGCTCCACAATTTTAAGGAAGTTTCCATTGTTTGGCACATACAGCTGATCTGAAGTGCCACGCAGTGCTAGGTTTTGGGTAGTAAGCATTCTCACAATGGCAATGAGCCTTTTCAGAACATTTTGCCAATAAAAAGACTCTGATGCAATCTTCTCTTGATGCTGATCATCTATGGTGGCCTTTAACCTTAGTCTCATCTCAAGCTCTTTCCACCTATGGAATGCTCTCTGGTGATTTGCTGCCTTCTCATGGCATGCCAGATTTCTAGCCAGATTTTTCCAGTCCTTTGTTCCTATAGAACCCAATGTGGCTGGAACATTAGACTGGGAGGGTTTGCAACAAAAACAGTATGCAGCATTCTGGGTTTTTGAGTACATAAGCCATGGCCTCTCCACTTTGTCATGATTGGGGATTTCACGCCAGTAATGTGTTGGATGGAAACTTCTATTTTCATTGTCTTTGGGGAACATGAAGATTTTCACTTGATGTGGCCCATGCAGTACAAGGAAGTCCCTCAGGCTACTGCTCAAGTGGGTCCACAGTCCTGGATCATCTAGACTTAAGGAACTAAACTCAGCAGCAGCTGTTTCTTGCGCCTCCACCACACTCTTCTCTGATCTACACTTTTCTTCAGGAATGTGCATGGTTACATCCATTTGAGATGGACATATGGATGCTGCAGTAGCTGCTGGGTCACCTGCACTCTGACTAACTGGAAGATCAGGCATCTCCTCACCACTCACATTCTCACTGGGGCCGGAAGGCTCACCGTGAACATTTGTGTCTATGTATCTCAGGAGAGCTCCTTCCTGCTTAGATAGAAAAGCTTCCTTTGCTTGCTTTCTTTTTCTGAATGCTGCCCCAGAGGGGTGTTTTCTTCTTTCACTCATGACTGCTGTTCTGTGCCAGCTATAGTGGCTCTCAACACTCAATTGAAGGGGACAAATAAGCAGGCTGGCAGCAGGGCCTGAGTGAGGGAAGATATCAGCGTCTTAAGGGCCTAACTGGCTCCTATTAGTTCAGTTGACTGCCTGTTCTCCTCAAGTGGGTTCAGGGAAGCAGCAGGAAATAGGAAGCTCCCTGAGAAGCTGGTGTGAATCAGTCCAGGCTCCTGGGAGTGCTAGAGAGGTACATAAGAGACTCCTCCTCCTCTCTCTCCCTGCAGCTCCTGCTGCTTTCTGTTATTCCCTCTCACCTTTTCTCCTGCCTGCCTGTTATGTCTCTTGTGCCCTCCTTCCTCCAGCACAGCACTCCACCATCTCTGTGCATCTAGAGCAGAGAGAATACATATGCACCAGCAGCAGGTACAATTTTCTACACTCTGGGGCCTAGTGGTGCGCCCTTTCCCCCCCCCCCCCCAGTCTAGCACCTGAGGTGGCCGCCTCAGTTCGCCTCATGGGAAGGCCAACCCTGCAGTTATTATATTCCTTAGACAAGAAAAACTCCTGGTAATAGAAGGACTTCCTGAACTGAATGGGAACTTAGTCTGCAGGACTGTAGAATGAGAGATCCTTATAGAGGAAAATGTGATTTCTGTACTCATTTCCCAAAGACTATAATAAGCAAGCAAGAAAGAAAACACTTCTTATCTAATCCTTTTTCTCATTATTTTTGATTATTTTAATCCTTCAATTCTATTATCATATTTAGACCCACAGGATTTTAAAGATGGTCTCTCTATCCTATTTCTGACTTCTGTGTTGATCTTCCTTTGTGGCTGCTTTAAAGCAAATTTTTTTTGTGTGTCTGCATCATCAATAAAGAAAATAAATGTTTCCTTTCCACTAAAATGGCTTGAAGTTTAAACAAGATGTAACAATCTTCATTAGGTTTAATCCACAGAAATTCTGACCTAAGAGAATTTAATCTGTGGTGCCTGATATGACTCACCTTCACTAAATCTAGAAAAATGGAACTCCTCCTAGACCTATAGGGCAGGAAATTTTCCTATTTGACAAATTCTGCCTCTGAGTCAGAAATATAATAAAATTAAGAGCAAAAATGTCTCCAGAGTATATTGGAGCAAAGACCTGAGGAGAGACAAACTGATTTAGACTCACTTTGAGTTAAGGCTGAGCAAACTGTTTGGGAGAAAGTTTTGAGCCTCCTCAAATACTGTAAAAAGAAAATATTTGAACTGAGTAGGATCTTTATTGGCTTTGAGGGAAGTACAATGCCATTTGTTTCCTAGAGTCTTTTTTTTTTAATTGCTTCTTATCTGACATGCTGTGTCTGGCAGGACCTGATGCCTGACATTTTGGGGCCCTGCAGCTTGTATAATGCACCATGTGCTAAGAAAAACACAAAATGACTTTATGCTTGTAAACTAAGCTGGCTCTTTATTAGGAGAACTGTGCACAGAGAGCTGCAGTTAGCATTCTAGCTGTGAGCACACAGACTGACTTTCTGGAGTGTCCTGTCAATTCTTCCCTCCTGCATACTGCGCTCCTACCTCCCAAATTCCATGCAGATTGATACAATGATGCAGGATGCTAAGCATTACCTTATAGATGTGTCAAAGTCAGTAACGATGCAAGTTGACTTGAAAAGAGGCAGAAGGAACTTGGTATCTCATAGGAGATGCTTGGTAGTTTGCATAATCAGGCTCTTATTTATTATATTCCACACTCTGATTATAGGGAAGTGTTGTCTAGTGAACAGGATACTGGATGGGGAGTCAGGACACCTGAGTTCTGTGCAGGGGTCAGCACCACCATGTTGCGTTACAGACACTCGACAAAATTACCAGACTTAGCGAAAGACATTGGTGGGGGCTAGAAGGGGGCTCCGGGCTGAGTCAGGGGTTGGTGTGTGGGAGATGTTACAGGCTGTGGGCTGGAGGTGCGGGTTCTGCGGTGGGACCAAAAATTAGGGGTGCGAGAGGGGGCTCCAGGCTGGAGAGCAGGGTTGGGATGGGGGTGCAGGCTTTGTTGTGGGGCTGGGGATGAGGATTTGGGGTGCAGGAGGGGGCTCCAGGCTGGGGCAGGGGGTTGGGGTACGGGGGCGGTGTGAGGGCTCCAGCTGGGGGTGCAGGCTCGGGGGTGGGGTTGAGGATGAGGGGTTTGGGGTGTAGGAGGGTGCTCTGGGCTGGAACCTGGTTCAGAGGGCGGGAGGGGAATCAGGGCTGGCGCAGGGGGTGGGGTGCAGGGGTGTGTGTGTGCAGGCTCCATGCAGCACTTACCTCAAGCAGCTCCAGGAAGCAGTGGCATGTCCCCATTCTGGCTCCTACACGGAGGTGGGGCCAGGTGGCTCTGCGCGCTGCCTTTGCTCAGGTGCCGCCCCCACAGCTCCCATTGGCCGCGGTTCCCAGCCAATGGGCTGGGAGCCATGGAGTCTGCCCTTGGGGAGGGGGGATGGAGACAGTGTTCAGAGCCGCCTGGCCACACCTCCGCCAGCTATCAATAGCAGGGACGGGGGAGCCACTTGTGGGCAGGCTGTCCTCTGGAGGCTCCCCACAATTGGCTCCCCATCCTTGCTCTTGCTGGCGGAGGTGCAGCCAGGCAGCTCTGCAGGCATGCTGCCTCTGTCTACAGGCGCTGCCCCCCACCCCAGCTCCCATTTGCCGTGGTTCCTGGCCAATGGGCTGGGAGCCGCGGAGTCAGTGCTCGGGGGGGCGGAAGCAGCACGCAGAGCTGCCCAGCCGCGCCTCTGCCAGCAACAGCAGGGATGGGGAGCCGCTTCCAGGGAGCCGCCCGTGAGCGCCCCCCACGGACCTCAAAATTTTTACCATGGACAGTTGTGTCCGGGTATGGACCCGTTGCTGACCTGTGGTTCTATTCCTGATGCTGACCTTGAGCAAGTCACTTTATCTTTGCTGTCTTATGTATTTAAATTATAAACTCTTTAGGTGGGTATTATTTCTTAATATGTATGTACAGCACCTAACAGAGTGAGGTCCCATCTTAATTGGGCTTTTAAGTGCTATCATAATATAAATAATACTCTGGGGCAGAAATGGTGCCTATATTATACAGGAAAGGAACCCTGCTGGAGGCTAGGGCTTAGGAGGGTTTCTGTACTAAAAACAACGTGTAATTGTGTGTCCAGAGTTGAAGGAATTTTGGCAGGGATAGTCAGACACTGAGGCCTGGCATAAGCACAGTATTTTTGTATTCACATAACTATGTTGGTTATGGGGCTGATTTTTTCCAGTATACCAGTGCAAACCCTGATGTGGACACAGGTATAAAGGTGCTTGATGCTAGTATAATTTATTCCTCTGCCCTTACGGAAAACAGAATCTCTTTTATACTAGTATAAATGCATCCACCTTGATGGGATTGTACCACTTTAGCTATTCCAGTACCGTTACTGCTATGCAGCTTGTATATGGACGATGAACACTTTGGGATTCTACAAATGAAAGTGAGTATTTATCCATAAAGGAACTGTCTAGGCTAGAAAAATGAAAGCGCTTAGCAAAAATGTTAGATAACGTTAATTAACACACTATGAAATGCCACTTAGCTCCGATTGTAGTGTAGGCACTGTATGCTAAGCGCTGTTCGCTATAAACACACCTCATTTTCTTAGTCCGGAAAGGGCCATAGGGTAAAATTCACCTCAGTGTAGAAGGCTCGCACAAGCGGTTTTCATACAGACACATTTGCATTGAAATAACTAAGACCTATGTCAATGAGAGAGGTGTGTGGGTTTAACTTAAATTTGTTTTTCAAAACTTTACTTAAACCAGTGCATTGACTAAGGACTTTTATTTTGGTTTAAAAGTGTCCTAGTTTGCGTTAGTTTAAAATCAGTTTAAACTAAATCAATGTACATCCAGCTTAGCTAAAATAAGAGTGTTCATTCCAAGGTTTGCACTGGCTTAACTAAACGGTTTTAATATCACGCCTTTAGAATCATGCCTTTAGTTTTTAGTGCAACTCTCTTGTGTAAATGAGGTCTAAATTAGTTTGTAGTTCACGTCTTTTATTTCCCTGCAAGTTTTTATGTGGACACTCTTTTATTTCAGATCATGTAGACCTGGCCTCTATAGACTTCTTCTGGGATAGCTGTGTCAGTCAGTGATGTGGTCCCTGACTGATATGGCTTTGTTGACAAAAGCCACTAGTGTCGATACAGATATAACTGCAAAGTTGTGCATTTACCAGTATAGCTAGTTTCATCTGTGGTGGGTGGCTTTATTATATTGGTACTAAGCACATGTTGGCTGGCAGAGCTGTAGCCACACTAGGAACGCTTTGCCAGTATACTCTACAAGCATTCCCGTGCTCATAAAGCACTCCTAGTATAGACGTATCCCAAGAATGCCCTTTTTTGATCTAGTTCAATGATGTCATTAAACTAAATGAAGAAAAAGGAATAGTCTTAATCTGAAACAAGAATGTCCACACACAGATTTACAGAGAAATAACAAAAAGTGTGAATTAATTAAAACTGATTTGCTGCAAATTTGATTGTAAATAAGCCCAAGGTCCATATGCACCACTTAAACCCTGTAGGAAAAGCTTGTGCAGTGGGCATAGGGAATACCTCTGACCTACGGTGAATATCATCAATAAGGTGTGTCTAGAATAGAGTTTGTGGTGCTCGTTTAACAAGAGTTAATGTATTGCCTATTAATGTCAATGAAATAACTCCTCTCTACCTGCTAATCTAGGTAATTTGGCAAGGCTAAATTACAGGCACAGTTTTGCCTTGTATTCTGTAGACATGAAAGGTGTATTACTAACCACCTGTTAACACATCTTAAAACCAGATTCTCAGCTTGTGTAGGTTGTCATGGATACTTTGAAGTCAATGGAACTATAACAAGTTACACTAGCTGAGGACCTGGCCCCTAGTAGACAAAGCAAGCTGTAGTTTTAACATGTGTTAGCTGATGAAGGTAAGCTCTAGGGTTTACCTCCACCATCTCACACACATTACCTACAGCTGCCTTCTCTACACTAGGATTTAACGTGTTAAGAATATACCTGTTTTCCTAGGGTAGACATGGCCTTTGTATCCTGGAACAAACCTAACAGTTACAAACGTGTTAGTTAACGAGTAATCAATCAACTTATTTTAAAATAGGAGCACAAATTCTAGTCTAGATATACCCATAGCATATAGTCATCCTGTATATTTCACTACCACAATTAATTATTGTTCATTACATTTTCCTCTCTTTTAAAGGACTTCTACAATATTCTGCAATCACATTTGTGGGTATGCAAGCTAAA
Source organism: Terrapene triunguis (assembly GCF_002925995.2). Classification (NCBI taxonomy): domain Eukaryota; kingdom Metazoa; phylum Chordata; order Testudines; family Emydidae; genus Terrapene; species Terrapene triunguis. The sequence continues at coordinate 7,080,484 of NW_020699373.1, read as the reverse complement.
AGAATATGGGCTGATCATATCATACTATCTGGGTATATGCTGATCACTGCAGTAGCCAGGAAGGATACTTTTTTACACCCAGACACCATGCAGTAGGGTAACAGAAAATACAACACGGCTGACTTTTCAATTTCTTATGAAGTGGAAGCAGGGCAGGAGATTGGTCATTAAATCCCATGTTCTGATCCAGGCACACAAACCCTGTGTTCTATAGAACCTCTCTTTGCTGAATTAATCAACAAAAACATTATTAAAGTGGCCCACTAGAAAAGTGATTGTGCAGAAATGACACTGAACATGACCACCCATGGGTGGGTCATCCACAGCAGGATCAGTGGATAAGTTAAACCTCATTTAAAAAACCTTTGTGGATGCTGTTATTCAGAAATAAAGTGGCCTTAATCCAGTTTAGTTTAATTCACTTTGTAAGCAAATTAAACTAAATGGAGTTCAGGCCACTTTCTGAATGAGGGTGTTCACACAGGGGTTTAAATGCCGTTTAATTAGTCTACTGCAAATTCACACTTTAGTTCATTTGGATTAATTTTCCTGGATGTCCTTCATAGGCAAGCCCTGAGTAAGCATGGGTTACTAGACCATGGTGTCCCACATTTATTCCCCCATCTACCAAATGTAATTAGTTTTTAATATTATTTATGGCTGCTAACAATGCAGATGCACCTACTTTCTGACAACCGAGTTGTGTTCGTTCTGCTTCATAAATCGTTGCCAATTATCAAAATTCCACAATCAGAATTTGGCTGGTAGTTTTGCTAATGCATGAGAGAGGATAGAAAATGGTACCTTCCCTTTTCAGTAGTTGTATTGACAGTGGATTTCTAAAAGAGGTAAAAACATTTTTTCTTAGTAAACTATAAAACATCACGACTGAAGAGAGAAGGAGTGCAGTAGAGAGGTGCCACGTTTGCATGAGACACACATCTGAATTGTGAAGTCAGGATCTCGATCCCAATTTATCCCAAATCTGGGTGTTCTAGTTTTAATGTCTGTGACAAAATAGAACAAAACTGCCTTTTCATGGCTGGGATTCTGAAAACTGTTCCCTTGTCATCTACTGATGTCAAAAAGAGCGGCAGTGCAGGATTGGGCCTAAACTAGGAAAGGTTTGGGCTTGTCTGCCCTTTCGGTCCTCCATACACAGCGGAAGCAATAACAAGGTGCTTTGTGGCTTGAGGGAGCATGGGAGCTAAGTCACTCCAGCTGTCAGTAGATTGTCTCCTTTTTGGTCCTGCTCTGACATTTCTGCTAGATCTGGCAGTGTGAACGTTTATGTGCATGTCTGAGAGAGAATGATTGACAGTGCCATAGAATATAACACTCTTTCCTGCTGCAAAGGTATCAGTAGACATGGTCAGATTGCAGATGCTGAAATGTCATCAGTTGGTGCATAACCAAGCCTTCTCATTCTTCAAGTGAAAGCTCTACTGTTGATACCCTTTAATCCAACAGTTTGACATAGTTTAGGGAATATCATTATTTCTTAACTCCTGAGTCTCTCTCAACTCAGCTCCTGGGCTGAGCTGCTTTGATATTGCTGAAATTTGAAACTTGTTTCCAAAACAGAAGTAAAAATGGGATGAACCAAAATTGCCCCAGTCTATGGTGACAGCTAAAATTTCTCTTCTAGCAGATTGTTCTCTTAACCTGTTTTGCTACTGTATGGTTCATTAATTGTAATTAGGTTGTTTGTAAAAACTGGAGGAAAAAAGGGTAAAGAAACCTAAAAATGTACAGAGTCATAAAATAACCATTTGGCATCTGCAAAATTTAACAGAGTCTCCACTTTTGTAAGAAAACATTATTTGTTGTTGTTGTTTCAGTTTATAACTACAAGGGAGTGGGTGAAAAAGGTCCAACTTCTTGTCTGAGTTTATTTTATGAGGGCCATTGAATAATACTGTTGCCGGCACAGAGGGCCTGAGGACAGTAACAGCGGGGTTCATTGCCCGGTGTGCTTCGCGCCAATAAACACACCAGGGTGGAGAAGCAAACAAAGTTTATTTGAGATCTCAAAGTGGTGCAAGGAGACAGGCAAGTCTCAGATCAAGCACACTGAGACAAACAGTTTTTCTCTCTTTATACATTTTACAACTAAGCCCCCCTCTTCCTCCCTCTCCTCTCTCCCCCCTCCTTCCCCCATTCCCTCTCCCTTCTTCTACAAAAGCCATGTTTATACATTCAAGCAATTAAATCATTCTAACTGCTATAAGTCTAGCTTGTTAGTAACACTCCTCTAAACTGTTATCTGGTCCTGTTTACCCTTGATTTATTATCTCCTCTCCAGTCAGAAACATACAGGCCTCATTATTACTGCTTGGTATCAGTGTGAGGGGGGGTTGTAACTGATAACGGGCTGTTTACACATTCCATGCTGATAACTGGCTGTTTACACATTCCATGCATCTAGCTTTTGAGGTCGATTAGAGTTAAACATTGAAGAACTTTGGTTCACTTAGGCCTAGTGACACCAACAATACCTACACAAGTGCTTCCATTCACTTCAATAGGACCATTTGAAGAGATTAGTACTAATCACTCTGGGCAAAGGTGGCATGATTTAAGCCTATGTTTGATTTTTGTTGTTGTTGTTGTTAAAATGAATTTATTAGATGCAGACACTGAAGTGGTAAGAGATAATTTGACACTTTCCATTTGTTTTGCTCTGTTGTCTCTTGGGGGTCATATGATGAGCTCAAGACATCCATTAGAGGTGACATGGCAAATAGTAGAAGACTTCACATTTACAAGGGTATAATGTTAAAAAAGTTTGTAGCTTGGTGAAGGCAAAGTTGTCATACAGTTTCAGTCATGATGGGCCTGGCTCCTGCTGTTAATTCTACTTGACCATGATGACCCTAGTTCAATGAAGGCATCTAGCAGATTCCTAACATTAAGCATCTAAGTGGTCCCAGTGGCATGAGCGAGACTACAACATGCATGGGGCTTGTCTACGTAGGGATGCTCAGGAAAGTTAATCCAAATTAATTTTAATGCAGATTAGTTAAACTGCATTAAACACCTGTGAGGACACGTTTATTCAAAATTCAAGTGACCTCAATTTGATGTAGTTTAATTCACTTTGAAGATAAACTCTAGGGTTTACCTCCACCATCTAACACACATTAAATACAGCTGCCTTCTCTACACTAGGATTTCTTCTTGGTAGTCCATCAAATCCGATGATGACAAATCTGTGCAGATCATCTGTTGCTGGTCTTATGGTGTGCCCTCTGGTGACTGTACAAGCCAATTCTAGAGGTGCACATTTTGCTGCAGATGGTGCATGGGAAGTTCGCGGTCAGTGGATTGTGCGCTGCTGATGCTCTGTGACATCGTTCGCGTGCCTCTTGTAGACGCCGGCAGCGGTCTTCCTCAAAGGCGATGCAGGTATTTCTGACTGTTGCACGCCACTGTGTTCTGTCGCTGGCGGCGTCCTCAAGGTCCCTAGGTTTGATACTGCTGTAGTGCAGATTGGCTTTGATGGTGTCCTTGTAACGTTTCCGTGGACGACCTATATGCCGGATGCCCTGGGAGAGCTCACCATACAGAAGCTGGCGAGGGATTCTGTTAGCATCCATGCGGATGACATAACCAGTCCAATGTAGCTGTGACTTCATGATCATCATTTCGATGCTTGTCATCTGGGCTCTCTCGAGGATCTCGAGTTTGGGCACTTTGTCTTGCCAGCGGATCTTCATGATGTTGCGGAGGCAGCGCATGTGAAATGCTTCCAGCTGCTTGATGTGACTCCTATATAGTGTCCATGTTTCGCACCCGTACAAAAGAGATGAAAGAACAACAGCTTTGTACAGAAGCAGTTTTGTTGACATCCGGATGTTGTGGTGATTTAAAACTTTGACACGCAGACAGCCAAGTGCCTGGCTTGCTTTGGATATTTGTGCATTGATCTCATTATCCAGTGATCCATCACTGGATATGACACTACCCAGATATTTAAGGTTCTCCAATACTTTCAGCTGAGTGCCGTCGATGGAGATAATCGGGACAGAAGCATTTGATCCAGGTGCAGGTTGATGGAGAACTTCTGTCTTTCGGAGGCTGATAGTTAGTCTGAAAAGTTACGAGGCCTCAGCAAACTTGTTGACAATGTGCTGAAGATCATTTTCAGTGTGAGCCATGAGGGCACAGTCGTCAGCAAAGAGTGCCTCAAGAAGGAGTTTCTGCACTGTCTTAGTCTTTGCATTCAGGCGACGGAGGTCAAAAAGTGAACCATCGTGCCGGTATTTCAAGTATATACCTCGGTCCAGATCTTTCAGTGCATGGTTAAGGACACATGCAAAGAACAGGTTAAATAGGACAGGAGCGAGAACACATCCATGTGTTGGTGATGTTAAAGGGGGCTGATGTGGCTCCATCAGACAATACTTCACCTGTCATGCTGTCATGAAAAAGGCTTATAATCTGGACAAATTTTCTTGGGCAGCCAAGTCGTGTTAGAATGGTCCAAAAGGGCTTCCCTGTTGACGGTATCAAACGCCTTTGTCAGATCTATGAAGACAGCATACATGTTCTGTTCAATGCACTTCTCTTGTATTTGTCTGACAGCGAACACCATGTTGACTGTGCTCCGGCTAGGTCAAAAACCCCATTGACTTTCAGGTAGATTTGCCTCGGAAAAACTGGCTATTAGGTGGTTCAAGATGATGCGGGCGATGATCTTCCCTCCAACAGAGAGGAGGGATATGCCTCTATAGTTTCCACATTATGCTTTGCTCCCTTTGTTCTTGAAAAGAGAGACAATAGTAGCATCGTGAAGGTCCTGTGGTATGTTTTCATCCTCCTAGATGTTGATGATCACACTGTGGAACACTGCTAGTGCTGCTGGACCTGCTGCTTTGTATCTGTCTGCTGGTATCCCATCTTTTCCAGGAGCTTTCCCTGAACTCATCTGGCTAACAGCTTTCTTAATCTCATCTATAGTGGGCGGAAAGTCAAGATCTGTCAGAGCAGGTTGTTGTGGAATTTCATTAAGGACATTATTATTCACGGTTGATGGTCTATTGAGAAGGTTGCTAAAGTGTTCTCACCATCTTTCGTTGATGCCTTCTTTATCATGAATCAGCATTGTGTTGTCTAATGAGAGCAATGGGGTGGTCCTTGGTTTAAAGAGTCCATAGACAGTCTTAATAGCACTAAAGAACATCTTTAAGTTGTGGGTCTCAGCATAGTGCTCAATTTCTTTCGCTTTGCTCTCCCACCAGTTATCTTGTATCTGACGGCGGTCTTTCTGTGTTTTGCTCTGAAGGTACTTGAAATGGTCCCGTTTAGAGACTGAGGAGGGGTCATTCTGCCATTCGATAAAGGCTTTTCTCTTTACTTCCAATGCTGAGCATATTTCTTCTTGGTTCTCATCAAACCGATCCTGGTGTGTTCTTTTCTTTGGTCCAAGAGATGTTATTGCTGTGTCCGTCACTATCTGCTTGAACTGGTCCCACTTTTCAGTTACAGTACCGATCAGTTGTCCGTGGGATGTCAGTTTGTCATCAAGACTCTTCTGGAATTTGTTGAAACATTGAGCATCCTTCAGTTTGGCTATATTGAAAGCAGGTCGCACATGCTTAGGGCGTTTGTGCTGAGAAGGAACGATGTAGAGTTGAAGAGATGTCCTGACTAATCTGTGATCTGTCCAGGACTCTGTGCCTCGCATTACTCTGGTAATCAGTACGTTTCGGATGTCTCGCCTTCTAACAATGGCATAATCTATCAGATGCCACTGTTTGGACCTAGAGTGCATCCACGTCGTTTTGTATTTGTCCTCTTGTTGGAACAGAGTGTTGGTAATGGTCAGGTCATTTTCAGAACAAAGACTCAAAAGAAGTAGTCCATTACTGTTCATTTTGCCTACACCATGTGGCCCGATTACTCCTTTCCAGTTCTCACTGTCAGCCCCGACTCGGGCATTGAAATCTCCAAGTAGGAGTAGTTTATCTGTTACAGGTGTGGCCTTGATCAGTCTGTCGAGATCTTCATAGAATTGTTCCTTTGAGTTGTCAGAGCATGTTAAAGTGGGTGCATATGCACTGAGGATGGTGACATGATGTTTGGCATTTAGTGGGAAGCGTAGCTTCAGCAATCTTTCATTGATACCCACTGGAAGGTCTGGGAGTTGATGCATCAATAAGGTTTTTATTGCCAGACCAACTCCATGTATTCTATCCTCTGTCTCAGTCTTACCCTTCCAGAAGAAGGTGTAACCACCTCCTGGTTCACTCAAGAAACCTTCCCCAGGCAATCTTGTTTCACTTAATGCCGCTATATCGATGTTATAATGGACTAGTTCTCGAGCAATGAGAGCTGTCCTTCTCTCAGGTCTTGCAACAGCTTCTCGATCGATGAGGGTATGAACATTCCATACACCAATGGTAAGTTTTCTCAAATTTTTCTTTTGGTTTCGGTCGCAGATTGGGTTGAACTGCCAGCCGCGGCTTGCTGGCCAGTTGTTGTAGGACAGGCAATTTTTAGGCCACCTTTTCTAGGCCCCTCCCTTACTAGGGTGAGCAGTGCTGTCCTGGAGAGGACTGCTCAGACGCCTGGGATGCTGCCGGGCAACTCTGCTGCCCCAAGTACAGAGCTGGACGATCTCCTATCCACAGGCCGCCTGCGTGCAGGATTGGGACTACGACTCCCAGTGGTAACCTCCACCTGTCGCTTTGCCCCTCCCCCATCGCCGCAGGACTTGGGTAGTATGATGATGATGTTTGATGATTTGCACAGGACCTGTGCGTGAAAGCTTTTGAGTGGTAGAGCCGTTGCACGGGAGCAATCCCACTCTCTCGACCTTAGAAGCCAGACACCAATGGTACGAAAAAGCGTCACGACTGGTAACTTCTTTGGTTGCAGTGGATGGCCTTGATGTCTTTCGTGCCTCGTCAAGTCCTTCGCTTTCCACAAAGCGTTGCAGACCCACCTTCTTGGCCGTTGGATCTTAGTGATCTCTTTCGCCCAATCCGCCAGAGCTGACGTCGCATGCAGGGTAGGCATATCCCAAATTCACTGAGGGTTTGAGTCCCATCAGTTATACCCACCTGGTTTGGCCGGCCTGTCGAAGCCGTTGCCCGGGGTGTGGCTGCTGCGCATGCTGCAGCTACTTGGAGCCACAGGTGAGAGCTGAGTGACAGGTGGGGACCAAAGTGGATGGACTACCCCCGAAGGGTACGACAAGTCCCCCCATCAGAGGTACTACCCCTCCCTGGCCATCCCATACACCCCTAGGATTTAACATGTTAAGAACACACCTCTTTTCCTAGGGCAGACATGGCCTTTGTATCTTGAAACAAACCTTTGTGGAGTATCTAAACTAACATTAATTCACTTTGAATTAAACTAAACTGAATTAAGGCCTCTTGAATTCTGAATAATGTAGTTTAACTAATCCACTGTAAATTCATACCTTTACCTGCTCCAGATGAACATTTACTGAGTGTTCCCATATAGATAACCTTTAGTCAGTGCTAAATCAGGGCTTAAAAATACTGTAGTTATCAACTGAATTGGTGGAGGACAGTGGGAAAGATAGATCCAAATAGGGTTGAGGCTATGCAGAGGCTGTGCAACATCTCTCCCATACTCAGGGAAAGCTAAGTACACCTCTACCCCGATATAACGCTGTCCTTGGGAGCCAAAAAATCTTACCACGTTATATCAAACTTGCTTTGATCCACCGGAGTGCGCAGCCCACCCCCACTCCCTCCCCGGAGCGCTGCTTTACCGTGTTAGATCCGAATTCGTGTTATATCAGGTCGCGTTATATCAGGGTAGAGGTGTATATTATTTGCAGCTTTATGTTCAGTTTAGATTTGCTGGGCAAATCTAAATAGCTTTTCAGTGTAACTCTTATTTCTTGAGGCAAACAGGCTGTGCCTCAGGAAACTGCATATAAAGGGCCTGGTGCTGAGGGACAGACTCTCTATTCCCAGCATGCATTAGCTGACCGTGGTGGCTGGTTACTGCATGCTGTAGAGGGAGTACAGGATGCAGTCCATTGTTCCCATGCTACATATGGGGTTTTTGTACTACACACAGACCCACTCACTATTCTCCCAACAGTCCTGCCCACCCGCTCCCACTGTTCCAGTTTAGAGAGCCAGTGTGGTGTGTCACTCCGTAGCACACAGAGTGTGGTGTCTTCTCTTTATTGCCCTGGCCCCTATGCAATGGACATTCATATTCTCTGTTGTGTACTGAATCTTGGGAGGCAACACAAGGCCATATAGGATTTTCCCTCATATGTTTTATATCATTTGTTTTATAATGAAGAAAATGCGCACATACAGTGCATCAGGGTGCAAGCATGATCTGCATTTCTGTTTACCACTATCAGAAAAAGGAGTTTTTTCTCCACCCTGCACTCAGTCCTACCCCAGGCAAAAACCTGAGAAAATGGGCATGTTTATATTGTACTCTGGAGACCAGCAGTCATAAGTAGTGAATGCACCTGAGAATACCTATAAATTACAAATAGAGATGTGTCTGAACTTAGAGACCTGATGGAAACAACCCTGAAATTTGGGGTATTCAATTTATGTTTAATTATTTGTGTTACTCTCTGGTTTGATTTGTTGATCCCAATGAAAAGACCTGGCTGTGTTCCATCTCCAAAAGGAGTCTTTGTCTTGGAAAAAGTCATGGGCATTAGGGCTTAGATACTAACTCCGCTTCTGCACTGATTAGGAGAGAGTGTTTGTAATTCAGGATGTGAGAGCTGAGCGTTCAAAGGGGCTAACTCCATGCCCGCTCGTAGATTTGTGACAGGCTGGACTGATGTCTTTGTGACAGGCGCCTCTTTATCTTTGGCTATAAACCTCTAACAGCCAGATGTGCAATGTGTGATCTGGCGCCTTTCCAGTGTACATCTATTTACTGTGTCGTCTCAAGACTGGCTGGGCTGCAGGCTGTGTATTGCTAAATAGCTAACAGTCCCAATAGCAAAAAAACACTGTTTGTCGTAAAAACATTGCACAGCACAAAATAAAGAGGGGAACCCTATATTGTTGTCTAGGTAGTCCAAAATATAGGCAGCTCATCTGCCCCTCTCAACCTCACCCTAACTGCCTGAAGTGTCCATTTATGGCTGCTGGGACATGTAGAGGTGCCCCATATCATGCCCTAGCTATGCCTCATCTGATTTGATGGAGGAAGTGGGGGCAGAGGAGGTGCTATGTCTGCTCTACACCACTGGAGATGTCCTATGCACGGATCATCATCTTGTAGCTGCCTTTTTTGTTGTTGTTGTTGATAGGGAGACACAAAAGTGACTGCAATATAGCCCAAAATCGTGGCCAGTGTGTAACTGAGTCTACATTTATCAGAAGGTTGGATTGGGCCTAGTGGAATCGAACCTTCATTCTGCTTTGTGGCTAAATGGTCATGTCCAAATTTAACGGAACATTGCTATTTTTTGCCCAAAATGCAATATTATTTTCTTTAATAAATAAAATAAAAGATGGGTGTAGTCTTCCTCACACCACTGACTCTTTTCAGCCAATAAAATTGCAGTATGCAGATTAGATATTGAGGAAGAAAGATGGCTGGCTGAGTTATCTCACAATGGCTCTGTTTAAGAGTAAGCACAGCTCTATTGATCTGTAGTAGTAAATATTCGTTATGGTAGAAACGCAAGGCCCAAGCGATGATCAGAGTGCCATGGTAAGCAGCAACTATTTTTTTTTTGTTCTGTGTTCATACAGCACCTAGCACATGTCTGGGGATCTGTGACACTACTACAGTACAAATAATTATAATAAAACACTCAGCACAAACAGATGACAATACAGCTACTCTATAATAGTACAAATTAATTACAAGGATTATTCATAATTTATCTTAATGGCAGCTTATCCAAGTGTAGCCTACACACAAGACTTGAAGTAAGTGTAACGGTATGAAGAATCAGTGTTCTGTTAAGGTTTTTCAAGGCAAAGAAAGTCTGAAAAGGAGTGCTGAGTTCCTGAAAGTGACCATTTTAAACTGATCTTAAGTCATAAACTAATTAACAGATTTACTTGTACATTCTCAGCATATTTATACAGTACTCAGAGTAAATTCTGTCAATTTGGGGTAGTTACTCTGTATCTTTCATATATAAAGTAGAGATTCAGTCTCCTAATGATGACTCGAGTTTTTCACTTAAACTGTGGAGTTGTGATCAGAACTACCATAATTATTACCAGAAAAATTTATAACCCTGACAGTCCTCTGAGATAAAAATAACAGAGGACAAGGTAGAAAGTGTGGCAGTGATATTAAAACCATATATAAAAAATGGAAAATAATAGGGAAAAGATTCATATTAGCACATTTAATGAACTCAACCAAATCGTAAATAACGTTTATGTTTCCCCTTAAATTTGAATATCTCATTACACTGACCTCTGAATTTCACAATATCCTATGTAAAAAGTGGTGCAAATCTTTAGGAATTGCACATATGCCTCTTGAATCTAGCTGGACTGGGGGTGAAAATAGTTAAGCTGACCTATTCAGTCACCACCTATGAAGTGTTAAATTTGATGGGTCAAATTCAGCAGTGATGTAAGCACGTGTAACTCCACTGAAATTAGTGGAGTTGTACTTAGGACAAATTCAGTGTTTTTGTAAGTAACGCTTCTTAATCCCTCATGCAGAAAACACTGGCATTTTAAGGGAGTGATCCAAATACCATTCATTGACTTCAGTGGACTTTGGATCAGGCCCTAAGGAAATAAATCTGTAGTGATATTTATCCTAAATTGATTTTCATTTTATGCTACTCTAAAAAATTTTCCCCCCATAAGAATGATTAATGTAGCCAAAAGAACCATGAGACTAGCATGAAGCAACAATGATTTATATTTAAAATACTCATGTCTTGTTCCTGGTACATTGTGGAGGGAGAACAACTTGATTGTTACTTCTTAGCAAAATTAACTTCATACAGTTGTTTCAGACTAACTCTGGCTTTAATTGCTATTGTGAAGTGCAGTTCATTCATCTCAGAGAAGAGCATCTAAGAGAACTCCACCCACTATGCTAAATAAAAGTACCTTCTAAAAAAATAGTTACTTTGCTTTCAGAGAAAATCCAATGTTTTGTACATCTACTGTCAGAGAAGAGACAGCTGAGAGCAAAAAACAAAAGGAAGCCTAATTCTAGATGATGAAGAAGCAAGCAAATATGAAACAAGCTTCTTTAGGTGTGTGGGCACTCACCACGTGGGGAACACAGAGGCACAATCTCATGCAATTTATGGATCTATAAAAGTGATTGAATGGTCACTTTAATATTTATATCATTTTGCCCCTTTCCAAAGAGCAACAATCAATTAAAAGCATCATCTGTCTCTTCCTCAAAGTGCTTGTTAAGGTGGCAACTATTAACACAGTTATCAATATAGCTTACCTTGAAATGACCTGCTTTTTCTTGTCATATGGAGTTCAAAAATCGGAGGAATGGCCCACTGATGTCAGGGTGAAAAGTCCTGTTGATTTCTGAGCACTTTGGATCATGTATAGCACTCTGCTGTTTTCACTCTCATGTATTTCCATGAATAACAGAATAGGGCAGCTAAATAGCTGGGAAGTGTGGTCCAGTGGTTAGGGTGCTTGACTGGAACTTGGGAGATCTGGGTCCAATTCCCTGCTCTACCCCACACTCCCTGTGTGACCTTAGCCAAATCACTTAATCTTTTTGTGCTTCTGGTCTCCATCTGTAAAATGGGCATAAGCACTTCCCTACCTCACAGAGGTGCTGTGGATACATCCATGAAATATTGTGAGCTGTTCTGATGATTGGGGGGCATATAAATACCGTACAGAGAGAACTTTGGAAAATCTCATACTTGTATGAAAACAGCAGGTATTTAAATAATGGTCAATGGAGCTATGCTGGTTTATACCAGGGGGCAGGGCCGGCTCCAGGCACCAGCGAAGGAAGCAGGTGCTTGGGGCGGCCAATGGAAAGGGGTGGCACGTCCGGGTCTTTGGCGGCAATTCGGTGGCGGGTCCCTCAGTCCCTCTCTTCCTCTTTCAGCTGCTGCCGAAATGCTGCCGAAGAGGAAGAGAAGGAGCGAAGGACCTGCCGCCAAATTGCCACAGAAGAAGGAAGCGGCGCGATTGAGCTGCCGCCGAAGTGCCGCCGATCGGCTTTATTTATTTATTTGCTTATATTTTTTTTCGCTTCGCCGCTTGGGGCAGCAAAAAAGCTGGAGCCGGCCCTGCCGGGGGGGATCGGGACCTATTGGGGTTGGATTATTTTCTTCAAGATTTGGCATATTTGGTAGTTAATATTTGAGGATTATCCAAATCTTTAAAAAAGCTCATCCCAGGGACAGAACTATTTTTGGAGATCAAATCAAGTCCGGGTCCATAATACATGTATTCCCTCTTCTATTACAGCTCTGAATTGCTTGATAAGAGGACATGTCTAGCATAGATGTAAAAAAAAAAAAAATACCCACTATCACCACAAAGTTTTCATCATCAGTTCCATATGTTAGCATTTATATCATGTCATTTGTCAGGTATCTTGTGCATTTAATACATGAGTTTCATTTGAGTCCCCTGAGATGAAACTCGGAGACTGTGTGCAGCTTCATAAATAGGTGAGGAAGGATGATTTAGTGGTTAAGGTATTGGACTGGGACTAAGGAGTCCGAAGTTAAACTTTCTGTGAGCTAATGGCTCATTGGGCTGACCTGGTTAAGGCATGTAGTGTCGTTATAGACATGTCGGTCCCAGGATATTAGAGGATATATATTGGATATGATTGGACCAACTTCTGTAAGAAGAGCTCTGTGGGGCTCGAAAGCTTGTCTCTCTCACCAACAGAAGTTGGTCCAATAAAAGATATGACATCACCCACCTTGTCTCCTGTTTAAGGATGTCAGTTTCCCATCTAATGGCACACGAGGGAGCGAAGTGGCCGGCATCACGTCCAACTGTCTTTGAGTGCCCTGACCCAATGGATCAGGTACCCATTTTGTAACTGGCTGAACTAGAGGTGGCCTTTCAATGTAAGATCAAGTGAGATGCAAACCCACAACCTTCAAGATTGTAGTTAAGTACCTTAACCACTCAGCCATTGGGCTAGGGAGACCTGTTCCATTCCTAGCTTGGTCATAGATTTTTGTGTGACACTGGGCCAATCACTTAATCCAGCCCTGTTTTTCAGTTCCATGTCTGTAAAATGAGGATATTATTTCGCCATCCCGCAGGGGTATTTAAGGATAAAATCCATTTCATGATTGTGAAGTGCTCAGATACTACAGTGATGAGGGCGGTGGAAGTATTTAAACACCTAAAATACTGCCACACTTTTTCATTTAATTCAAACTGTAGATTCCTTTTCCATGACTGAATCTGTTTCTGACTTCATTTAGTATAGAGACTAATGAGACTGTAAATTTGGGCCATCCAATCTGTCTATTTTAGTCTCTCAAGAATAATCATTTCCATTTCTTTTACAGGACTACTAAATGTAGTTTCCTGAATATTTTTTTCTTAAGAAGGTATCTGAATTACCTATACTGACAATCAAGGAAGCTCTCTTTTGTAATATTAGACAGCTTACATTGGCATCTGTATTTCCCAGTCCACAAACTGTGACATTAAAGTAATGTTGTTTGTCCTTTGGGTTCAAAGATGACCTTGACATCACTGGTTGGCTTGGTTTCTTTGACCATGTGAGTGGCCAATCAGGACAATTTGAGCTTTGAATTGTCTGTGGCACACTAAACAAGGATGACAGTAAAGTAATATTCTTATTAGCAATGCATTGAATCAGTTGTTTGGCACAGTCTGGCTGCGGCAGTAGACAAGTGTTGAAAATTTACTTCAGTGAATGTTTTATCCCCGTTTGGAGCCATGTGGACAGAGACCACACTGCTTGGAGTGTCAGTTGCCTCCCAGCTTTCACTACTGCCAATAGAGGTTGCTTTTTGGTGTTGTATTAGAATCACAGGGTTAGATGGGACCGCAAGGGTCATCTAGTGTAACCCCCTGCCAAGATGTAGGATTATTGCTTTGTAGCTTTTAAGTTATAATAGCATTGGAGCCACTTGGCCAATCTAATGCTTTTGCCCTTTTCTTTGCCACCTGTCATATGCAATTATAAATAATACTCCATTGGGGAAATGTAACCTAAAATATATAGGTTCCCAAAGCACTGGGTGGCCCACATACGCCTAGTAGGCAGTGTTTTCAAACACAGACGCTTAAATTGTCACCTAAGACCGTGATCCTGTAGTTAGCCCCATGTAGAGGTCTGCTGTTCCAAAGTATTCATGTTCAAACAGGCAGTTATACTGTACATGCAAACCACACATGTGCAAAACATGCAGTTGTGCATGCATACTGGCCCTCGGATACATAAGTGCCCTCTTTTTGCACACAATTATCCATCTTACAAATGCAAAATACATTTTGTACGTGTGTGTGTGTGTGTGTGCAACATCACCCCCTCTATATGAAAAATGTGCCCCAAAGCTGTTACAGTGCTATTTGGGAGGGTCAATTCATATATAGTAGTGAAATAACATAGTCAAATTTAGAACAGTAAGTGACGAGAGGATACTGAACTTTCTTGCTGTTTGACACTGTTTTCAGTAAATAGCTGTTCCTCTGTAAGGAACATTGTGCTTCAGTGCCATAAAGCTCTAGCAATTAGGGGATATTAATTATACATCAGGAATGAATAATTAGCTCTTTGAAGATGTATCACTAGTATGTTAATACACAGTGTAGTGTGTCAGCTATCACACATTCAACTGGCCATAAATATGTATCCTAGAATCTGGCCATAATACCCTAGCAGGAATTGTTGGAGGCTGAGAAGCTGTGAAAAGGTGGCCCTTATTTAAGTGCTAAGCAGGTGCTGAGTTCTTCTAAAAATCTAGCCATGTGTGAGCAAATTGAAAGCCATAGATTCATTGTGTGTAGATTTGTTATTCATTATTCATTAATAACATTATGTGATATTAGTCACATGATATTATTTCTGTTCCCTGACTGAATGAATAACTGTAGTAAGGGGAAGGGTATGAACAAGTTACTGAGTATCTGATTCCTTCAGGGAGAGGGTGAGATGTTTGGGGAGGTAGGAGCTGCTATACCAGTAGGATTAGGGGATTTTTAGAATGGATTTTAAGGTTCTTCTTTTCCAGGCCATTTATCAGGTCTTGTCTGGGATAGCAATGCTGGGGGTGGTATTATAGGCTGAAGTCAGATTTTTATATTTCCCTCTTGTCACATTCACACTAAGTGATTACATGTGGTACACACATGTATTATAGCAGACTGAGCCTTCTTTGGCCTATTAAATCGCTTCTATGCCAGGGCTCTGCCAAAGGGGTTTGTCTGATCCTAGCTTCGAAGGACGCTAATTCAATTAACAGCACTAGCGCCAGGGTTCTGACTTGAGGTTTTGGAAAAACAATCCCTCCCTATGATGCTATTTTGTTGTTAAATACTGCGCCCTATCCCATATGTTTCTGTTGTTACTACATCAGGATTGGGCCCTGTTGTGCACGATGCAGCACAAACACAGATCAAATGACTTCCTGAAGGGCAAAGATCAAGTGGGTGGCAGCGTTGGGACTAGACTCCTGGTCTGTAGAGTCCAGCTATCCTGCTTAAACCAGTAAAGTGCATTGCTTCTCTAAAATGTCAGTTACCCTTCGGTTACTGCATGTCCTATAACTGCCTCGGAGGAATCTTTTGAAATCATATATTTTAAAGCATTAATAAACTCTATCCATCTATGCCACACCTAAACACAAGCTCGGTTTTCCATGGATTACTTCTTGTTTTTCATTATAAACTTGGGGTTTGACTTTTGGAAAGGGATTTTGAGTGGCAATGCTTTTTCTGTGGTTACGTTTGCATTCTTTTGATTCATCGCAGTTAAAGGTCTGAATCCTAACAGGTCCCAAAGTGTAACGCCTACTGCTTCATAAATTATTAATGCCACTTAGCAGAATATAAAGAGAATGGCGAAGATAAATAAATAAAAAATTGAGCTCAGTGTTTGGAAAAAAACATTGATACGTTTCCAATGCAGGCCTCTACCTAGATACTATTGGCCTCGTTCTGCAATGTTATGAAATACGTAGCTGTAGAGATGGACATATTGGTGATCATTTAGATTATGCATGGTCGTTGTGATGGCTACTTGTATTACCATAGACTGTAAGGTGGGAGGGTGATGTCTTAGTCTTGAAAACAGGAAAAATAAACAACTATGAAATGACATCCTAGTGAATGACTGAATCTGAAACCTCTCTTGCTAAAATCTTGAGCCTCTACTGCTTGAGTGAAAGGACTAAGGCAGATTTTTTTAAAGGCATTTAGGTGCCTAAGATTTTCAAACAGTAGCTATATGCCTAACTTTGTTATGTTTCAGGAAATATAGTGGATGAAATTCACTCCACCAGCCTTGAGGCTTAGTGATCAGGTTGTATACAGGGGCATTGTATAGGGTTTCAGGTGGTGAAATCCATCCCTCCAATTTGGGGCCTGGGCAAATCATTGCTACATCAAAACTAATTGCCTAGGGCATTGGATCAACTGAATCCCATGGCCATCCCTCACCTTTTGGGTGGCCCTCTGTGTGGACCTAGAGTATGTGGAACAGGTGCATAGATCCTTTCTGCAATGAGCAGGGCTCTGTAAGAATCTCCCATGAGGTCACTCAGCACACATTCTTCCCAGAAAACCCTGTCTGTGGTCAAGTGATGTGGAGGGTTTGCGCAGTTGCCCCATACTGTTGGTGACCCTCCTCTAGAGAATTTTCCATTACTTGTTTCAACCCAAAGGCCATTTTTTTCCTTCTTTTTGTATATGTAGAACCTTTTGAGAGAAATAGATTCAGCCATCTTTGAGTACTGCAAGGATGAAGGAAATCTATCTTTCCAATACAGTGTGTTCTAATTAGATACTGTGTGTTTGGGTGATTCAACAATGGCCAAAGCAAGAACCTTCAAACTTGACTTGTTTTGTTCATTAATACTTGTAGATCACATTTTATTTTAGGTATTAATAAAAAAATGTAACACGCCAAGCCTGTTACTGATGAGCATAAGCCTTTGCAAGAACAGCTCAGAGCTCAGGCCTGCATTCTGCCGAGCACCCTCGCCACTCGCTGAATTAATAGAGAGTGGAGAGTGTTTAGCACCTTGCAGGATGAAGCCTCAAGTTTGTACCTTGTACATAACTTGCCCAATCGAGCCCTCCCTTCCCCTTTGCACAGGGAAACTGCACCATTTCTGCCTTCTGTGAAGTCTCTGCACCCACGACATACCCTTCACATTGAGGGATGCAACTCATTTTAGTACCATGCTAATCTATGCCCCAAACAAATACAACATTTCCTCACTTTTACTATTGAAAATTATGTAGGTCTTATGCTTATCAGAAGTAAAGTATCACAAAATGGATGTTCTAGGAATCTAGGGTTAAATGTAAATTGCACCTGAATCTTTTAGACTGAAGAAAATAGAAAATCATCTCAGAGAACAGAAAATCAAATAAAACCTTCTCGAAGGCTCCTTGAACTTTGCAAAAAGATCCTTATATAACCTACTTATTTCAGAAGATAGCTCTACTCTGCTTCTTCTGAAACAATGTTCCTTTGCTCTGCTATTAAAATAATGATGAAATGAATTCAGAAGATATTCTTATGATTCGTAATCAGCACTCGCTTGATTTTCATGATAGCAGCTGAAAAATTGTTTTCTTGACCCTTCTGGGAATCATACCGAAGGCCTTAGAAGGATAATGGGACATGAGATTCTTTTTTCTTCCACTGAAGAGCCAGCAAAAACACAAAATAAAATGCTATGATAACTAAAATGTAACGTAGTGAATGAAAAACTTCCACCCACCAAGTGCTGTAAGGTTGTTACTGTCGCATTACAATGAAATCTGACTCTTTGCTTGAAGTAGTCTCCTGCAAGCATGTGTCTTGAAATCTCATTGTTTCATGTGGAATAGTTAATGATTTGGGTTAGACTTTGCATTAAAATCCATCAACCACTTTGTAAATAACTATTAAAAAGTAAGTCATTCATGACCAGGAATGTTTATCTTGTATCTTGTTCTATTTCTTCTTGTTCATTTGTGTCTTTTTTTTTT
>NW_020699373.1:7038724-7062328 GCF_002925995.2 Terrapene triunguis | reverse complement strand
TTTTTTTTTTGTAATAACTAAATGCACAAAGGTATCAGAAAATACAGCAGAAATTAAAGATAACTATTAAAAGCACATCTTGCATATCTTACACAAGCAGCCCCATTGAATTTAATGGGATTCCTAATGTGAGTGTGTTAAGCAGGATTTGGGCCTAAGAATGTACTAATTATCCCTTCTTGAAAGTAGTATTTGTTTGAACAAAGGATTTTCTGTGGGAGTGTATTTGAATGCAATGGTCTAACATCTAACATGGTCTAATTGCTTTCAGCAGGCCTTCCTCCATGAACCATCACTGCTAATCTCATTCTTCATCTCAAAATTGCAAACTTCACTCACATTACAACATAAAGATAGAGGGCCAGATCCTCAGCTGGTGTAAATGGGTGTTCTTCCATTAGCTTCACCAGGCCAATTTACAGTTGAGGAGTTGGCCCATAATGTAAAAAGCAAATGACAAACTATAATATACATACATATAAAAAAAGTCGAGAAATAGGCATGCAAAATTTAAACAAAACCAGGAGTTCAATAGGATATAATTCCCACCATCAACATCCTTCTCTGTGAGCTGAACTCTGTCCCATTTAGGACCTGACTCTGGACAGTGCTCAGCACTTCGAGTGTTGTCTGGCTTCAAATGGGGATTGCACGAATGAAAGTCTTGCAAAATTAAGCCCTTACTCTAATTATAGGAAAATGGTTCTGTATGCTATTGGTGTTGCTTCCTTGTAATCTTTGTCATAGTTGTTTTGCATAGTTTTCAATTTGGGGAATTGGACGGCTTTGGGAATTGGTGATGGGACATGGATTCTCTTTCATTTCTAGGCTGCTGGTTCAAATCCAGTTTAGATCAGTTGTGACCAATTGTTTTCCCATCAGAAGGCTGACTAATGGGTAAAAGTTTCATACTTTTGGCCAGTTCTTAGTGGACAGGTGTCTGCCTCACCAAAGGAAAATCACTGCCGCTAATTAGCAGCTTTTCTGGCAGAGGTTAGGGACTGAATAGACACATCCTCAAATGATGAGTTAGTGATTAACTGCTGCCGCTTCTTTCAGGAGTCTCCCTGTGGGTGATCCACTTAAGGTGTCTTGGTGCCCTGCGCTTCTAAGTGGAGAGTTGTAGTAGCAGTGCCCGGTTGGCTGCGCATGCATGGTAGCCGTCTCATGCTGCTACTTAGCGTGCACAGCCAACCGTCCCCCAGTTCCTTCTCTACCGCCTTTTGGCTTGAGTTGGAGTGACCGCAGTGCCTCTCTAACTTTAGATAGCTCAATATTTTTCTGTTTTTCCCCATAGTGATAGCCTATCCTTTCATTCTTTATAGAGCCTATACTTTATAGTTTTGCTTCAACTTTCTCTTTAAAAAATTATAGTTTTTCCCCCCCTTCCCTTCCACCCCACCGCCCCGGTGGGTCCCTGAGTGGGAGATAGACACCAGAACCCTCACAGCCATATTCAAACTATGGGGGTTCCCTACTATAGATCTATTCACAACAGCTCGGAATAACAAATGCCCACAATACTGCTCCCAACCTGGGTTGGGACACCACTCCCTGAGCGACGCTCTCCTTGTGAAATGGGAAGCCACACTATTGTATGCATTTCCTCCAATCCCACTACTGAGCTGGGTCATTCACAAGATCAGACAGAACAAATCCAGGGTCATTTTCATTACACCCACATGGCCTAGACAAATGTGGTTCCCATACCTGAGACAGATGGCAGTGAAACCACCTCAAATCCTTCCTTTAGTACCTCACCTGCTGACACAGGACGCGGGATGCGTCTGCCATCCCAACCTTGCATTACTTCACCTCAAGGCATGGTTATTCGCTAATGGGGGTTGAGAAGGACTGTTCCAAGGAAGTGAAAGACATACTACTGAACTGCCAAAGACTGAGCACAAGAAAGACATACATACATACGTGGAAATGATTCTGCACTTGTTGCCAGGATAAACAGATTAGAGTTCTTTGACGGGGTCAATAAACATGTGGACAAGGGGGATCCAGTGGACATAGTGTACTTAGATTTCCAGAAAGCCTTTGACAAGCTCCCTCACCAAAGGCTCTTATGTAAATTAAGTTGTCATGGGATAAGAGGGAAGATCCTTTCATGGATTGAGAACTGGTTAAAAGACAGGGAACAAAGGGTAGGAATTAATAGTAAATTCTCAGAATGGAGAGGGGTAACTAGTGGTGTTCCCCAAGAGTCAGTCCTAGGACCAATCCTATTCAACTTATTCATAAATGATATGGGAAAGGGGGTAAACAGTGAGGTGGCAAAGTTTGCAGATGATACTAAACTGCTCAAGATAGTTAAGACCAAAGCAGACTGTGAAGAACTTCAAAAAGATCTCACAAAACTAAGTGATTGGGCAACAAAATGACAAATGAAATTTAATATGGATAAATGTAAAGTAATGCACATTGGAAAAAATAACCCCAACTCTACATACAAAATGATGGGGGCTAATTTAGCTACAACTAATCAGGAAAGAGATTTTGGAGTCATCGTGGACAGTTCTCTGAAGATGTCCACGCAGTGCGCAGCGGCAGTCAAAAAAGCAAACAGGATGTTGGGAATCATTAAAAAAGGGATAGAGAATAAGATGGAGAATATCTTATTGCCCTTATAAATCCATGGTACGCCCATATCTTGAATACTGTCGTCTCCTCATCTCAAAAAAGATATACTGGCATTAGAAAAGGTTCAGAGAAGGACAACTAAAATGATTAGGGGTTTGGAATGGGTCCCATATGAGGAGAGATTAAAGAAGCTAGGACTTTTCAGCTTGGAAAAGAGGAGACAAAGGGGGGATATGATAGAGGTATATAAAATCATGAGTGATGTGGAAAAAGTGAATAAGGAAAAGTTATTTACTTGTTCCCATAATATAAGAACTAGGGGCCACCAAATGAAATTAATGGGCAGCAGGTTTAAAACAAATAAAAGGAAGTTCTTCTTCACACGGCGCACAGTCAACCTGTGGAACTCCTTGCCTGAGGAGGTTGTGAAGGCTAGGACTATAACAGGGTTTAAAAGAGAACTAGATAAATTCATGGAGGTTAAGTCCATTAATGACTATTAGCCAGGATGGGTAAGGAATGGTGTCCCTAGCCTCTGTTTGTCAGAGGGTGGAGATGGATGGCAGGAGAGAGATCACTTGATCATCACCTGTTAGGTTCACTCCCTCTGGGGCACCTGGCATTGGCCACTGTTGGTAGACAGGATACTGGGCTGGATGGACTTTGGTCTGATCCAGTATGGCTGTTCTTATGTAGTGTCTTTTTCCATTCACAGATATATTCCTACCGAGCTACAAGAGAGGATATTCCTCTAAATTAGGCTTGAAATGTAGAGTTAAGCAAAGATATCCATTTTTATTTTGAATCAATGTGGTTAAAAATTAAGCTGGCCTTCTGGGGGACAGAATGCTATGTAATTTGGCTGCTGTGAGGAGGTATTGCAAGGGTAATATAAAGAAATATAAAGAAATCGGAGCTTAATAGACCCCGGGAGAGGTTAAAAGCAGAATCCATTATGATGTCCTTTTTGGATTATACTATACAAATCTAAGCTTCTGTATTGAGCACTTTTAAGATACTACAGTAATTGGTGTTATAGATAGTATATGGGCACTATTGCTTGATAT
Source organism: Terrapene triunguis (assembly GCF_002925995.2). NCBI lineage: Eukaryota > Metazoa > Chordata > Testudines > Emydidae > Terrapene > Terrapene triunguis. The sequence goes on along the minus strand of NW_020699373.1, from coordinate 7,058,672 downwards.
GAGTAGAGTGGCGATTGGTGTGCACTATTTGTGTAATTATATAGCAGGAAGCCGAGCAGGAATATAAAGGACTGCCTAGGGAAGCTGTGCAGAGAAGCAGTTCAGAGAAAAAAACAGCTGTCATAGGTACAGCTCCTAGTAACAGTAACACTCCATGTTGTTTCTGAGGAGAGCAACTCTGTGTTCTTCCCTGCCAATGAGATATGACAGCTCTGTGCTGGGCTGACCTCATCATAAGAAACATTGGCAGAGGGCACAGCAATAGAAGAAAGGGGAATAAATAGCCTCACTCACTCTTCAGGCGTAAGTAGCTGCTTCTGGCCCTTTCAGCAGCCCTACTCCATGTTCTTGGTGCCTCGCTCTCCTTCCAATGGGGTTATGTAGAGAGCAACCATTATTACAGCCTTTAACTTCCCTTGTGCAGCTCCAGTGCAGAGGCAAGTGAGGAGATGAAAAAGATTAAACTAAACTAAAACAATACCTGTGGTAAGTGTTAAGGAAATATCCCAGTTATTGTGGAAAAGAGCATCTGTGAAGCTCCTGTTCCCTACTAAAGATGTATACCCCCTGCACTCAAATGTTGGTGGAGGGACTTGCCTTATAGAAAGGGGCCTTTTGTAAGGGTGTGTGCTTTAGCTTTTGTGAGGAGAGTAGTTAAGTATTATCTCCATTTTGCAGATAGGGAAACTGAGGCACAGAGCTGGGGATGTAGAGACCTAGGGTCTGTGGCAGAGCTGGGAGCAGAGCCCAGATCTCCTGACTTTTGGTCTTGTGCTTTAAACAAAGTTATCTTTCCTCCTACTACTAAAAGAATGATAATTATTGCATACAGGCTTCCCTGACATATAGTGAATGTGAAAAAGCAGTGATTTGTAATAGCGTATGAGTTTTTATCATCAGATTTTATGCCATGCTCTTCCCATCTCTCTGTTTCATTCTCTCTCTCACACTCACTGTCATAGGAGCTGGAATCCAACTGCTCGTTTCTGTATCTGAAGTTAGGAATATTGACCATGTATCTGTGTTTCAAATGTGCTATTTTGGGTGACACCCACAACTAGCCCTTCAGGTACAACAATGAAAAAGCCAGACAGGGCTGATGGCCCATCAGCAAAGACAATGGACTGTGAAAGAGCTTAGTCTTCCTGTGTATGCTCCAGACAGCCTGTGAGTAATGGCTGCTATGACCCTGCCGAGACAGGGGAAACACCTGAAAACAAGAGCTAAACTGGGGGGAGAAGAGTTGAGAAGGTATTATTACTCACAAGCTAGACACCCTTCCGGCCGGGGCTCAACTCTTCTCCCCTCAGTTTAGCTCTTGTTTTCAGGTGTTTCCCCTGTCTCTTTGGGCAGGGAGGCAGAGGAGACCCCTGATGATGTCACTCCCCTGCCTTAGATAGCTTTTGTGTATGGCAGGAACCCTTTGTCTGCCAGTGGAAAAATACTGGCATTCCAAGAGAGGGGCGTGGGGGTCCAGTACCAGGTGATTCAGTCACATGTCTCGGCAGGGTCGTCGCAGCCATTACTCACAGGCTGTCTGGAGCATAAGTTAACATATTAATTATCCCAAAACTATTAAGCTCATATTCCTGGTCATTACCTGTTAGTCATTTCCTACATTATTAGAAAAAGTACAACTCTAAACCAAACATCTTATCTTATGTTCCTTATAAATTAGGGTTACTACCTGTTAACTTACTTATACTAAGGCATGCAGGCCTAGAGTCTTATGTTAACTGCTTGAGCTGAATATTACAGGGTTGGGCCTGTAGGTTTCTTGCACTATTGCTGGATATGATATTTTCATTCTGTAAATTACAATAGGAACGTGAATGGGTATGTGATGGAGTGAGATAGTGAGAGAATTGGCATGGGAAGGGATAAGAAGGGTGTTAAGCCATTGAAAATACTTCTAATGAAAAGTTATATGGTACATTATTTCAGGGCAGTTAACATAGATTAAGTTGCTATACTTAGGCTGGAACTCAAGGATTAATTCAAAGGAGAAACATGTGTTGTTCATTTACACCTTAATATGCCCTGTAATCTGCTAGTGCCGACCCTTGCAACCAGTCCTATTAACTTTGGTAGGGCTCAGCATGGCAGGATCTGTCTGGTGGTCCTTAGTGCATGATTGGGGCCATAGGGCCAGATCCAAAGCCTGGTGAAGTCCAAGGGAGTCTTCCCATTGACTCTGTTGGGCTTGGCAGCAGGCCCTTAGACAGTAAGCACCTTGGGACTTAATACCTAGACTGTAAGATCTTTGGGGCAGGGATGGTCTTTTTTGTTCTGTGTATAAAGAATGCCCCTAGCACAATAAGGTCCTGGTCCAACACAAGGGCTCCCAGGTGTTGTATTAGTATTACTTCAAATAATAATAATTAATAATGGGACAGAGTCCAGTTGAATTTTAAGTCACTGAAGTATTGAGTATTCTGTATGTATTAGCTGAAGAACAACATGACAGAGGAAGGAGATGAATAAGTGTACACAGTTCACTAAAATCATCACTTCTTCCTCCGTTTCACCATGGCACTGATTTTTAATGGCTGTGAAAATAACTTTACTAATAAGGAAATAGCCTTTCCAAGAGCTTTGTGATTAAGTACCAGCAATACTGTACCTGTATTTGTACCTAATCTTGTTATTCTGGGCATGCATTTTTAAGGTTGTGTAGAAGTCAGAATAGTAGCAAAGAGCTCCAAAACTTTCAGTTATATAATCTCCTATAAATCCTCTGGAAAATGCATTCCCGTAGTTTATTGATCTATGCAATTCTCCACTTTTTTTTCCCCAATGCTCTATATATTTTGTCCCATTTTGAGCAAAGTCCGACTGTGAATTTCAAGGCACATCTCGCCTCCTGTTTAATGTGGCTTTTCAGGCAGAGTGATGTGAGGCGAATGTTGTAAAGTGCACAATAGATAGCTCCCATGTATGTTAAGCCCATTTAGCTTTATTTTCTGATGAGGAAAATAAAGGATTTAAATGGTTGCATTAGATTTTTGCCCTCTGCAATATTACTTTATGAATAATAAACAACTGATTTTTCTGTCTTCATAGTGACGACTTCTTCTAACTCCTTTTACTGAATTTAACAGGTTGTGTTTGAGTATCAGTTTCTTCATTTGAAGATTGATACTATTGACAGATTGAGAGGAGCTACATGCGTACATACAGAAGCGAGTGAGTTAGGGTGAAGATCAGCACAAAGCGTTTTCACCACTTACGTTAAGACATGCTTTGAAGGCATATCTTGCATGGGATTTAAGTGCTGCATAAGCCTCATGCTGGTCCTCTGCAAAGGGCTCTTTTAATGCATAAAGTGGGCTTTCCTACAGCTCTAATAATAATAGTATCTCTCCCTTGTATATCATTTCTCACGAGTAAGGCTATGAATCTGTCACAGAGGCCACTGATTTTACGAGACCTCCTGGGCGGTGGGGCTTGGGTCTGGGCTTCAGTGTCAATAAACCCGTGATTTATTATTTATTGCCCACGTGTCCTGTGGCAAAATTGTAGCCTTAATCATGAGTGGATCTCAAAGATCTTTACCAAAAGGAGGGAGGTGCCATCATCTCCATTTTACAGATGGGGAAACTGAGGTACAGAGAAGGTATGTGACATGCCCAAGGCCGGCCAGCAAGCAGGTGGCAGAGCCAGAAACAGAACTCAGGTTTCCTGAGTGTCAGTCCAGTGTACACTGCTATTCACTATTTAAAAAGCTTTTGAATAATTACAGTTGAGCCCATGTCAGAACTAAGACCCTCCCAACTCAGCAAATAATGATGCTATCTGTTCAACTGTTTCATAAAGATATAAACTCTGATGGAAAACAAACACAGGTTCTGTAAAACGGGACAGCTGAGAATATTCCAGGATGGCACTAAATTCCACAGTTGAAGTCCCTCCAGTGAGGACATTTGTCCCCAGACACAAAAAAACTACAGTAAAGTGTGTCACCTGGAGAGCCTCAATTGACCTCAAACTGCCATGGGTAAGGCACAGAGAGAGGGGCAATCTCAAGCAGCCATAACCCAAGCCATGGAAGGCTTTATAAATCAAAATCAACACCTTTAAATGAATTGGATGTCACTGCCAAGTCTGAAACAACAATGCAATAGGCTCCCAAAGAGATGTCACTGAGGAAGCAGGTAGCCATGTTCACCATTAGCTAACATTTCAGAGGGGTTTTTAGCTGTACACCAAAGCAGCAATGCAGTTTTCACATGACAAATGCATAAGAAATTGTATCAAGGACCACATCTGTCAAGAAATAATGCATCTTCCTTATAATAATACCTATTATGACTTCTTGAAGTTACAGGTGGGGGGGAGGGTGTATATGTCTATATATTATTTCTCATCTTGTTTCTCTGACCACAAAACAATCATGTTGGCTGTGACATTCTGCCAGAAGGAAATCCAAAATATGGCATTCCACAAGTATTTAGCAGGGGTTGGTTGATCTGGATATGAAACGCGGGAACACATATATTAAATATGACCCTACAGGGCTTCCCTTTTTAACCATGTAATGCAAGCCTTGAACGTAATAAATTAGAATAGAGGATGGTAATGAAATAAGATATGCTACATCTTTGGAAGGACTTATAAACTAGAAGTTAAGGAAGAAATGTTAAAACAACTGAAATCTATTTAGCACACCCATCCATGTACCTGAATGCATGCAAACATTTAAAAAGAGTAACAAAACAATTTCTCTCCCTCTCTTTCTTCCTTCCCAACCCAAAGGGTAAACTTGAGTAACTAGTAAGTTTGCACAACACCCACACCATTTTAAGTGTGTGTGAGGGGTGTGGGGGTGAAAATAATTTATAATGGGAAAGCTAACTTGACGAGAGGAGATTTTCATTTAGTTCTGAATGCAGTGAGATGGGTGGCTGTTGTTAGAGCTGTGGGAAAATAGTGAATATTTTTTCATGTCCCTACCATTTTGCTAAATGGTCACTTAAATGTTGTATGTTTCTGTGCAAAATCTGATAGTTGTCAGAACAAAATTTCAAAGCTTAAGGCACAGGTTTATTTATCTGATTTGTTTTATACTTTTCTTTGTCATACTCGTTATAGTAGTAATTACATTTAAGAAACCCAAAGAAATAAAATTGTGCATACAAAGATTTCATCTACTTACGAATTTTCATTTGCTCCTCTAGTTTTATACAGATTTAGAAATTGAGGACAAGATCATCAGCTGGTGTACACTGGCATAAGTTGCATCCACTTGAATATCTGCTGTGGGCTTTCCACGGGCTTCAGTAGAGCGGCACCTGATTATGCCAGTTCAGAATTTTGTTCATGAATATTAAAGAAGTAGCTTCCGTCTATGGATTAGTGCCCACAGTTAGTTTCAAGCCTACAAAAGACCTGCCTCAACATAATTGGCGCAGGCCAGTATTCCTAGTAATGCCACTTTTGAATCCTGACCATCTGATGTCTCCCGATCGTCTACAGCTGGTGTCAATGCATCATTTTTGGCCAGTGAAGTAAGTGGTATCCTGTGGACTTTCCTATGCCAAACTAAAAAAAATAAATAAATCATCTCTGTCCCAATCATGAAGAAAGATACACACATTGGGGCAGATCCTCACGTGGTGTAAACGGTCATAGCTTCATTAACGTCAGTGTAGCTATGGCTGTTGATAGTGACACCAGCTGAGGATCTGTCCCATCTGCCCTCGCGCAAACAACCTCTGCTGCCGTCACTTCCAGATACTCTGAGCCCTGATTTAAAACAAAAACAAGTCAGGCTTGTTCTCTCTAAAGTGTCTTATGATCTGTCTACATGGGCGGGGTAATGTGCACTATGGGGGTGTGATTTCCAAAGCACGGTAACCTGTTGCACATTAGTTAGTCTGTGTAGTCCCTGCTGGTGTGCACTAAAGGTTCCCTAGTGCACTTTAACATAGTACTGTTTCAAACAGCACTACATTAAAGTGCACCAGCAGTCTACATGCACCAATTAAAGTGCAACCCATTAATGCACTTTAGAAATTACACCCCTGTCGAGCACCTTACCCCTCCATGAAGATAAGCCCTAAGAAATCCCAGATCTCGAAGATCACTCCAGGTTCTTTTGCAATATAAAATGTTTCTTATGATGGGCACATCAGCTGGAAGAAAACCTCCAAAAATGAAGGCAAAGAATGTTGGAGGAAAGGGTTTACCTCAGGGATGGGCAAACTTTTTGGTCCGAGGGCCACATCTGGGTATGGAAATTGTATGGCGGGCCATAAATGCTCACAAAATTGGGGTTTGGGGTGCAGGAGGGCGGGAGGACTCTGGCTAGGGGTGTGGGTTCTGTGGTGTATCCAGATATGAGGAGTTCAGTGTGCAGGAAGGGGCTCCGGGCTAGGGCAGGGCATGGTGGGGGGGTGAGGGCTCCAGCTGTGGGTGCGGGCTCTGGGGTGGGGCTGGGGATGAGGGTTTGGGGTGCAGGAGGGTGCTCCAGGCTGGCACCAAGGAGTTCAGAGGGCAGGTGGGGGATCAGGGCTGGGTCAGGAGGTTGGGGTGTGGGAGGGGGTCAGGGAGTGCAGGCTCTGTGCAGCGCTTACCTCAAGCGGCTCCCAGAAGCAGTAGCATGTCCACCCTCCAGCTCCTATGCAGAGGTGTGGCCAGGCATCTCTGCATGCTGCCTCATCCGCAGGCGCTACCCCGGCAGCTCCCATTGGCCATGATTCCTGGCCAATGGGAGATGCAGGGGCGGCACTTGGGGTGGGGGCAGTGTGTGAAGCCCCTTAGCTGCCCTTACGTGTAGGAGCCGGAGGAGGGACATGCCGCTGCTTCCAGGGGCTGTGTTGAGCGAGGGACTGGATTAAAATGTCCGAAGTGCTGGATGCGGCCCCCAGGACGTAGTTTGCCCACTCCTGGTTTACCTGATAAGAAAGCTTTTAGAGTAACTCTTACCTGACGTGGCGTATTTTGTGTTGGTTAAATTCATTACTGATCTTTTGGGATTCAGAATGAAAAATAGTACACATTACTCCATGGCAGTCGATTGTTTAATTTGGATTCTACCAAAAAAAATAATAATAAAAAAAATACAGAATAGTGAAATGTGATGCAGTCCTCCTATCAATCTCGGGATGCCATAGGGAAAAAAGATTTACAAATGGCACCTTTCCAATGCGCTTTGCAGCCTTGTGTAGACAAGCCCAAAGTGATTGTGGCCGGTCTCTGGGACAGCTTACACATCAGTTTCTGATTGCAAGATCTGTTACAGGTAAAAATGTACGCAGAAGTGCTCATGCTTAGGCAAGGGCTTAGGAACTATTTGCTCATAGGATTCCGCCATCCCCCCCAAATTTTTATTTTTTTGGAGTTCAACATTAGCAACAGCCAAGAAACGCTTCAACCGTTTCATCAGTATCATAGTGAAGCAGCACCTCTGCTGTAGTTACGGTTCAGATTAAAGGATCCCTATTCCGAGTGCTCGAACAACCACATGGTGGCTTGGGTTGTCTTGAAATTTGCTGTGTGGCCTGAGTTGTGGGTTAGGATTAGTGGACTAAATTTGGAGTTATTTGAGCAATGGTTCCTGAAATACAGTCTCTGCACCCAACTTCTCTCTCCCCCCCCCCCGCCCCAGCAATTTACAAAATCACCCATTCTGACATTTTGGAGCACACCAGGGGCACAAACTATGGCTTTGCATCCTAAAGTTACCTCAGCTGTTCTGCATTAATCTCGGCTAGTGCATGGCACCCGCTGCCCCCTTTTTTGGTGGGGAGGTTACATTGATGACATTATTAAGGGTAAAGTTTGTAACTCTAGGTCAGCACATGCCAAAGTGACATTCCTAAAAGAGTGAAATGTGCATGTGCTCTATTGAAACAACAGGGTTTCTGGGCAGTCTGGTTAATAAGGGGGAAGATGAAGGCCTCTAGCAACTGGGATAGTGTAATCATGTTTCCTAAGCAATGGAACTGAGTGTGATCAAAGGAAAGGAATTTGCTAGGTCATTTGGTCAAGCAGTTCCCCATACACAGTCTCCCTAACATAAACGGCTCCTAAAAATTTCAGAGTCTTAAACAGATTTTTTTGGTGTAGACCTAGGGAAAATGGGGGGGGGGGAGGGATTGAAGCTGTGAAAGGGGATGTAGAGAGATAATGGGGAAATGCTGGGGTTGTGAGGGTTGAAACAGTTCGGGGAGGGGGACTGGGACAGATGTGAAGCTGCAGTGAGGGGAAGAGGTTTGGGGGAGGGGATAAATGGAGATGGAGGAAGGAAGAGAGGTTGAAGGGGCTCCAAGGAAAGGGTGTGAGGGAGAATATGGAGGGGGTGTGTGGCAGGAGGCGTGGAAAAGGATATGAGATGGGGGATCTGTAAGATCCACATTCTCCCTTCCTGTTTAAAGCAGCTGCCCCTTCCTGTCTCCTGCTCCCCTTGTCCTGGCTGGGCCTCCCACTCACAGCCCCATCTGTTGGCAGCTGCCAGCTGTTGGAGATGGATGCATCTCACAAAAGGGGGAAATGGGGCAGCAGTGACAACCCCCCCACACACAGCCTTAGGGAGTGAGGCGGGCGTATACCCTAACATTGTACTGTCTGGTTTTCTGAGTTTTAAGTTCAGTCAAACTTCACATTATGATGGAGCATGAGGCACCACTGGACAACCTGAACTTTGTGTCAATGACATTTTGGGGGCATTTAATAGTATAGGCCTGACTGAAGTCATTACTAATAATCTTCTACTTGTCTTTCCTCCCCATCCCTACTGCCCTAGCTCAAAGTAATGAGGACAGATATGCTGCTTACATTTTCCTGCAATTAAAGAAGGAGAAATGCTGTATTAGAGAAAAGTAATCAAGTCTCATTAGTGCCTTGGGATTAAAGTTAATCCTGATATAATTAATGGGGGAACAAAAGAGAGAAAGAATAGTATGCTACCAAATCAGGCACTGCTAGACATATATGGATTGGTGTGATAACCCACCCATTTCAGAATCTTTAAAGGAAACGTAATGATAAATTAGCAGAGGTTTGTTTCTTATTGTCAGGAGTAAGGATCCACAGCTAGCCTTCTTAGCTGGTAGCTTAACCCCCACGCAGTCTAACGAACACAGCTGTGCCCCAAATGTGTCGCCTATTTGGTGAAACTGCCCAACTGGCTGAGGGGATTGGCAAACCTACTATTACACCCAGCAGCAGCAGTGGGTTCTGATGGCTCAAAGCATTTGCCAATGGCTGTAATAGTTGTTGTGCCTGCTTGTTCCTAGCCTTGTTCCAGCTCTTTGCCTGCCTTTACCCCATTCCAGGTGACCCTCTGCTCCGATTTGTAACTTTGCCTCAGAGCTGTGGCTCTGGTATCTGGCCTCTGACTCCAGTTCTGACCTTCATTGCCCATTCTTGCTCCAGCCACTACGCATGACTGCCCGTGTCCATGTCTCTGATACTTATCAATCCTTTAACTATCATGTCTCTTTGGTTCGTTCAAATTCCTGATGCGCTATGGGCTTCCCCTCCATCCTGCATATGGCTAAGCAAATGCTTGCATGCTATGAGCAAGAAGGTAATCAAAGGACCTCCTGAGAAAGGATGTAACTGTGTAACAATGGGGGCAGTGCAGATCATCCAGGGCTTGTATCAAACAATGCATAACATTGAAAATTGCTTAGCTCAACAGCAAATATGTAAAAAAAACCAACCGCCCTGCAGATGTTGTGGAACTGGAGATTTTTATTAAGGGTCAGATGAGCACCACTGGCAGCATCTGGCCCTAAGGGCTTGTCTAACTTAAAATGCTACAGCTGCAGCTGTCCTGCATAGCGCTTCAGTGTAGACACTCACTACAACAACGGGAGGGGTTAAATTAATCCACCTCCCCGAGAGGTGGTAGCTAAGTCGACGGAAGAGTTCCTCCATCCACCTAGTGCTGCCTAAACTGGGGATTAAGTCGGCTCAACTGTGTTGCCCAAGAGGTGGAGGTGTCGCATCGGCTTGAGCGATGAAGCTGGTCCGTCTTAATTTTTGAGTGTAGGCCTGGCTGAAGTCATTACTAATAATCTTCGACTTGTCTTTCCTCCCCATCCCTACTGCCCGAGCTCAATATTAACACTACATACTGGTGGCTTTTTCTCTCTGCAGTGTTGCTATAAGCCATTAGCTCCTCTTCATTCCAATTGCCAAAACTTTTTTGTCAAGGCCCTGATCATCTCTCTCGGAAACTACTGCAGCCTTTCTCTTTGGGTTCAGACTGTTCCCTCATTCTTCAATGGGCTCCAAGGGGTGCTGAAAAAATTGGCTTTTTTCCTGGCAATCTGTCTGGCACTTTCTACTCATCCAAAGGCAGGAAGCTCTTTGGGGCAAGGATGGATTGTGTGGTATTCTGTATTTGTACAGCACCTAGCACACTGCGATCCTGGTGCATGACAAAGGTTCCTAGGTGCTACTGTAATACCAATAATAATAGAAATATTCCTATTGTCTTCAGTGGAAGGTAGATCAGGCCCTACATCCATTCACTGGTTTTCTCGTGCTTTTTATACCATATTCAATTTCTTTGTCATTGCCTTCAGAAGTCTAGAGTAGGGACTTTGTGTTCTTTTGTTATCTGTAAATTACCTAGCACAGTTTCAATTTTATATTAAGTAGAGAATTCTAATACAGTAGAAATCCAAACATTAAAGTCACAGTTCCATACTGAGAAATCTTTAAGAACACTGTGAAGATCTCCTGTTTGAAAACAACAAGTTGTGAAAATTCTCCACTGAATGCTAGGGTCTCTTGGATATCTCTCTTGAAAGTGATTCTACTACTTCTCTTGAGGAGGAATTTCTTCATACTCTTTTTCTTGGGCTATGTTATAAATCACAAGGGAAAGAAAATCAGAAGACCCCTAATGGTACATGCATGGATTTGGTGTATAGATTAAAAAAATAGCAAGACTTAAAAAAAAATCCTTCACTAGGTACAATGGCACAGAATAGTGAATTCCTTTCCTTATATTCTTTGGGCCAGAGCCTCAACAGCTGTAAATCAACATACCTCTATTGACTGCAGTGGAACCATGCTGATATTTACACTAGCCGATGATATGGCCCTGTATGTGTGGCGTTCAAACCTACAAAGTGGGCCATTTTAAGGACTATGCACCACTCAGTTCTTACAGGCCTGGGGTTGGTCTTTTTACTCATTTTAATAAAGGACTCTTTGAAAAGAGAAGGAAGAAACAATCCTGTTTGGCTCATTACAGAGAAAACTGTTTGGTTTTGAAGGGTGTACTGGAGAAATCTTATCACAGTTTTTATATTTGGATTAGGTTTAAGTGGGATGTAAAAGGCACATAGGACTTGTGCTAACGCTCTGCATGAACTTTAGCCACTGCTCAGTTCCAGTTAGGGTCTACATCAGGATACGTGGTGGTCACTTCTCATTTCATTCATGTGCTGAGTGAAAGTCCCTGGTGCACCCATGTTTTGAAAGAAAGAAATGAAATGAATGATTGGCATCCATGACCCTCGATCCTGAGCCCACTGAAGTCAATGGCAAAGCTTCCATCGACTTCTGTGGTGCAGCAGCAGCAGGCTCGCAGTCTTGCAGGGTACAGTATATTGAACCTAGTGGGCCCCCCCCCCCATTTCAGAGCTGTTAAATCTTGATGTGTTTTCACATTGCTTCTGGCCCTTTCCATCCGCGAGAGTTGGTTTTGTTATTAGAGCATTAGTTATTTGTCCTCAGAGTGGTATATCAAATGTCTAATGTTTTGTAGATTAAAGGCTGAATCCAGCACTCATTAAAAACTCTCTAAGCACCTGCTCCAGCTCCCACTGAAATCAATTGAAAGGCTATCTTTGACTTCATTGGAAACTGGATCAGGCCTAAAAGCCCAGAGGTGGAATCCCCGCCCACTTGAATTCAATGGGAGTCTACCCATTGACTGTAGTAGGGCCAGGGTTTCACCCCAGTATATCCAGTAAGAAAGAGTTACCACAGCAGTTGTTTTATGAGAAGTTCCTGCCTTTGTACATACTCCACTGAGCCTGCAAAAATGCTTCTCTGGATTCCACTGGGCATTATTTTAAAGCACTTTCTGTTCAACATTTTTTTTATAACAATCTGAAAGCAATTCTGGTGCTTTTAACCATTAACATCAGAACCTATGGGATCAGGAGGTTTCCACTCTTCAGCTTGGCCATACACTAGCTATGGTTCATATTTACTTTTGTTGACATGCATCTGAAAATTCTGCTCAAGAAGTCAATGAAATAAAATGACAAAGTAATTGCAACAGTGAAAAGAGAAAACCATACCATGCTCATTCTCACTGCATCCAGCTATCAATGACTCACTGCTCATCCACCGCCATGTAACTACAATGCCTATCCTGCAAATACTTGCTGCTGTAGCATAGACCGTGGGGACACAGGTCTCCATGTTAGCGTACCTATTTGCAGGATTGGGTCTTTTGTAATTATTTAATTAACCTTGTACCCTGAGAAATCAGGAAAGTCAATAGACATAACATAAATGAACAGTTTATTTTAGTTGCAATTGCTAATAAAAACAGATGCCTTTCCATTTGTAATTAGTGTAAAATAGCTATACCATCAGCTCGTCCAAGAAACAGCCCTAACTAACTGTAGGGGTACTGGTGAATCTAGAAAGAGTGCAAACATGCCTTGAAATCTAATCTTCTCTCATGCTAGACAAACATTATTCCTTAGAAGGAATCTACCCTTAAAAGTTTTATATGTATTAAAAGCAAGGCGCAAAATCGAGAAGTTCCAGTTTTCTGCCAATGCACGTATTCACTGATAGCCACTGAAACTAGAGCTGGTTTTAAAATCAGGGCGGGAGGGGGAAGAATTGCAACACTGGAAATATATATTTAATTCTGAAACTTTGTCAAATTGTTTTGTGAAATGTTGAGCAGCTCGAAAGTGGATTAAAATTGTGTTGAATATTTTTCCTATCTTTTTAATTTTAATTTTGAAAATTCAAAATGTCAATTTTTGCGAAGTTTTCAAAAATGGAAATGTTTCCTTCCATTGTAATTGAAACCTTTTATAATAGCGATTTTCAAGCAGAAAGCAAAAGTGCTCACATAGCAGGGTCAGGGATGTAGCTACAGACAGAGTGTTTCTGTAGTACAGGAGCCTGGTTCCATTAATTACTTGCAAAGGTACCTGAGAAAGAAATGTCAACATAGACAATAATCTACATTAAAAGTATGTTATTTTGTAAGACAAAGCAGTCATCTGTAGGTGAAATTTAGCTGGTATGGAAATACCATACTGCAGCATAGGAGGTGGGGCTGGGAACAGTGGTGACAGTAACATGTATTATGAGCTTTCTTGGCACTGCTGCTCCCCAGAGGGGAGTCTGGGGAAGCTGCTGTAATTTAGGACAGCCTTTGGGACTTCTTAAGTTATGCAAGGGGCTGCCTCATCATCCCCCAAAAGAGCATAATAAGGAAGGTGGAAAGGTAAAACCGCTTTTGCCCTTCCTCTGCTAGGACTGAGAGTTCTTTGCTGATGGTCCTAGCCGTGCAGCACGGAATATCAGCCTAAGTAATTCCCCAGGGTAGGCCATGGGAACAAAGGGAGGGACCCCGTAAACTCAGAAGGAGTCAGATGTCCCTCTGCACTGCTACTTAAACCAAAAATCCATTGACTTCAATATAACTATTCATACAATTGCTTGATAGTGGAGATAAGATTTTCACAACCTAGTTTTTTGTGACTCCCTGCTCCTAAAAAAATCCCCATGGTAGGGTTGGCTATTTTCCCATCATGCCTTTCAAGGTGCTGACCCTTTCAAGTTGGCAGACACCAGCAGCTGCAGGCTTAAAGCGGTCATTTTGCAGCTGTCTGATGTTTGCTCCCTCTGGCTCTCTTCCAAGTGGTAAGTGTTAACTGCTATTTTAGGCTTCGCTCTCATAGTAACTTTTTTTCAAGTGTTTAATGCTCTCACTCCTCCCTGCCCTACACACCCTTTGAGATCTATCTCTTGCCTCCTTGGGTTAGTTAATCTCTAAGATTTGACTGAGGGAGAATCTTGGTGTGCTTCCTTATTTGTCATTTCAAACCATGACTGAATGTTGTTCTGTAGTTTAGAACCTTTTGGCTTTGCAAACTCTGCTGTTGAAGGCCTGTCCATTGACATACCACCCAGTCCTTCAAGGTGCTGCTAAGAACTCAGTTCCAATGAAGTTACTGAAGCTGGAGGGTGTTCAGTCCCTCAAAGGAGAGGCTATCCATGGACACCTCATTGTAAACAATAAGCAGATTGGATCAGCTATATTTAACAATATAGAAAGGACTTGTCTGCTGCACACAGCCAATGCATTCAGTAGTAGTGAGGTAATTGTTTGGTGTGGGAGAACTGGTTGGAAATGTGTTGTAGCCTGACAGAGCTTACCTACTGCTAGTCTCCTACAGTGTGAAACAGTGGTGCAAGTGGAATCTATTTCTTCCTGGTATGGGGAGGGAGGGGTCACGGGACGCACGGGACCCTCCACATGACTCCGCCCTGCCCCCAGTCCCCACATTCTACCCATCCTCGCCCATGATCAATCCCCTTTACCTGGGGATAGGGGGGTTCTGTCCTTCTCCCATTGTGCCTTCGGAACCGCAGCGGTGAAAGGAGCAGAACGTGGGGCCGCTGGGGCCCCACACCGGCAGCTCCTCTGGCAGCTCTCCCGGGAACTGCAGCGGGGAAAGGAACAGAATGCTGGCAGCTCCTTCCACAGCTGTACCGCCCTCAGCCCCACCTCCCCAGTCCTGTCCTCTGGCATGGTTGCTGCACAGATGGAGGAGACCCTGCGTGGAAGGGCTGAGGGTGGGGTTGGGGGTTCTGCTCCTTTCCTCGTTGCAGTTCCCGGGAGAGCCCTGAACCACAAGGCTCTCCTGGGAACCGCAGCAGCGAAAGGAGCAGAATGTGGGGGCACCGGCACAGCTGCTCTACTGTCCCTAGCCTTGCCTCCCACAGCCCTGTCCTCTGGCGGGGCTGCTGTACAGATGGAGGAGAGGAGACCCTGCATGGAAGGGCTGGTGGCGGCACAGCTGCCAGCGTGAGGGCCCCAGCAGCCCCACATTCTCCTGATCCTCTTTCCGGTATGTCATACCAGCTATAAACATCTTGCTGGTACAGCGTACCAGACCAGACCACCCTACTTGCACTACCGGTGTGAAAAGGTGTTCCACAGCTCTGCTATGGCTCTACCTGGGTCAATATTTTCTTAACATATTTTGAAGCTAGAGACTTTAAAAGAGAGGCCTAGGTATTTCATTTTGAGTGTGTTGCTACAGAAAAACTTAAAAACAAAAAAGAAACTGTACACAGGATTGATTCAAATCCAATTTTAAAAAAATCTTAAACCAGAAAGACATTGTTCACATCTCATTGAGTTGGATGCCATTATAAATTATAGTGTTCTATGATACTTTCTACACTATGTTGATATTCTTTCATTTTATGGGCTTCCATTCTGTTTTGCCTCTATGCATATGAACTGTCATAAAGTAAGAAAGCAAAGCTCCGTGGAAAAGAGACAGTTTGGCAGGAGAGAGGGAAAATAAGTTGTCGTCTTCTTCCTTGTGTTGATCCCATAAAGAAAGGTCTGCTCTGAGTCCTCTTCCTCAGAGTTCTATTCAATGCCATATCCTCTATCATACCACATGCTAATACGTCTTCCTTTATGACCTACCGCTGCTTCTACTTGTGTCGGCCTCTGACTTTCCTTGAATTTAGATCTGTTGGGACTTTATTACCCACACAGTTGTCAGGACTGTGCTTTACATGGCCAGACCATCTGAGCCTACGCACTCTCATTTTGTTTCTTTATGGGTGATACTTTGAGCACATCCCTAACATCCACATTCCTCACATGGTCTTTCCTGCTTACACCTTTCAGACATCTCAACATTTGCATTTCTGTGGAACAGATTATTTGCGCACGTTTCTTCTTTGCTGCCCAAAATTCAGTGCCAGAAATTAAAACTGGACAGAACCCCATTTTATACACCTTTCCTTTTAATCTTACTGGTGTCTTCCTGTCACATACTACACCACTTATCTCTCTCCATTTGAGCCAGGCATTTATTATCCTAGATCTAATTTCATCCTCCATTTCCCCAGTTTCTGGAATCCGGATATTTGAAACTTTGTGTTTTTTGGTATTTTGTACCCATCTCATTTCAAAGGTAACTCTTTGCTGTTCACATTGTTGAAATTACATACCATATATTCTGTTTTTCATCAACTAATTTTGAGCCCATACCTCTCCAACACATCTCCCCATTTATCAAGATCCTCTTGTAGACTATTATCTGCAAACAGCCTGAGCCAAAGTGCCACCTTCTGTGTGTTCCTTTCAAGGGTATCCAGGGTGAGGATAAATGAGAAATGGCTCCGTGCTGATCCCTGATGCACTCTCACCTTCACCAATTATTCATCTGTTTCACCACTAGATTTTCTGACTATTGATGTTCCACCTACATATGTGGCTTAAACAAGCCTCACACAAAATTCTGGTACCATTTTCTCCCTCAGTTACCAGATGATTTCTGTTGGAACTGGGTCAAAGGCGTTTTACAGATCAGTGAATACCATGTATATATATTTCCTTTTCTCTCTAAATTTTTCCATGAGCTGCCTTAGTAAAGGTGGCAGGGAGGATGTGGGGGGAAATAAAAGCTTAAATAGAAAAGGCTGCTGAAAGATCCCCTTTTACACATTTTAAAATGTTGTGGGTTTCTTTAATGAGGCTTTGGTGCCATGAAAATGGGACATTGGCATTGTTACTGACAGTGTTATTCATGTACATCTGCAAAACACATGTTCACCTGATAATCCGTTCTGCCTTGTGGACATGATAATGAAATATACCCCAGGCTTCCAAGTCTTTGAACATCTCAGGTGTTGTTGTGGTAACTGGTTTCGGATCCTGTACCTGTCATTTTAATCGAGGTTTTTTAATGTATAAATTATTGTGGCACCTTCAGTGGTGATGCAAGTCAGAACAAATTATGGACTTAAAATATTTGTTATGGTTCAAGTGATTGAAAAAAATATTCTCACACGAAATGCCACCCTTGATTAAAGTTGCAAAAGAAATATACTTGGCACATCACTTCAAAGCATCTTACAGATGTTAACTAGCTAAGGCTCACACCAACTCTGTGAGGTGGGTAAATATGATTATTTCCCTCTTACATTGTAGTGAGACTGAGGTAGAGATACTAATATAAAAAGTTTGCCTCCTAAAAGGCAGTGGTGCTCTGGGAGAAGGGAAAGAACTGCAATTGCGGCATCCATTCCTAGAGGCATATTGTGCCTTTAATATCTCCACTGGGACTAGGGGAAACACACTGAAAGTCAGATCTTGCTATGTTTTTGAAAAAGTGTAGCTATTTCCACCAGACAGCTTTGCTGGCACAAAGGTGAGAGGGGTTATGGCTCCAGTCTGCCCAGATACACCACACTCTGGGGCTGCTAGTGCCGCCAGAAGTTTTAGCTGGTCTCACCACCCTTAATTCCCCGGCACTCTGTAGTCAAATGATTGTGGCATGAATGGATGGGGACTCGTACTTTTTTCTTTCTGTAATATACTTGCTCAGGACGTCTATAATTGATGCTAAGTGATTTATCCAAAGCCAGAAGCTAGCCTCAGAGCCAGGATTAGAACACAGGAATTCCTGGCTCTCTCTGTTTAGCCCTATGCTCAAACTACTACAATGCATTCTGTATCACAAAAACAATCTGTAAGATTTTGGTGTAATTTAATGTGAACCCAAATTGGAACTCTAGTCTTGATTTGGATTTGAACCTGAATCACAAACTCCTTTTTTTGAGCCTAGCTTCAGTCTTGTAGATGATCGGAATTGTTCCCACAGATTTTGGAAGAACCACTTGTGATCTTTCCTCCAGACAGTCTAGTCTTTTTTCTGTTCTTCCCAGTCCCATATAGAATGCTAAGCTTCACTACAGCTACCTCAAACCTCTCTTCTGAAGAGGTGACTCAGACTGAAGTTTCTCACTTTTGAAAAGTAGCTCCTCAAGGAAACAAAAAACCCCACACAACAATAACAAACTCCATGGCAGCTTCCTCACATGCTAAAAAAGGAAATTTCTCCCATGCGAACCTCTCTGTATTTCTCCCCATGCAGGGACACTCCAGGTGTAGATCTCTCATCCCATATGGAAGGGGCTCAGCCACCTCTGTGGCAGCATGCCCTGAGCCCCTCACTAAGGGCTTCAAGGCCAAGACTGTAACAGGGTTCAAAAAAGAACTAGCTAAGTTCATGGAGGACAGGTCCATCAATGGGTAATAGCCAAGCTGGGCAGGGATGGTGTCCCTAGCCTCTGTTTGCCAGAAGCTGGGAATGGGCAACAGGGGAGGGATCACTTGATGATAACCTGTCTGTTCATTCCCTTTGGGGCACCTGGCATTGGCCCCTGTCGGAAGACAGGATATGGGACTAGATGGACCTTTGGTCTGACCCAGTCTGGCTGTTCTTATGTTCATGTGGACCAGGCTAGGGAAGAGTGGGCACTGGGGGGATGCATATTGTCCTCCCAGTGGCTCTGGAGAGCTAAGGGGAGAAAACAAAACAGAGCCAGAGGCTGTATTCTACCTTATAGGTAGTATGTCCCTTTAAAGATGGTTTCAGGGGCTGCTGCGGTCAGCTAGAGAATCTTGAGCACCATGGATCCATTAGAGCAGTGGTGCGAGGGTGCAGGGTGGATGTACCCACAAGGAGCACAGAGCCAGCACAAGGCCTGTATGGGATGGTTCTAGTCTCCCATTGGCCCTTTGAGTAGACCCTGAACCCCCATCATAAGAAATGGAGAAGAAATTCAGCAAGAGGAGCCTTGCAGTGCTTCCTCTCACTAAACAATTGATGCATTGTTATCTGATAGCCATCAGAGCTGATCTATACAATACCACCAACCAGACTGCTCTGGCAAGACCTGCAATCTCTAAATATGGCCTTTTGGCAATTCTCACTGTGTAAAAGTCACACCTGTGCAGAGGGTCAACGGAAGGCCTACACACTACATAAGTCCTCTAGAGGGTAGGCAGTATGGTCTACTGGCTTGGGAGCTGGCCTGGAGACCTAAGTTCTATTCCCAGCTCTGCTATCTATTTGCTGTGTGACCTTCGGCAACTTCATTTCTCTTGGTTTGATTTCCCCTGCCCGTCTTGCCTATTTATTTTATAAATTGTCTGGGGAAGGTCATAGTCTCTTACTAAGTGTTTATACAGTGTCTAACACAATGGGGTCCCATTCTTGGTTGAGGCTTCTGAGGCAATACCTTAGAAAAATTAATTAGTAGATAGGCCTTGTTCTGGCCCTTTGGATGGGATGAATTTCACCCATTTTTACTCTTTATTTAAATTAGAAAGTAGGTAAATATGAAAACTGCCCTTTCATCATTCACATCTGAGAAGCTTCCCTTGATTTGCCAGTTGATTAATCTGGCACATTGTTCTTATTAAAACAATCCAATTAAGGTGGAAGTGGTGGGCTATTCTCAACAGTTGACAAGAAGGGAGGAAAAATTACTTTTGTAGTGCTAATGAGTTCAATGTAATCAAGGTGGCCCATTTCAAACAGTTGACAAGAAGGTGTGAGTATCAGCAGGGGGGAAAATAGTTTTTGTAATGACCCAGCCACTCCCAGTCTTTATTCAGGCCTAATTTGATGGTGTCCCATTTGCAAATTAATTCCAGTTCTGCAGTTTCTTGTTGGAGTCTGGTTTTGAAGATTTTTTTGTTGAATAATTGCCACTTTTAAGTCTGTTGTTGAGTGTCCAGGGAGATTGAAGTGTTCTCCTACTGGTTTTTGAATTTTATAGTTCTTGATGTCAGTTTTGTGTCCATTTATTCTTTTGCATAGAGACTGGTTTGGCCAATGTACATGGCAGAGGGGCAATGCTGGCACATGATGGCATATATCACATTGGTAGATGTGCAGGTGAA
>NW_020699373.1:6988111-7038324 GCF_002925995.2 Terrapene triunguis | reverse complement strand
GCCCGCACTGCTTCTCGCCGCCCCCATTGGCCCGGGACGGCGAACCGCGGCCAGTGGGGGCCGCGATCGGCCGAACCTGCCACGTCAGCAGGTAAATAAACTGGCCTGGCCCGCTAGGGTGCTTACCCTGGCGAGCCGCATGCCGAACGTTGCCGACCCCTGCTTTACATGCTCTGCCTTAACCTTAGATCTTGATCCCGCAAAACACTGAAACTTCCTGAGAGGTTCTGAGTGCCTTAAACTCCCAGTGAAGTCCACAGCAGGTGAGATTGTTCAGGACCGCCCATGTTCAAGATGTTATTCAGCAAAGCATTACACCAATAATGTCTAATATCATGGGATGTTTTTTCTGAATAGCTGCGAAAGAAAGGAGGCGGTGGCCTTAATTCTACAAGGTGCTGAGTGCCATCTGCAATGTTCTGATAACTCTTCTTTCCATTGGTATTAATGGGAGCAGAGGGTTTTCGGCACTTCACAGGATAAGACCTGACATGTGCAATAAGTAACATTTTGGAAAAAAGCAATCCATATTTGGCATAAAATGATTTCTTTTATTTGAAATTAAATTCATTCACTTGTTCCACTCAGAAAATGTATTGAAATTTTGTGCCATTATCTAACTAAATCTCTGAAGATATTTTTCTTGAAGCTCATGGTAGCTTGCATATATATTTGCATAAGTTTATATAAAATGCGGTGGCTTTTTTATTCCTGACTTATGGTTCCAAATTGCTGCTGAAAATGCAGTTCATGACACACTTTTTACACTGCCACAGAACCTCAAAATACCCATTGATCTGCTTCTTTCAGAACGACCAAGAAATGAATGCTTCAGAAGTTGTATTAAACAAAAATGCCACACCGTATAGCAATCAATTCTGTGCTTTTATAGTTGCTGAAAGACTTGCATTTTCCTCTCTAAATGATCTGGGCTTCTGTACACAGAGATGTCCATCAATCTTTTCAGTTTGCCATTTATTGCAGTCATATTTTATATCAAAAACATGTATAACTAGCTAAATAGCTGATGTATTGCTATTTTACACCAATTTTTCAGACAGGAGAAAAGAATATTCCTTTTACCAAAAGCTTTCTGATGTGTGTATACTGAAAACATACTGATTTAATGACATTTTCAATCCATCCTGGCTTGCTATTGCATTCAAAAAGTACTTAGAGGAGGTAGTATATGAGATTAAGCATGTGCAACAGTGCCATCCTATTCATACTAAACAATATAAATGATGGCATTTTCCCTTTGGCACATATTGATTTTCCCCTGGCTACTGAGTTAAGATTCATACTGCTGTCGTTCTCTTAATTCAGTCTGGTCTGACCCCAACTACGGTAGAGAGAAAGGTCTGAATACTGGCAAAATATACAAAGCACTGTTCAGTTTAACATGAGAGTATTTATTCTGCACTGCAAAGTCAAAACATCAAAATGAAGAACTATTATTTTATGCTTAACAGAACATTTTCATATCTGTGAGAAAGGAATCTGCCATTTCTGTTACCTAACTACCTGTATGGGCCTCAGCATCTCCCAATCATTAATGTGGTTTATCCTTACAAACCCTCTGTGAGATAGGAAAGTATTACTTTGTTGCACAGATAGGGGGAACAGAAGAACAGTATAAATGTGAGTGACTTATTCAAAATCAGAGAGAAAGTTTGTGGCCAAGCAAGGGACTGTGTTAGCCAAATAGGGCCCGTTTCCCCCCGGAGCTTACCTAATTACACCAAGGCGGCACGGAGAGACATAAAGACAGGTACCAGGTTCTTTATTTGTCAGTCAGCTGAGAGGGTGCACCTCGGCTCGTGCCAGAGGAGACACACCTTACATGGGCGACATAGGCCCTTTTTATAATCAGTAACAAACAACTCAGTTCTCATCCTTTTTACGTCATTATGCTGACGAATAGATAACAGGTTACACAGAATACATATTATTTTGGGGAAGGGGATACAAGAGACATCTGTTGCGGATACATTTGTCATTTTGAAGGGAGAACACGGTACGTTCCTTGACCCTTTGCACTAAATACCTTGGGGATGTTTGGGAAAACAGCTGCAAACTAACTATCTCTCTGTTCCCTCCTTATCTCTATTATTTCTGCTAGTGTGAGTGAAACTGCAGCCATCTGCTAGAAACACTGACCAATACATTTCTACTTTAACATGTAAGCAGTTAGCACAGAAGTAGATGAGAGTTCACAAGATGGAGTCTGGGGGTTTCAGATAGGCCCAAAGCAAAAGAGTTTCATCGACACTTTGGCCTTCCGCTCTCCCGAGTTACCTGGTAGCTATGCCTAGTGGATTCCAACAACTGTGTCCAGAGCTTCTTGAGACCCAGTCCAGCACTCGAGACCATCCTTCCTGCCCCTTCTGTGATTCTGCAATGAGAGTTGGATCTCAAAAGTTCGGAAAAGTCAGGTTTAAGGTTGCTCAGGCAACCTTAATTTGGCCTTCTTGGATATATGCATTATGATCAAGTGTTTCATTACATCTGCACATAGCACTTCTTCCACAAGACCACTGTATCAGTCAGTGCTCAGGAAGAATGCAGAAGGAGACAGAATTAAGATTACGTGGGCAACTGTAAATCTTGTATTTCTAACTTTTCAATGTTCAACTTTGCAAACTAAATAACTTTCTTTTAAGATGGCGGGGCGGGGGACAGGGTTGTGTGTGTTTAACTATCTAGAGTCAAAAGCGACAAAGAATCCTGTGGCACCTTATAGAGTAACAGACGTATTGGACCATAAGCTTTCGTGGGTAAATACCCACTTCATCTCATTCATTTGACGAAGTGGGTATTCACCCACGAAAGCTTATGCTCCAATACGTCTGTTAGTCTATAAGGTGCCACAGGACTCTTTGTCGCTTTTTACAGATCCAGACTAACACGACTACCCCTCTGATACTATCTAGAGTCAGTGAAGTTAAGGGGGCAAAGAATCAGCTATCAGACCTTCCCTAAATTTAAGACCATTTCTTTGCATAGAGGTGTGATCACACATGGACAGAGGCTAGTTAAGTCTGGGCTGGAAAGCTGGTTTGCAGGCCAACTCAAAACGATATGGCTGAACTTGAGAGTTTCTGACTTTTCTAAAGGCAACATTTGCTTTGCTGCTGGCAGGATTTTTGTTCTTTCTCTGGCCTTTCATTAACAGCTTCTTTGCTGCCTCATGAACCAGTAGCATGGGGGCAAGAACTCTTGAAATAATGGCAGCATGGTCTGCTGCAGCACAGCTGTTCGCGCACTGCTAGATCTCTCTCGCTAGCTCCCATTTGTATGATGACTTGCCTACCAGGGGAGATGAAGGGGATACTGTGAGAAAGTGAAATGAATCAGCCATACATTTAAATTTGACAGTTCCATTCCTAGATACTTTGGGTGTGTTTAGAGGTCTTTGTTAGGGTAAATTGCAGCCCCCGTCCAGCCAGACACTGTTTGTTAGGATGCAATGGGACCTCCCTTAAATCCAATAGGAATGGGAGAAATTCTATAAGGGACATATGAAGTTCAAAACAATGGTGAAAGATGAATTTATCTTCAAATTTGTAAGGGAATATCACAAAACCTGCTACACTTTCAATGGAATGGTGGTAGAGGCTACATATACATATTTTTATATTGGTGCCCCATATTTCCCCCCCTTTGGCTCAAGCTATCTGCCAATCATTGGGGCCTTGCAGGGTGCAAGCTTGATTCCATTAGGATGAGCAATTGATATGAGTCTGGTATGTTTTTTTTTATCCTGTTTAGTCACCCCAAAAAAGAAAAAGTATGCAAAGTCTTGTTTCCCTGATCACAGTAGAAACACACAACAGCAGATAGCTTCCTTGCTCAGGAATTCCCATCTCTGCCACTCCAGCAGGAACTTTCTCTCTCTCTGCACCTTCTGAGTCATGTTCACAACTCCTCCTTCTGCCTTTCTGCCTCTAACTACCCACCACCTTCAACCACTATCATAGCATTTGCAACCAGGGAAACCCCTCAGCCAAGTCAGAACTAAGTCTCATTGGCCATCCCTGTTCTGAATTCTGGCCCAGAGCATTAATGTATTCTGGGACATGTGGTTCCCAGGTGTCAGGGAACTATTGATGAAGGGATGTTGGGAAAGGGGGCAGGATATATAAGAAGCAGCTTTCCCTTCAGTAGGGAAAAGAACAGGGAAGAGATATCATCTGGTCTCTGTGGTGAGAAGAGAACCATTTGGAACAACAGGGGCTATCATGGTTTCTCCAAGCAAAGGTCCTGGGAGGCTGCCCCAGGAAGCCTGCAATGGGCTAGGGAGAAGGTCTGGAGGTGGGCTGTATGAAGGGTGTGGGTCTGTATGGTGCAGGGCTGCTTGGAATCCTAAACCCAGATAGGGAGCTTCCATTTTTAGTGGGTGAAGTTTATGGAACTTTTTGTTTAGTTGTATTTTTGTTTATGCCATAAGGGAAGGACATTTGTTGGTTTGGCTAAATTGTGTTGTCTTTTGTTTTAAGTTCTCCAGCTGTTTGAATAGAAACTGAGGCAATGGATGGTCTAATGCCAGGCATGCCAGAGTTGCACCATCATTTTTACGTAGGTTCTGAACTTAGCAAAATGAGTTATCCCTTACCTACAAATTACTTGCCAGTTAACTTGTCTTAAATACCATTTCTTCATTCTCTTTATTGGCTGGTTAATAACAGTCACCCACCGTCTAGCCTTTAAGAGCCATCTGATGTCCATAGGCCTACTGGCCTGTCAACATGACAAACTTAAATTAATGATCTAATTGGAAGGATTTTGAAGAATGACTCATGACATTTTCTTAACATTTTGAAAAATATAGCAAGGCAGGGGAATGTTTTATCTGGGTCACTTGACTGCAAACATAAGTTATTCTTTGACCTTTATCTCCTACTTCCCACTTTGAAGAGTTAATAAAACATGCTTTCCAGGGAAAGATCTGCAACTACATTCTGTAGGCAAGAGTAGAAATATTTCACCCTGTTCCAAAACAAATTAAAACTTAAAAGTTTGTCTGTTCTTCCCCACTCCTCCCCCATTTCAGCACTAGTTGACCTTGTATGCAGTGTGAATACAGTAACTTTAATATAAAAGGTGTCTGGATGACTTTTGGTAAGCATCCAAATCCCTGAAGAAACTTTCATAAACTCAGAAACTACTGTGGCTTTGTAGGGTGCACTGCATTGGGAGAAAACTCACTAGCATAGGGTTAAAAACATGTCAAGGGAATTAATGAATTCCTCCCTCCTCCCCCCAATAACTTGACATTTCAACAAAAAAACAGAAATATGCAAAACTTTGACCAGCTCTACCTGTGAGTCTTCAAAATTTAGCTATTTAAAAATGAAAGACATTCTCTAATAAGGCCAAAGCAGCTACCTAATGGTAGCTTGGATCCCAGTCTCAATTAGTCACTCCTCAGGTTGGTTGGGAAAGGACGTTCTTTGAAAGGAGTGTTCTCAGACCAAAGGAGGGGGAATGACAGGGAGTTTCTCATGGGTTCCTGTGACAATTCTCATGCTGAAGGAATAGGGGTGAAGGGCTTTAAAGGGACTCTCATGCAGTCCTCCTTTCCCAAACAAAAATATTTACTTCAGTATGGAATGGGCCCTCTACTGAAGGTGAAAATGGTGGGATCCTTCCTGTGATTCTCCCTTACAGCAATCATTTTAGCCCACGCTCATTTTCTCAGCTATCAAGTACTATTGCCATATTTTCATGTGTCAACTCTGTGACTGAACTGATAGTTCTGTAGTAAATTACAGTAAATCCGGCTACAGTTTAAAGATAAATAGGGTGGAGATTTGGAGGCTCTAGGACAAGGGGTAAAAGTAATTTAAAGGACTAACTGGTACGCCAGAGTCCTGACCGGGGGCGTGGCCTCAACCAGAAGAGGCGTGGCCTCAACCGGAAAGAGGCGGGGCCTTTCATGAATTAAAGGCCCTGGGGCTCCGGCTGTGGCTGGAAGCCCCAGGGCCTTTAAATCATCCTGGAGCTACCAGCTGCAGAAGCGGCTGGGAGTCCCAGGGCTCAGGGGCGAATTAAAGGGCCCGGGGCTCCGTCCACCACGGAGCTCTAGGCCCTTTAAATCACCGTGGGAGCCCTGCCGCTGCAATAGCAGGAGCACCGGGCCCTTTAAATCCCCGCCCAAGCCCGGCTGCAGGAGCCCCGGGGCTCCGGCAGCGATTTAAAGGGCCAGAGGCTCCGGACGCTGTGTGGAGCCCCTGGCCCTTTAAATCCCCAGCAGAGCCCGGCTGCCGGGGCCCTGGGGCTCCGGCCGATGAGCTCAGGTGGGGATTTAAAGGGCCTGGTGCTCCCGCCACTGCGGGGAGCCCTGGACCCTTTAAAGCGTTGCTGGAGCTCCGGCAGCAGGGCTCGGGCAGCGCTTTAAAGGGCCCAGGGATCCCTGCAGCGGCCGGAGCCCCGGGTCCCTTAAATCACCGCTGGAGCCCTGCCGCCACTGCCCCGGGGTAGCAGCGGCAGGGCTCCGGCGGTGATTTAAAGGGCCCAGGGCTCCCGGCAGCAGCTGGAGTCCTGGGCCCTTTAAATTACTACCGGAGAAGCCGGTCCAGTCCGGCACGGCGTACCAGACTGTACCGGCTTACTTTCACCTCTGCTCTAGGAAAACACACAGAATGAGGACAGTAACCAAAAAGCTGTTATAAGTGTAAAAAAAAATAATCTTTTTTTGTATTCTAAGTTATCAGGTACACTCACATCCCCATTGACACAGCATGAGAGAATCCATGCACTGGCCAATGCCATATGCATACTCTCATACCCAAAGATTTTAAAGAGTTGGGTTGATCTCTCAACGGGTGGTCATTGAGAGAACAGTGGTTACTGTTGGCCTCATCCAGTGAGGTCTTCCATGGGTCCTCTTCCCACTTCTACCTAACCAGGGAACCTCTTTTATGTTTTTGTTCTGACCATACCTGACTATATGCATGGGGGTTTCAATTTTCCTTTCCTTATTTGTACTTCCGGGGCCCCATTTGTCATAGGGTTTTTTTTTCTTAGTTCCCCTTATTCTCATTAGCATCAATGCACAGCATGTGTCCACAATAACCTGCAGTCAGAACAGGACATCTCATGATATTACAATCAGGTGGCTTGCAGTCTAGATGGGTACATTACAACGTATTTCCTGTAACATCACCTATTGGCACATCTTTTACAGTAATTTTGTAATTTTACTGGGATAGGGTTATTCCTAGGTTACCCACTCATGTCAAGCATTCTAAAGCACAGTATGGCTAAGCTAACATCTTACAGGCCTCAGCCTGTAGGACTTGCATTCCAACCATGCTTTACTTACATACCTAATACCCACTGGTCAATTTTGTACTTCTATAATCCTACAATTTAAATCTATTTAGCATACATTGATTATGTATGAACAAATTTTTTTTCTTCTGTGAACACAAACTTTCCCAGAAAGTGTTGGTTCTCCTTGAAAAAAAATTTTCCCCCCAGAAGGCCAAAAACGCAAAACCTGAATGTCTCAGTTGCTGAAAACTGAAATTTTTTTGGTTTCCATTATTTGACAAAAGTTGACACTTTTTTCTTGGTGGAAAAATCCAACCAACTCTAGCCAATATGCTTGTTAGACTAAGAATCAAGTAAGTATTGTAGACCTATAATGTCTTGTGATATAATAGCACTCAGAAGTGGTGATAGCAGAGTTGTAAGGAGCTGACAATGGAGTTTTATTAAAGCAAAACCCATTATTTAAGAAATGAACCATCTCTTTGTAGGGAATGATGGGTTTGATTCTTCCACTGTCAATTATATAAAAGAACAAACCTTCCCAGAGTTTCATTGTCCTTCTTACTCACTGTCATGGCCTCTCTTCTCAGAGATGTTAGATCCTGGAAGATAAAAATCTCTTTCCAGCAAATCATATTGTCCCTGTCATCTTGCCAACTCTTTATAGATAACAACTAAGCTGCAACTCTGAACTTAGAAAAAAAAACTCTTTAATGACAGCAAGCTGTGCTTAACCTTATAAAAGCATCTTGCAATGTCTGGGTCATAAAACATTTTCTGCTCTCTCGTGACTGATGTAATTTTACTATGTTTCATCTCTTAACTTTAAGAAATACCAAAATACCTGTACTTGGAGATTGCCAGGATGAACCACACTGTATACATTATGCCATTTCTTAGAACCTGCTTGGTGTACAAAAAAAATTCTTTATTACCTCAATCTCTCACTGCTCAAGAGTGCTTATTATGGTAGTGGTAGGCAGAAAAAGGGGGCAAGAGGAATTTATGACACCCCCTCACCAAAAAAATCCATCACTTGAAAATAAAGCTTGAAGGAATTTGTGGGCTGACAAACACCTGTAAACAATTACTATGGCTTATTTTTGGGCATCCTTACTTCTAGGGAAATTCCCGAAGAGAAAATTTCCAAATCATTTCATGGTGCTTTTCCTATGCACCAAAACGAAAGGGTCCCAAGGATAGCTTTGGAAGAGGTTTGTCCACTAGGAAGAAAGTTGAGAGACTGACAAAGAGAGGAAGGTAACTTTTCAGGCAGCTCATAATGGGCAAGCTAATATATTTTGCTAATTAAATTTAATTTATACACAGCATTTGGAGGAACAGTGGATGGAACTTCAAAGGAGAACCTTCTGTATGCCATGCTTTCACATATTTAGGCCCCAGTTTACCAACACACTTAGGCATGTGCTTTTCTGAAGAGGGGCCCTTTTCAATGAGGTTTTCTTTGGCCCTTTGTTTTTTAAAACAATCCGTATATGTTGTGATTCCATAGTAGAATTAGATACACATTTCCCTTGGTCAGTTCTATTTAGGATTTGGGTAGAGGTAGCAAAGGGGCTGGTCTGTGTTTGATTTGCTGCCTGGGTTTCATAATAGGTTGTGTACACTGCTAAATGCATGGAGTACCCTTGTTACAGTGTATGCCAACTCCACACAGGCCCAACTGATCCCAGAGGGAGTCAGACCAAATGCATAAGTGGAGATGGCACAATGGTTCTGTGCCTGTTCCAAGTCCAGACCCACATACATCACTGGGCGAGTAAGAAATCTATGCAAATGAGTTCTCCACCTCCTTCCCTGCACTGAGAGAGGCTACAAGAGAAGTTCTGCAGTGTGAACTTCCTGTGAAGTACCTGCAGGATATAAAAATGAGGTGCAGGCTGAATCTTTTGCAATGGAAAAACCAAAAAAGTATCTTTTAGTGGAAGTAAGGTTGCTGTGTCTTCTGCCCACTTTCCATCTCCAGTTCTTGTTGGTAATGGAGGGTGGTAGTCTATGAACTAATGGCCATCATCTAAAGTTTTCACCCAAGACTACACAGAGGCACT
Source organism: Terrapene triunguis (assembly GCF_002925995.2). Lineage (NCBI taxonomy): Eukaryota > Metazoa > Chordata > Testudines > Emydidae > Terrapene > Terrapene triunguis. The sequence goes on along the minus strand of NW_020699373.1, from coordinate 7,028,977 downwards.
AGGCGTGCATGCTGATTCCCTAATGTCACCATTTTTGGTCTTGCCTAAGTGGATTGAGTAGGACTGAGTGAAAATTAGAATTTCTATCCTGTAGGAAATTCCAATATTTCAAGAGGGTTTTTTTGTGTTTTCCCAGATTGGGATGAAACTTTTCAGGTCCGTTCAACAAACTAAAATATTCTCATTTGGGTCTATTTTCCCAATGGAAAATTGGAAAAACCTTCAGCAAAAACAAAATTTTCCAGAAGAATTTGCAGAAATTAAGTTTTCCACCAAAATTATTCCAACAGAAAATTCCAGACCAGGTGTATTACAGAGATCATACAGCTGGGATTTGGGCCTTAGACTGTAGGATAAAATCATCACTGGTAGTTTGCAGATGATGCAAATTGGTGTGGTAGATATTGAAGAGGATAGGTCACTGATACAGAGTGATCTGGATTACTTGGTAAACTGAATACAAGAAAACAATTTGTGTTTTAATATGGCTAAATGTAAATGTATACATCTAGGAACAAAGAATGTAGGCCATACATACAGGACAAGGGACTCTATCTGAGGAAGTAATAACGCTGAAAAAGATTTGGGGGTCATGAAGGACAATCAGCTGAACATGAGGTCCCAGTGTAATGCTGTGGCCAAAAGGGCTAATGTGATCCTTGGATGCATAAACAGGGAAATCTCAAATAGGAGTAAAGAGGTTATTTTACCTCTATATTTGGCACTGGTGTGACTGCTGCTGGAACTGTATCCAGTTCTGGTGTCCTCATTTCAAGAAGTATGATGATAAATGGAAAGGGTTTCAAAGAAGAACCACAAGAGTGATTAAATGATTAGAAAACATGCCTTATAAAGATAGACTCAGGCAGCTTAATCTTTTCAGCTTAATATAGAGAAAGTTAAAGGGGTGACTTGATTGATCTATACATTCCTACATGGGGAACATATTTGATAATGAACTCCTCAGTCTAGCTGAAAAAGGTATAACACAACTGACTGGCTGGAAGTTGAAGTTAGATAAATTCAGACTGGAAATAAAGTGTAAATTTTGAACAGTGGGAGTAACTAATCATTGGAACAATTTGCCAAGGGTAATGGTTGATTCCCCATCACTGGCAATTTTTAAATCAAGATTTGATTGTTTTTTTTTCTTAAAAAAAAAGAAAAAAAATCTGCCCTAGGAATTATTTGTGGGAGGTTCTCTGGCCTGTGTTATGCAGGAGGTCAGACTAGATGATCTCAATTATCTCTTCTGGCCTTGGAATCTGTGAATAGTACAGGATTTATCAGATGACAAAGTTCCTACCACTGTAGGGCAAACCCTGTACATCATATTCTGGCAAGACTGCTACTGTTGTCAACTAGAGTTTTTATGCAGTGTTGTTGCAGCTGTGTTGGTCCCAGGATATTAGAGAGACAATACAAGCTTCCCAATACACACAAAGATGCACAAAATACACAAGGGAACCCAGGCAGACCCAATCTGGCCACAGCACTCTTATTGAAGGAATATCAGGATTCCTATTAACCATCCTCAAACCACTCCCCGCACAAAGGGCTAGCTTCCTCCAGGACACAACCAACATCCTCCACGTACTCTGCAACATTAACAACCTCCCTCAGAATGCCATCCTTACTATCATGGGTGTCACTTCCCTATACACCCACATAGCTGCCTGCCTCAAATATTTACAAGACAATGGGCAACCCTCAGATATCCACCCCAAACACATCACCAAACTCATCCATTTAATCTTAACCTAAAGCAATTTTACATTCAACAACAAACACTTTGGCCAAACCATGAGAACTACCATGGGTACTAAGATGGCTCCCCAATATGCCAACCTACTCGTGGGTCAACTTAAAGAAGAATTTCCTGAAAAATGCACCACAGAACCAACGATATACCTGAGATACTTCAATGATATTTTCATCCTCTGGCCAGACATCTTAAACTCCCTCATAGATTTTCATCACAAGTTCAACACTCACCACCTGTCTATTAAACTCTCTCTGGAACACTCCCACACTAACGTCAACTTCTTGGAAACCATGATCAGCTTCAATAATGGAAACCTAGAGACAACTATATACAAGAAACCCATGGATCACAATACCTACCTTCATAGATCCAGTAACCACCCTAAACACACCAAGAAATCAGTTATCTTTAGCCAGGCACTCAGATACCACAGAATATGTTCCAAGAAGAAAGTCTAGGATATGCACTTTAATGCACCCAAAACCACCTTCACCAAACAAGGACCACTCCACCAGAGAAGTAGATCACATCATGGAATAAGTCATCCCAAACCCCTTGCTTCAGTACAGAAATAAAGCAGCCTCTGACCACACACCCATAATTTTCACCTACTACCCCACATTGGAACCCATACAGGATAGCATCAAACAAGTACAACTTATATTTGATGGGTACCCCATCCTGAAAGAAACCTTTCCTGAAGGCCCTTTTCTGGCATTCAAGCAACTCCACAATCTCTCCAAGTTCATTGTCAGAAGCAAGCGCCCCATGGACCAGGACACACCAACTCAAAGCAGTACCAAACAGTGCCAGAACAATAGATGCAAACATATCTTCATGACAGACATGTATCCACTCACTACTACAATAAGTAACACCTCCACAACATAATCAACACACCTTTCAAGATCCAATGGATCCTACACATGCCTATCATAACGTGGTGTACTTCATCCAGTGCACTAAATGCCACAATAACAACTGTGTGGGTGAAACCAGACAGTCATTACACACTTGAATGAACTCACACAGGAAAATAAAAGACAAATTCATCCCATCACAGGTGGGGGAACATTTTTCACAAAGCGATCATTCTATATCTGACTTATCAGTCCTTATCCTCAAAAGAAACCTGCACAACACTTATAAAAAAAATGAGCCTGGGAGCTTAAATTCATAACTTTGCTACATACTAAAAATTAGTTTTGTATTTAGCTATGCCACTCATAGTACCTTTCCCAAACCTGAAGAAGAGCTCTGTGTAAGCTTGAAAGTTTGTCTTTCTCATCGACAGAAGCTGATCCAATAAAAGATATTACCACACTTGCCATTTCTCTCAATTAGAGCTTGGCAATCACAATTCAGGAAAGATCTAAAGATACAAGACATTGACCACATCTATTTACAATAGCCCTTATTCAAAAAGTCAACATTTACCAATAATTACTATAGTTATCTGCTCTTCTATGCAGAGGCGAATACTGCAGTATCTCTGATGCTACTTCCATATAATGGATGTCCTTAACTATTTACTGTAAGAAAAAGTATTGCAAGTAGTAATGATATTGCCCATTATACCTAGAGGGGTTACTTTTTTGTTCTGGCATACCTTACTCAATGGTAAAAGTAATTTTTTTTAAGGCGGTCATACTGCTACTGTGGCAAATGCTGGCTTTTCAATGGCAGACTTTTTATTTGATTTGAAATACATATTTGTGTTTGGAAAAATGAATTCAGTCCTATGTATTTTACCTATGTTATTATTACATTAAAAAGAGAATCTGATACCATTTCTCTCTCATTGCATAACAACTCATTCACAGTGTAAACAGCAAAAGATCTGGGCAGATTTTTCATTCAGGGCTTGTTTCTGTATTGTACACAGAGTGTCTCACTAAAGATTTAAAAGTGAAAAAAAAATAAAGCAAAAAAAAAATTGAGTATTCTATATAAGTTCTTATACTACCCTCATCACTGTAGGATCAAAATGCCTACCAATAGTGAATTAAGGGATGTTAGTAACATCTGTCTTCTCAGGGAGAGAATTGTGTAGTATAATGTAGTGTCCTGTTTTTGGATGGTTTGTTAGTTTATTAAATGTCCATTCTGCTATATTTGTTAGAGAAGGAAAGGTCGGAAAAAAGTGCACCTTTCACTTGGAGAAGGTAGAGAGGTTTGAGATGGTCAGAAGAAGTTATTATAAAACATACCAAAAATGCCCCAAATTTAACTGCTGTCTTGAAAATTGTGGAGAGGGCCAGAAGAATGGAAAGATAATTTGTTCGCTTGTAAAAATGTAATAAGAAAAGCCAAAAAGGAGTTTGAAGAACAGCTAGCCAAAAACTCAAAAAGTAATAACAAAATGTTTTTAAAGTACATCAGAAGCAGGAAGCCTGCTAAACAAACAGTGGGGCCCCTGGACGATCGAGATACAAAAGGAGCACTTAAAGATGATAAAGTCATAGCGGAGAAACTAAATTAATTTTTTGCTTCAGTCTTCACGGCTGAGGATGTTAGGGGGATTCCCAAACCTGAGCCGTGCTTTGTAGGTGACAAATCTGAGAAATTGTCACAGATTGAAGTGTCATTAGAGGAGATTTTGGAATTAATTGATAAACTTAACAGTAACAAGTCACCAGGACCAGAAGGCATTCACTCAACAGTTCTGAAAGAACTCAAATGTGAAATTGCAGAACTATTAACTATGGTTTGTAACCTGTTCTTTAAATCAGCTTCTATACCCAATGACTGGAAGATAGCTAATGTAAAGCCAATATTTAAAAAGGGCTCTAGAGGTGATCCTGGCAATTACAGACCGGTTAGTCTAATGTCAGTACCAGGCAAATTAGTTGAAACAATAGTAAAAAATAAAATTGTCAGACACATAGAAGAACATAAATTGTTGGGCAAAAGTCAACATGGTTTCTGTAAAGGGAAATCATGTCCTACTAATCTATTAGAGTTCTTTGACGGGGTCAATAAACATGTGGATAAGGGGGATCCAGTGGACATAGTGTACTTAGATTTCCAGAAAGCCTTTGACAAGCTCCCTCACCAAAGGCTCTTACGTAAATTAAGTTGTCATGGGATAAAAGGGAAGATCCTTTCATGGATTGAGAACTGGTTAAAAGACAGGGAACAAAGGGTAGGAATTAATAGTAAATTCTCAGAATGGAGAGGGGTAACTAGTGGTGTTCCCCAAGAGTCAGTCCTAGGACCAATCCAATTCAACTTATTCATAAATGATCTGGAGAAAGAAGTAAACGGTGAGGTGGCAAAGTTTGCAGATGATACTAAACTGCTCAAGATAGTTAAGACCAAAGCAGACTGTGAAGAACTTCAAAAAGATCTCACAAAACTAAGTGATTGGGCAACAAAATGGCAAATGCAATTTAATGTGGATAAATGTAAAGTAATGCACATTGGAAAAAATAACCCCAACTATACATACAATATGATGGGAGCTAATTTAGCTACAACTAATCAGGAAAGAGATCTTGGAGTCATCGTGGACAGTTCTCTGAAGATGTCCATGCATTGCGCAGCGGCAATCAAAAAAGCAAACAGGATGTTGGGAATCATTAAAAAAGGGATAGAGAATAAGACAGAGAATATCTTATTGCCCTTATATAAATGCATGGTACGCCCACATCTTGAATACATGCGTACAGACGTGGTCTCCTCATCTCATAAAAGATATACTGGCATTAGAAAGGTTCAGAGAAGGGCAACTAAAATGATTAGGGGTTTGGAACGGGTCCCATATGAGGAGAGATTAAAGAAGCTAGGACTTTTCAGCTTGGAAAAGAGGAGACTAAGAGGGGATATGATAGAGGTATATAAAATCATGAGTGATGTGGAAAAAGTGAATAAGGAAAAGTTATTTACTTGTTCCCATAATATAAGAACTGGGGCCACCAAATGAAATTAATGGGCAGCAGGTTTAAAGCAAATAAAAGGAAGTTCTTCACACAGTGCACAGTCAACTTGTGGAACTCCTTGCCTGAGGAGGCTGTGAAGGCTAGGACCATAACAGGGTTTAAAAGAGAACTAGTTAAATTGATGGAGGTTAAGTCCATTAATGGCTATTAGCCAGGATGGGTAAGGAATCGTGTCGCTAGCCTCTGTTTGTCAGAGGGTGGAAATGGATGGCAGGAGTGAGATCACTTGATCATTACCTGTTAGGTTCACTCCCTCTGGGGCACCTGGCATTGGCCACTGTTGGCAGACAGGATACTGGGCTGGATGGACCTTTGGCATGGCCATTCTTATGTTCTTATGCATCTCATCCTCGGGCTTCAAAGAAGACAATATTTGAAAAACTGATTTTTACTCCCTCTCCCCTCCAAAATTAACTCTATTTAGCCTACACTGGAAATCAGAAAATATAAACACACTTAAAAGAGGAAACCTAGTTTACAAAGCTAAGTATGGAAAGCAAATATATTTTTGCACAATATCTCTGGTTAATTATTAAGTAAAGGGATCTGGTTGTTAACAGTGTGCATTATATGGTTTAAATATCACTCCTGGGGCATTACAAGACAGAAGTGGGTACATTTTTATCTTATTATTCCCTAAAATTCCCTTATTTTTAGGTGGAATGTCTTTATCATTGCAAACTCCCTGAGAGTGTTGGAACTACTATGCTGTGAGTCTTCAGAATTATCCTTGCCCTGTTGAATGCTGAATGGCCAATCACAATGATCCTCTAGTATAAACTGGGATTTTTTGGAGCTGTGTAATGTTGTTAATGTTACTAAGGGAACAGGGAGCAGGTGGAAGCACCATCTGTCATCTCTACCTCAACTGGTAATTTACATAAAAGTTTTAAGAACAGCAGCTTAGCACAGAAGCAATCAAAGTAGCAGAGTAAACTGAACGTAAAATCACTGAAATAATTACTGATACCTAATACTTTTGTCCCTGCTGGTTTCTCCTTGTTTTACATTGTTTCCAAATAAGCATGGAGTTGGAAGGAGGATGCCAGATGGACATGGAAAAAGGAGACATAAAAAAACATGTGGACTCCTTTTCCTCAGCGTTTAGGGGACAGTTATGACACATTGACACGGAGCAATATTGCTAGCTAGCTGCAATTTGCCAAACTAACAGAAATACCAACTTCTTTGTTTACTTTCCCTAGTTCCAACTTTTGTTGCAACTTTGGGCCAGATTCTCAGCTGGTACAAATCAGCATTGCTCAACTCAAGTGAATGGAGCAATTTACAATCGCTGAGAATCTGGCCCAGTGTTTTACTTTTCTTCATCTCATTTCTCTCTTTTTTAAATGTACATCTTAGCATAATTTTAATGTCAATTTCATACTTCTAGTTAGTGCTGTTAGCTGACTGCTTAAAATTTTGGAGGAGTAAGACAAATACAGATACATTCAGACCTTTTAGAACAATTCCTCTCCCTCTTTTAAAGTAAAAGGGCATTCATTCTGTGTTGTATGCTTGTATCAATTATCTGTTCCAGACATGGTTATTTATGGAGTTGAGCAAAAAAAGAGGAAAACATTTTTCAAAAAATATTTGTTCAAATTCCAAATGCTCATGACCTTTTCAAGTTAGTTCTGCCCTAACCTTTTAAATTTCATTTAAACTTTACTAATATGAATACTCATGAAAAGTGAATTAAGCACAAGTGCTCTCTGATTTTCTAAAAGCAAATCTTGAATTGCATATTCAATATTTGTGATTTGAGAGTCACCAAGGTTGAGTGAGCGAGTCCTGGAGTAGGAATCAGGAGACCTGTGATCTAGTCTTGTTTCTGCCACTGACCTTCTCTGCAACCATGGGCAAGTCACTATACTGCTGTATGCTTCTCTTTCCATTCCCATCCTTCATCATGTCTATATAGATTGCAAGCTCTCTGGAAGAGGAACCCATTGTGTGTTTGTATTGTATATAAAATATGTAGCGCAAAGGGGCTTCTCTGTGAGTTGTAGCCTCAGATGCTACCATAATACAAATAAGTATGCCAGTCAAGGAAAATAAACAATAGCATGATTTCAGGGCCGGCTTTAGAGCGATTCAGCCGATTCCCCAGAATCGGGCCCCGCAACATCCCGAAGGAGCTGCCGCCGAAGTCCCGCCACTGTCTTCGGCGGCAGCTCAATCGCTGCCTCAGAGGAAGGACCCTCCACCGAAGTGCTGCCAAAGGCACTGGCAGCCAATTGAGCTGCCACCGAAGTCCCGGCACTGTCGGTGGCGGCAGCTCAATTGTTGCCGCTATCTTCGGCATTTCAGCGGAGGGTACTTCCTCCGCGGAAGTGATTGAGCTGCCGCCAAAGACAGCGGCGGGACTTCGGCAGCAGCTCCTTCTAATCGTGCCCCGCAGTGCTTAAAGCCTGCCCTGCATGATTTATCAACACAGCATGCATTTTGAAATTCAAATATTCTCCACAGCCCATTTGTAAATGATTCACATAGGGAAATACATTCCATTATGGCTTTCGTGACAAACTTTCAGATAATGAATTTGAGAATTTCTCTGTTTTCAAACAATTCATTGAGACAAAATTGAACAATTAATTAATTATGAGCAATTTACCTCACATTGTTTTATCGCTGATTAATTACACTATCTTCTGTAACTCTTCTTTCTTTGATCTTCATCATCTTACATAGATGAAGGCCATTTGGCTTAAAGTCATGATAAACTCATGATAGAGGTGGTGATGACTGATCAGGGGAAGGATAGAGAGGAGCTAGTGAACTCTATGGCCATCCACTTTATCAAGGTTGTCCATCATTCCCTGTCAGAGGAGTCCACAATCTCTTCATCCTTCTAGATTAATTTGTGCTCCTGGATTCCCTGATAGCAACAGTGGGGAGTGACAATGTCTTTCGTCCTTGTAGGTCGTAAGGCAATGCTTCTTTCCTCTGTGATGCATATCTTGCCATGACTGAGTATATCTTGAGTTACCACTAATGAAATGAGCTGCAACTCGGGCTAACTACAAAAGAACCAGATGAGAGTATATTGCAGCTGTGCTGTGCATTGTGTGCCAACTGGGTGATGTTCATCTACTGCTTACTTTTCACATACCCTGAAGAGGCCTCACATCCTAATCAACTGTCTCTGTCGGATTTGCTGTAGAAATGGTATTCATCTGGAATGCCTATGTTAATCCTCCAAATGGTGAGGCTCAAGAAACAGCAGGTCAAGACATTGCTTGTGGCAGGCCCTTGTCTCAGGAATTTACTATCACTCAATATAATCACCTAATCCCCTAGCCTGAATACATTTAGAAAGCAGGGTAAGATTTTTTTCCCTAGGCACTGTGATAACAATTATCCCCATTTCTCTATTATTGAGTTCACTGACCAGTACTTCCTCTTCTGAGTCCTGGGTTATTAGCTTCTGAAATGTTAGTGCCTTACTATAAGTGACACCGTGTGTGTCCACATACTGCACTTGTGCATGTCATATATAAACATTTGTAGTAATGAGCATATAACTTGTGGATAATAGGGCAGTTTGAATAATCATAGAACACTTGGCAAATCATTGTTTTAGGATTTGATAGGAGGTAAGTGGTCATTTGATGCAATCTTACCATCTAAAGACTTTTGTAGTAGCAGCTGCTGAAGATTTGGGGAAAGAAGTGGGAAGGGGTATTAAGTCATTAGATCTCAGAAGATGTTCAAAATAAGGTTATGTGTTATAGTCCAATACTAATCCCCTTCTAGTTCATTTTTTCACTACTGGTACAACATGTTTATCAGCAAAAGAGCATTAGAAACTGCGTAGTGCACAGAATTTTGTGCTATCATTTGAAAACTAAGCAGGATTTCTCTACCTGCTGTGTTTAATTTCAGAATCGAGTACTATCATTACGAACATAGACACCTGTTTGCTCTTTCATTTTTGAATCACCTCATACCAATGTTATCAAAAATTACAAACACCTCCTGGAGGAACAATCGCCCCTTCATTTACCCCTTCCTCTGTGTAAATTGATGTGTCTGATATATGACCCATACAGAGGACATTTCTGTGCTTTTTTGTTTGTTTGTTTTTTAAAACCCATTGGGAATACCTGTCCTTATCACTCCAGAAAGTTAGGTTATGTTACTGAGCAAGGATAAATAGCCAAGAAGAGAGTAAATACTGGAAAAAATATACTTCATAGCAAGCCTTTTTATTTATTTATTTGCTTTTCAGTGGAAATCTGGAGGAGCAATAGTCTACACAGGAAATGCTTACGAATGGTCAGACTTCTCTGGAGCGTTTAATATACTTACTCTGGCAGAGAATAAAAATACATATGGGGCAAATTCTGGTGAGGATGTGCATAGATGTATGCACTAAAATCTATGAGTAGGAGGGGATGCAATGGGTGAGATTTGTCTGCTATGGGCTACCTTCCACCTCAGTGGATCTATACCATTACAGGTCCTCCATCACCTGTGCCATAGACAATTACTCCAGTAGGACTTGGTAGGCAGCAGGTGTGGAACATGCATTCATAGCCATATTTCACTAGTGGAACCTATTCTCCCTTCTTAGCTAAGATTTGTTGTGCGGAAGCTCTGATTGAACTGGGGGGAGAATTGAGCAGGGCTCAAAACCCAGCCCTGTTTTGGGCTGACATTAGTGATACAAAGACACTTATTAATAATAGAGAATCACAGGACTGGAAGGGACCTCGAGCGGTCATCTAGTTCAGTCCCCTGCACTCATGGCAGGACTAAGTATTATCTAGACCACCACGACAAGTGTTTATCTAACCTGCTCTTACAAACTTCCAATGATGGAGATTCCACAACTTCCCTAAGCAATTATTCCAGTGCTTAACCACCCTGACTGTTAGGAAGTTTTTTCCAATGTCCAACCTAACACGCCCTTCCTGCAATTTAAGCCCATTGCTGCTTGTCCTATCCTTAGAAGTTAAGAAGAACGATTTTTCTCCCTCCTGCATATAACAACCTTTTATGTACTTGAAAACAGTTATCATGTCCCCTCTCGGTCTTCTCTTCTCCGGACTAAACAAAACCAGTTTTTTAAGTCTTCCCTCATAGGTCATGTTCTCCAGACCTTTGATCACTTTTGTTGCTCTTCTCTGGACTTTCTCCAATTTGTCCACCTCTTTCCAGAAATGCAGCACCCAGAACTAGACACAATACTCCAATTGAGGCCTAATCAGCGTGGAAGAACTACTTCTCATGTCTTGCTTAAAACATTCCTGCTAATGCATCCCAGAATGATGTTTGCTTTTTTTTGCAACAGTGTCACATTGTTGACTCATAGTTAGCTTGTGATCCACTATGACCCCCAGATCTTTTTCTGCGGTACTTCTTCCTAGGCAGTCATTTTCAATTTTGTGTGTGCAACTGATTGTTCCTTCCTAAGTGGAGTACTTTGTATTTGTCCTTATTGAATTTCATCCTATATACTTCAGACCATTTCTCCGGTTTGTACAGATCATTTGAATTTTAATCCTATCCTCCAAAGCATTTTCAACCCCTCCCAGCTTGGTATCATCCACAAACTTTATAAGTGTACTCCCTGTGTTTATGCCATTATGTAAATCACTGATGAAGATATTGAACAGAACCAGATCCAGAACTGATCCCTGCCAGATCCCACTTGATATGCCCTTCCAGCATAACTGTGAACCACTGATAATTATTCTCTGGAAATGGTTTTCCAACCGGTTATGCACCCACGTTATAGTAGCTCTATCTAGGTTGTATTTCCTTTGTTCATGAGAAGGTCATGCGAGACAGAATCAAAAGCCTCACTAAAGTTAAGATGTACCACATCTACTGCTTCCCCCTATCCACAAGGCTTGTTACCCTGTCAAAGAAAGCCGCTAGGTTGGTTTGACATGATTTTTTTTCTCAACAAATGCATGCTGACTGTTGCTTATTACCTTATTATCTTCTAGGTCTTTGCAAATTGATTGCTTAATTATTTACCCCATTATCTTATCTTTCTGGGTACTGAAGTTAAGATGACTGGTCTGTAATTTCCTGGGTTGTCCTTATTTTCTTTTTTATAGATTGGCATTATCTTTGCACTTTTCAAGTCCTCTGGAATCTCTCCCATCCATGACTTTTCAAAGATAATCGTTACTGGCTCAGATATCTCCTCAGTCACCTCCTTGAGTATTCTAGGATGTATTTTATCAGGCCCTGGCAACTTGAAGACATTCAACTTGTCTAAGTTAGTGTATACCTGCTTCTTGGAAGGATTCCAATGGTTTGTGTCATGCAGCCAGAATTTGGTAATCGAGCTGGATTATGACTTGAATTTGCAGCTGGTGCCAGGGTGATGAAAGCCTAGTGCTGTAGCAGGAGCCAAAAGGACAACCTTGTCTGATGTAGTGGGAAATCTGCAAACTTTGTGCAGAGTGCACTCACCCCAAATCCCTCCAGTTCAGCAGTTCTGCAGTAAATGATGGCCTGTTCTCCATCTCCATCCATTCTGTTATTCCACAGCACCTGTTTTAGAAAAGTAATTAAACTGTCTTTATTCACTTGGTCCAAACCCTGATGTGGCTGGCCTCCATTCCTGTGCCCCATTGGGGATGGAGGCTCCTTGTTCCTTCTCTTCCCCACTTTCTTGTGCACCAGTGGTGCCAGACACACTACCCTTAATGTTTAAACTGTGAACTTGTGATACGTGGTTTTTTTAAGTCTAGAAGCATTAAGGCCCCAAATAATTACCAGCTGTCCTGTATCACCCAATTTACTCATCTAACTGCTGTGAATCTCCAGACTACGTGCACAGTGTTGGTCTGATCCAAAGCCCATTGAAGTCCCTGGTAGTGTTTTTAATGATGTCAGTGGGCTTTGGATCTAGTCTAATCCCGAATGTCTAAGTATAAAGCTTTATCACAGTTAAATTGGAATGACATATTCATGAGGAGATGAAGAGACAGAGGGCTGGTCCACACTACCCGCCTGATTTGGCGGGTAGAGATCGATCTTCTGGGATCGATTTATCGCGTCTCATCTGGACGCGATAGATTGATCCCAGAAGCGCTCCCCCGTCGACTGCGGAACTCCTGCTCGCCGAGAGGAGGAAGCGCTGTCGACGGGGGAGCCTGCCTGCGCCGCGTGGACCCGAAGTAAGTAAATTTAGTTCGATCTAGGAAACGTCGACTTCAGCTACGCTATTCTCGTAGCTGAAGTTGCATTTCCTAGATCGATCCCCCGCCCCAGTGTGGACCTGCTCTCTGATCATTGAGCAAATTATTTGCTGTGAATTATTTACACTGCTGTGTTCTTTATCCAGTGATTGACAGGAAATACCTGACCCAGAGGTGGCTTTTGCTTTTATAAACTATGAATATGAAAATATAATTAAGTAATTACTTTTCTGTTTAGTTATAATGGGCAGGAATATGGTGTTCTGTTCACAGTGCTAGTCTTTTCCTAGCAAAGACTGCTAAATAAACCTAAAGGGAAGCAACAATGCATTTACATTTTTTTTATTTTGTGTTTGTGTAGTATTATACTAACATATAAACTATAATCATACACAGAGTACCTTATCAATGCTATTGGTCAGATGACCTCAAATAAAGTTGGAATAGGTTCTTCCATGCCTACAGAAACATTCTGCTATCTTAATATATTCACAAAAATGTTTGATCTGTTTCTTATTTCTGAATCTATTCCAGATTTTCCAGTCAATAATCATGCAAAGTGTCATTGTAGTCATACAAACAACCCTATGCCATCACATTTTCACTACCTGGTTCCCTAACACAAATTACTCTGTGATTCTGTAAGGGGATTTCTCCTCCTACTGTGAAATTGGACATAGGGACTACTCCCATGTTTGATGCTTAAAAGCCAGTGCAGAAATCTTTGACACCCTGACCTGTGTGCATGTAGGTACATACACATATCTGGTGTGAGAGGGGTGTAAGAAAACATCTCGTTAGCATGTTAATTTCTTCTTAACCCTAAATGGCCTCATTATTTTAGCAGAATACTGTTGCATCCAATAATAAACTCACTCAAATAAATATAATTTACAGTGGCTAATCAAGGCTGTGGTACTAGGTTATCAGGGTAGCCAAGCCTATCTACTTCTAATGAATAGATCAATCAGAAATACTGATGTTTTGCTACAGCCCTACCGAGAAAAAACATCTGCCCTCCCACATGGCTTCCAAGAACCTACAAGTTCTAACTAGGTTTTGTGTTATAATGAAAACCCCAAAAGCACTGGAACTGCAAATCCATCAGCCATTGGAGGGCTTATGATGTGTTTTTCACTTTGATGGGGAAATTGTGTTGGGTGCTTTCAACCCAAAAGTTCATGGTCATATTGACTAAAGTCTCTGTATAGGCAATCATATTCATCCTCAAGCTCCTATATCTTGATGATAGTTTATCATCTTCTAGTCTATAGATACAAAGAAGTATGGTCTAAACTAACATAGACCAACTTAAAGCTAAAGATGATAAGTAGCACTCTGACATCACAGTGCTGTAAAGATGTGTATCTTGACTTTATACATATAAGATAATCTTTATATATACGTAAAAAATAAATTGAGGTCTGTCCTGAACAATCTGTCTATCGATGTTTCTATAGCTCTTCCCAATGGCAGTGGATTATCAAAACAAATGGGAAATACAGTTCTTTATAAAGACAGAAGAAATACTTATTTTTGTAATAATCTGTTACTGTTATCTGTCCACCAAGCATTTTCAATTCAGCACCTTGCAAATGGGGAGGGGAGGGAATAAGTATCACTTTTGCTTTGACCTGCATGTACTGAATAAAGCATCATATTATTAGTAACACATTTTACTTACTCATAGCTCTGCACTAATTCAAAAATCATTTACAGTTCATATTTCATCTTATTGTTTCCATAAGTATTTTTCACAGCAACTCACAAATTCAGATTTATCCTACAACTTCATACTTCTTCACAACAAGCTCAGCATATCTATTCATTTTTTTCCATACAGAAAGTGGTGAATAATAGAGCAATGAGTGACAAAGTACTCATGTGAAAATGCAATTATATTCAAAACGTATTTCCCCCCCAGAATTCTAATCACTCTTGTCATAAAATTACTGGGAAACTGTGTGGACAATACAAGCCAGTTCGTACAGACCTTTGAATTTGGGAAGAAGGTGCATTAAAATTAGATCCAGGCTGAACAAGAACAGGTCATTGGAGTAAGCATTTTGATGCAAATAGAAAAAGAAAAATTTCCTGCAATAATGAAAGAGGCTCAAAGGAGTTCAGAATGACTGTCTATGAGAATTCCATTCCACCCTATACAGTACACACCACCTATCTCTTCTCATGCTCTGTCCAAACTCATTAGAAAGGTAATTGCAACTGTCTGCTCAAATACTACACAACAGCAATTGCATTTTTCCCCCTGTCCTTCCTTTCCCATTTGCAGGTAATCTCTGCACTGTGTCTGCAGATGATAAGAGGCAAAGTATGCAAACACTGTATTCCATCTAGCCACCAGTCTATTCAGTTCTGAGCCTAGAGACTGGCAATAAATGTATTTAAAACAGATTGTAAAGAAGTATTGGTGTACTTAGTGGGAGTTTAGTCACGTGAACTCCAAAATCCAGTAAAGCCAGGGTTACTTTCCATTGTGAAAGGGAAACAGCTGTAAAAATGTCTAGACGTAGTAAGCATTTAATAAGCCACTTATGCGTCACTGTGAGAAGAAGCCATAGAGACAAAAATATATTTCCAATATGGAATATTTGATTAAATATTCTTCACTGTACATGTGCACAGAATTGAGCTAATTAAATACCACTCAACACATTGTATCAAATTGGCAGCATTTAAAAATACATTAAACATAGTGGGCCAAATTCGTCCCTTCTGTAACGCCATTAAAATTAATGGGGGTACAGTAAAGATGAGCTTAGTCTATTACATTAATGTTTTAAGTACTATATTGTTTTAAATATGCATGTATGTGTTCGTTGCAATTTATTCTACAATCGGCCCTTTTGAGCATATGCAAAAATAAGTAATAGAGCAAAGAGATAAAGATCAATGTCTGAAACATTCAATCCTCTCAGCCCTACCACACTACTTTTATGCCTTCATCCAGTACATCCAAGTCAAAAAATAATCCTGAGAGAAAAGATGAGCTTTGTAGCATGACTTGCCGGTCAACAATGGTGAGGCAAGATCATCAGTTGGTGTAAATCAGTGAAGCAAATTTGACGTCAATGCTTATTTACATCAGTGGAGGATCTGTCTTCTCCTCATGGTTTAGTGGAGCACAAGGGCTGAAGTCCTTTCCATGAAAGCCCTGCCTCCAGACTCTTCCTGGTTAAAGCAGGGAACAATGAACAGGAGGGATAGCTCAGTGGTTTGAGCATTGGCCTACTAAACCCAGGGTTGTGAGTTCAATCCTGGAGGGGGCCATTTAGGGATCTGGGGCAAAAATCTGTCTGGGGATTGGTCCTGCTCTGAGCAGCGGGTTGGACTAGATGATGTCCTGAGGTCCCTTCCAACCCTGATATTCTATGATTCTAAGTCAAGTGCCTCAGCTGATTTTCTCTGTTGCAGTATCATGGGGGGGGGCAGTCTGACGTACCCAGGACCTGAACCATTTTTAGAGCTTCAAAGGCTGAACACAACACCTTACACTGTACCTGGAAATGAACTGGAAGCCAGTGAAGCTCATGGTGCATAGATTTAATGCTCCCTGAGAGAAGTACCAAGAAGCAAGAGAGCCGCTGCATTTTGTATTAACCGTATTTTTCAGGTGACTCCATGTGGAGGACACTGCAACAATCCATTCTGGTGACAAAAGCAAAAATAGCTGGGGTGAAGTCTTACATCCAAAAGAAAAGCTTACAATATCGAAGCCATTCAAAAATGATTGAAGTGATTTAGGGATCCAAAAGCAAGCCCACTAGCTTGTGAACCTGAATAACTGGAAGTGGGAATACACCCTATTGATAAAACCAATGTCATCTACGTTATTCCTTCCTATCCCCCAGCCAGGTTACATTTATCTTGGACTTGTCTGGGTTTAGCCTCAGCCATCTTGTTGCCATCCAAATCATGTTCCTGGATGGGCAATCTGAACTGAGTGCAGTGCAATGGAGAAATGCAGCAAGGAAAGTGAAACTCAGCATCTGATTTTTTTCATTAGAAATGTATGGGCTATGAGAGAGAGTGCAACTATTGAAAGAATTTGGTGCAAAAGCACAATTGTGCCCAGGTTTACTCGAAATCCTGAAACAGAAAACATTTTTGCAGTTCTGTGCATCAGTTTTATTTGTCAGAGAGCCTGTCGTCTCCTGCAAAAGTTCCCAATCCTTATGAGACAGCATCTACCATTCTGCAGTATTCAGGTTATAAACAGTTTGTCATAATAATTATTTGAGCAACTGCAGAAGTCATTAATACTGAAATGCAGAAGTGGATTACTTAAATGTGTAATTTTTTTATCCTAAAGGATAAAGTTCATGGGGGAGGGGGAATTATAAGCTTTATTTTACCTTCTTTGGTTGTATCTAAAACCAGACTTGCATGATGAAGAATTTGTCTAGATTGAGTCGACACCCAAAGATGCTGTGGACATGACTAGAATTTCATGGTAGGCTATTGTTCTAGTGTGATATGAAGATATGAAGGGTGGTTTTAATGCAGTTTAAACACCCCAGGACTAACAGCCCAGGAACAGTGTTCCTTTATTCTCAAGTCTTATCAGACAGCACCTTGTTAGATCTGATTTGTACTGACATTATGTCCATTACTAACTGTGCCAAGGAAGTTATCAGTGAAACTGCATCATTAAATTATTTAATGCAAATGACAATGTCCTGAAAACATTTTTGTGGTGTGCATGATTTCTGGAGCTAGTCACTATTCTATTTCTCATTTTCTGATTTTAAAAAAAAGTATATAAAAACCAGTCTGTAAAAAGCAAATGTTAAGTGCAAAACTGTGATAAGATAGATATTTATTATTTTAACTGCATGGTTGTTTTTTTTTTCTTTTTTGTTTTGAAGTATGGTTTATAGTTGCACTGAAAAGCAACCAAGATGTCAGCATGCTTTTTTGTCTCTTGCTGTCTCTAACTTCAGATTTGTTCAATTTGACAAACAAAAGGACTCTTCCCCCTCCCCCAACTACCAACACTGTGAAGTCAGTTTGAGATTAGAAAGTGAAGATGGATTCTCTCCAACTCACATCCTCACTGATTAGGGAATATTACTTATCTGTAGTTCTATTTCTCTGAAGATCTCGTCACACCTCAGTTTCACTCTTCACTTCTCATTCATCCACAAGACAGGGCTGAACTCTTCTAGCTCTAATATTTTAACCCTCCCAGATATCAGTGGGGATGGAAGGATGCTACTTGAATTGATGTATTCCCTGGGATTTCAATTATCCCAAACCTTGGTGTTAATTTATCAAATGTTTACGTGTATTGGCTTTTGTTGGCATCACTTGTTCTCATAGGCTTCAGGAGCTAAGCGGGAGGTTCTGGGCACCATGGGGGAGTGACACTTAGTGAGGAGCAGTGTCTGCAAGGAGAGGAGAGATCTTGCACACTAGCAGCCGTTACAGTTGCATTGGCCCCAATTCAGGAAATCTATTCAGGATGGCCCTTAAGTGTGTGATTAAGTGCAGTCCTGAAATGGTGACCTGGATGGATACAGATCTTACAGCCAGAGCCGGCTCCAGGCACCAGCTTGGCAAGCAGGTGCTTGGGGCGGCCACTCCGGAGAGGGGCGGCAGGTCCAGCTATTCGGCGGCAATTCGGCAGACGGTCCCTCACTCCCGTTCGGAGCGAAGGACCTTCCGCCGAATTGCCGCCGCAGATCGCGATCGTGTTCGCGGCTTTTTTTTTTTTTTTTGGCTGCTTGGGGCCGCCAAAACCCTGGAGCCGGCTCTGCTTACAGCTAGGGGATTCCCATCTTGTTTCACCCTTGGAACCTGAGACAATGAGAACATTGTCCTCATAGTATCCTTAAAGGAACAAAAGCTTCTGCTACGGTAATATAGTTAACAACTCAGTTGATGCATAAGCCGGTACAGAATCCAGCTCCCTCTCTCTTAGCTGTGTTTGGTTCTTCAGGACTAACGGGTATAAATTAGTCAACACTCAGATCTGTCACTCATGGCAGCAAGTCTGAACACAACCAGGGAGAGGATCTTTTGAAGATAACACTGCTTTTTCAGAGCCAGCTTTGTAATCACATTCTCACTTTGTATAGGTTTCACTATATCATGGTTGATCAAATATTTTGCGTTTTTTTGTGTTTTAAACAGAATTTAAACATTTGATTCCACTTATCCTAAAGTTCAAGGGCATTTGAATCCAGAATTGGGTTCACACCCATTTTCTCTAGTTCATAATATTGTTATGGCAAAAGGTGCTAATGGTTTGTACACTGTACATTGTCCGTGTATAAGCACCCAGGATGAAACGGCCAAAGAGTTAGACGCCACGCAGTAGAATCAGAGAATATTAGGGTTGGAAGAGACCTCACGAGGTCATCTAGTCCAACCCCCTGCTCGAACCACGACCAACACCAACTAATTCATCCGTTACTTCAATCAGTAATTGAACCCAGATTTATTACGCATACAGTGTGAATTAAAGCACTTTCCTTTGTCTTGCACTTGACTCACTGAGGTTTCTTCTGTGTTGCAGAGTACATGCCCAGGCCATGTGATCTTGGGGTGCTGACGTGGACTCAGGATTTCTGGGGACTGGGTCAGGAAAAGGGCACTGTGAAGCAGGGAGACTAGTTAGAGTGGGACTGAGATACAAGACAGTTGTTTCTGGGGATATCAGAGGTGCCTTACTTGAGGTTTTGCAAAAGGAGTGCCTGTATGCAGTGTTTTAAGGAAGCTATATGTGTGAACCCTTTGTAAGTAAACAAAGTACACTAAGAAAATACATGGTTCCACATCACCAATGTCTGCCCCGAACACAAAAGTGGCCTGCAGGGCCGCAAGTTCTGCTACTGCTTGGCAAAGTGGTAACAGGATACCCTGGTCACAGTGGTTCTTTGGGATACAGGCTATTTGCTCCTATGTTGCTTGGTAACTCCCACAAAAGCTGCAGCACAGAGTCAACTCTCGATTTATATAAAGAATTAAGAATATACTCAGCAGCTCAGCTCCTTCTGTGGAGGGATAGCTCAGTGGTTTGAGTATTGGCCTGCTAAACCAAGGGTTGTGAGCTCAATCCTTGAGGGGGCCACTTAGGGATCTGGGGCAAAATCAGTATTTGGTTCTGCTAGTGAAGGCAGGGGGCTGGACTCGATGACCTTCAAGGTCCCTTCCAGTTCTAGGAGATAGGATATCTCCATTATTATTTTTTTTCCCCTTGGATTGAAGGACATTATTTCATAATGCAAGACTGACAGAAATATAAATTGGAGATGGTAATATCGGATGGAAGAAAATGCGTCCAAACAAGATTAGCTAGGTTTTACATTTATTACATTAAAAAGTTAGATAGCTAATTAGTTTCTGTATTGTAAACAGTGCTAAATATGATACCCAAAGATTTAACCTGAAAAATGATTACGGTGAACACTTTAGTATAATGTTAATATAAACTATTTTTAAATAGTGCTAAACCTAGTGCACATTTCAATCCTATTATGAATTTACAAAGATCTCAGCCTATCCTTTAGCTAAAGGTCACATCCGTTGTAGAACAACAAACCTAGGGCCAGATCCATTTACTTCAATGGGTTTTGGATCAAGCCTGAAGGTCTGTTGTATTAATTTAGATGGAATATGCGGGCTCAAAGATGTTAACATAACCCAGTCACTGTCCAACATTAAATGGTGTTAAACAAGCTCTGGGATTCAGTATACAGAGACCTCAGTCTGTCACACACCAGAAATCCTTTTACCCTGTTATTAAAGATAAAGAAAAACAGTTAAAGTATTTGAAATGTATTGAATAAGAATTCATTATAATAACATCCTTTGTTCCATTTCCCTTTAGCTGGAAATAGTTTTTAGAGGGAAAAACCCTCTTGTTTGACAGTGTTAGATGGTATCAAAGGTGGGTAATAACTGTTCTTCAAGTGATGGTCCTATATGCAGTGGTGAGCTGGAGCCGGTTTGCACTGGTTCGCAAGAACCAGTTGTTAAATTTAGAAGCCAGTGTAGAACCGGTTCCTAAAGGGGCGGGCGGGTGAGCAAACTCTGGTCCGCGGGCCACATCCGGCCCGCGGGACTGTCCTGCCCGGACCGCCTGAGCTCTCAGCTGGGGAGGCTCCCCCGGCCCCTCCCCCGCTCCCCCCCATCACAGAGCCCCAGCGCGACGCGCCTCCGGCACCAGCGCTCTGGGCAGCTCTGCAGCTCCTGCTGCTTTGAGCAGTATGGGTGGGGCTGTGAGCTCCAGCGGCCGCGCGGCATCCTTACACAGCAGCATGGTAAGGGGGCCAGGCTGGGGCTGGGAGGAGGGGTTGGATAAGGGCCAGGGAGCGGTTAGAGGGGGCAGAGGCTCGGGGGGGGGGGGGGTCAGGAGAGGGGAAACGGGGGGGTTGGGTAGGCGTGAGAGTTCCGGAGGTCTGTCGGGGTGGTGGTGGATGGGGTTGGGGCAGACGGGGGACAGGGAACGGGGCGAGTTGGGTAGGGGGTGGGGTCCTGGGGGGCAGTTAGGGTGGGGGGTCTTGGGAGGGGGTGGTCAGGGGACAAGGAGCGGGGGGGGGTTGATGGGTTGCGGGCTCTGAGGGGGGCAGTCGGGGGCAGGACGTGTGTTGGGGTCGGATGGGGGTCGGAAACAGGCATGTGGGGCTTGTACTCACCGCACGGTTCCCTACTGGGTCCTCGGTGGCCCTTCGGTGGCGGGGGGGGGGGTATCTTCACTCGCTCTGGGTTTTCAGTGGCATTTCGGCAGCAGGTATTTCACCTGGAGCGAGTGAAGACCCCCCGCCCGCTGCCAAAGTGCCGTCGAAGACCCGGTAGGGAACCGTGCGGTGAGTACAAGCCCCACGTGCCTAAGTGCCACCGAGGACCCAGTAGGGAACCGGTTCTTAGGATTTTGGGAGCTCATCACTACCTATATATATTCCAAACCTGGATGTGCATGTGTGCCATGTACCAGAGCCAGAAGTTTTCAGTAGCAGTGTCTGTTGACCCACACATTTGTGGTACGTTACCTCCTGCTTCAGGTGAGGTTATAAGAGGCTGTGAGGGGCGATGCTCCTTCAGTTCCCTCTTCCCGCTGTATGGTTGGCGTTGAAATCCTCTTTACTCCGTACTCATAGTCTGACTACGAGAACGCTTTGTCCATTGTATATAGTTAGCTACTTTACCTTTCTTAGTTGTGTAGCTAGTTCATAGTTGGTTAGTGTAGTCGGTCTTGCCCACTCAGGGCCTGCCCCGACTTTACTGGGGGACTATGCCCCTCGTTCCAGGGTTCAAAAACCGTGCATCCTGCCCTCGCTCGTTCTCAGTGACCGATGAGCAATGCCGCTGCTTGTACTGCTTGGAGGAGGCGCATCTCATTGCACAATGTGAGATCTTCACGTCCTTTCCCCCATGGATCTGCGAGGCTCATCTTTTACAACTCTGGAAGATCCTCACGGAGGAGGCTCTCCAGCTGCATGGGGGGTCTGATCCTGGATCGATGGTACTGATGGTGCCCCACCCACCGCCTCCTGCCCAGATCCGATGGCACTACTGGCATAGGACAAGTCCAAGCAAGAGGGCTGTAAGTGCTCTCATGGGTATTGCAGCATTTTACCTCAACCAGTCCATCTATCTCCCACTCTTCCATCATAAGCTGCACACCACTCTGGCAGACAGGACGCTGCACTTACTGGACATCGGCCATGCATTTGCATTCTACCCTGACAGAACCCGCCCCTTTCGTGCCGCTCCACAACTTTTCATTGCCATTGCGGAGAGGTCGCAGGGCCAAGCCCTCTCTTCACCGCGCATGTCAAAGTGAGTCTCTATACGCATCACAGAGTGCTATGAGCAATCTAACACCCTGCCGCCTGGCCCACTCCACGTGGGCACACTCTGCCACCTCTGCCTCCTTGGCAGACATTCCCTGGCATCAGCATCACAGAGCGCTATGAGCAATCTAACACCCTGCCGCCTGGCCCACTCCACGTGGGCACACTCTGCCACCTCTGCCTCCTTGGCAGACATTCCCTGGCATCAGCATCACAGAGCGTTATGAGCAATCTAACACCCTGCCGCCTGGCCCACTCCA
Source organism: Terrapene triunguis (assembly GCF_002925995.2). Lineage (NCBI taxonomy): Eukaryota > Metazoa > Chordata > Testudines > Emydidae > Terrapene > Terrapene triunguis. The sequence goes on along the minus strand of NW_020699373.1, from coordinate 7,006,027 downwards.
CGCGGGCACACTCTGCCACCTCTGCTTCCTTGGTGGACGTTCCCTGGCATCACATATGCCAGGTGGCAACCTGGCGCTCCATGCATACCTTCACCACTCATTATGCCATCACTCAGGGAGTGGCAGAAGACATGGTTATGGGCTGTGCAGTCCTGCAGAAGGCAATACCTCTTGCATCCTTGCACCTGCCTCCAAGCTGATCACTGCTTGATATTCACCTGTGTTTGGAATGCATATAGGGACCATCACTCAAAGAAGAAAAGGAGGCTACTTACCTTTAACTGGAAGTTCTTCAAGATGTGTGGTCCCTATCTGTATTCCAGTATCAGCCCACTGTCCCCTCTGCTGCAGACTGCGCTACTCAGCGGCAAGAGAGTGACTAAAGGAGCATTGCCCCGCACAACCTCTTATAATCTCACTTGGAGTACAAGGCAATGTACGACGCCCGGGTGGGGCAATGGACACCGCTACTGAAAACTTCTGGCTCTGGTGCATGGCGCACATGTGCACCCACATTTGGAATACAAATAGGGAGCACACCTGAAGAATCTGCAATTACAGGTAAGTAACTGGCTCTTCTCTTAGAGAAAAGAGAAGAATTTAGTTGAGATGTTGTGACGGGTCCCCAGGTGCAACCTGGATTTGGGACCCCAAGCCCTCCGAACCCAGCAACCTCGGCTGCCTCTCACAGAGTGATGCTGATGTCAAGTTACAAGCCTCTGACAGCCACTGCACTTACATAGACATCCACATACCCAGTGATCTCCCAGCCACTCGTGAACCATCAATAGGGAGGCTTCAGCCAATTTCCTGCAACTGCCCAATTTTGCACCCCAGAACTGTACCATCTTGCATTGGTCAGAAGCCTGACCAGTGTAAACTCATTACCGACTTTGCGACTCGCTCAGTCTGGAATGGACATACACTACCCTTTGTTGTAGGAGCTGAGATTTCCCAAGCACTGTTTTAGGTCAAATATAAAACAGATTTATTAACTACAGAAAGATAGATTTTAAGTGATTATAAGTGGTAGACATAAAGGTCAGAGATAGCTACCTTATGAAAATAAAATGTAAATACGCATTCTAAATCCTAAATTTTAGTCTAAGCCAGAGTTGAATCAAACCACTTTTTTCACCCTGACAGATGGTACAAGCAGGTTACAGTTCCTCTGTACAGGCTGTGACTACCTTCCAGCCTGGGACCAAACTTCCCCAGTTCAAAGCTCTTTGTCTTCCAGATGTGCTTCCAGGTGTTGAGATGGCGGGGGTGGGGGACGGGGACCAAGTGGTGGTATTGCTGTCTCTCTTTTATACTTTCTTCCATATTTTCTGTGACATACCGTAGCTCACCCCCATGGTGTATGTGTCTTCTCAGAGAAGTCTCTGGGATAGTGGATTGTGTGTTAATGAGCCATTAACATTGTCTGGCTATGGATGGCTACTCCTTTGTTGTAACCGAGAGGCTGGTTGTGGGTGTTCCCAACCTCAGAATATATTTCAGTAAGATATATACCAGTACTTCATAACTTCACTTATAATAATAGCACATACAATTCAACAGAGCAAGACTTTTAAAATATCATCTCACAAAGCATGCTTTGTACAAAATGTATCATAATTGTATGACAGTGGTGAATATGGGGGTTCCAAGGTGCTATTTTGAGGTACAGAGTGTCACAGAGGGCTGGATTTGTTGTTGTTAAGTCTGATCTCATGTCATCCCAGTTAGGGTTGGGATTCAGCTGGAGCCAGAAGGGGTGGCAATGCTATCTATGTCCCTCTCTGACCCATTGTGGTCAGAACATCTCTCAGGATCCAAATGGCAAAGGCCAGGGTCCCAGGAGACAGTGGGGGTGGCATCTATGATGGTGAAGCTCACTCCAGTAGCCAATTTTTCTCCTTAAAGTCTTTCTTTAAGGACCCACAAAGGGAACAGTGGGAAGAATAGTTCATCCCTTCATTATTTTGTCCACCATTTAGGCCTAGTTTCTGACACACCTATTTTGATTCACAGATTTCTGGTTCCACTCTTTTCTTGCTTACAAAGTATGGTCTTACCAGAAGTCCTTGAGTGTTATCAGTGGATATTTTTGTTTAGACTAAATCAGTCTTTCTGTTTCCCTTTCGTACCTTTTCACACCAAGCTTTGTTCTTATAAGTCATTGTGACATCTTGTGAACTTTCATGTACTTTTGACAATTGAGCTCACTATTAGGGTAAATTTTTAGGCCCAGTTGTAACAACAGGGCTCAATAATGCAAGGTACTGTGTATTCTGGCCCTGACCCAGCAAAGCACTGAAGTACAGGCCTAAATTTAAGCATGTGACCAGTCTCAATTACTTCAAGTTAAGATATTGTAAGTGTTTTGCAGGGTCTGGGCGCTGCACCTTGTAGTAATGAGTCTTAAATGAGTCCATGCCATACCATATTCTGACCAAACACTGTTTGGTACTTCAAAGTGTTATGTTGTCCTTTGTGTAATAAAATAACTTTAGGAAACATATTGGTATTTTGCCAGAGATTATTAACTGAAAAAGGATTTGAATTCACAGTGCTTATTGAAGCAAAACTCCCATGGGGGTCAAATTCAATTTGCCCAAGCATGGTTTGCATGATTGGCCCCTGAGCATATTGTTTTCCTGGAAAGCTTTATTTTTAATACTAAACAGGTATTTCAATTATTCATTTTTCTTTAGAAAATTGGCCATTGCGAAAGGAAAATAATTCAGAATATGAGGAATAAGATAACATTTTCCTTTAGGACTTCTAAAGTATTGGGTACTGTGTATATTAATATGGCCACTAGGCTCACAGAGATTCAGCTCAGTCATGCCTGCGAAATTCCTGGGAATAAATATTGGTATGACCCTTGTTCCTAAAGATCTGTGGCTTTCTGTGAACTAGAGGTAGAGTACAACTTCAGTTATTGCTGAGCCATTCAGAACATCTCTGGAGAAACAGTAGAGAAAAGAAGCTCCACTGTTTATATATCTACTATTATCAGAATAACTTTGATTAAATTAGAATTAGCATTTAATGAAGAAGCATTCATTATTAGGTGGATATTGTAGCAGACACTGGAAATAAACTCAAATGAGCAAAATATCATAAACCCTGACATGTAAAGGTGGCATAATAAAACGTATATATTTTTACTCTCTTTTTTAAAATTTTCTACAAAATTGTAAGTGATCAAGATTTATTTAGTACATTTTAAGGTTTCACCCTCAAGCAATTGCATCAGGAGTGGTATATTTTTATACGGTATGGTACAAAGTGCAAAGGATGGGTCTCTCAGTACACTGGCATAGAGGAAATTAAACATATCAGGTAAGGATGTGATGGCACCTTTTGAAACTATGGATCTGCTGACATGTGGATTATTAAGTCTTCTGAATGCAATGAAAGAAAGTAAAACTGTGCACCCCAGCCACTTAGATTTTACAGCAACCCAATTACTCTAGCAACAATGCGTTGCTCCTCTTATCCACTAAGGGAAGAGAAGCAAAATTACGTTACCAGTCACAACTAACCAAAGCAGTTTCAATGTCAAGTATTGAACATTTGTTCACGATCAATGCACATAGCTTGCCAAATAGTAAAAAATATCAACTGGCAATTATTCTGGTGAATATAGGTGACAAGTTTAGTTCGCCATGAATCACAGAGTTAGATTCTATCATTCAGACAGTTACAAGGTACTTGTGAAAATGTTTGCTAATCTCCATGAGATTTAGCATCCCAAAAATTATTGAATATATTCAAAGGATAAATTCATTCAAGGAAATTATTATTTGCTTGGGGATTTCCACAAGCTTAAAGGGTTGGGGTATGATGTTAGATACGTGCAGGAGCTAGTAAGATGCATAAAATGCACCAACCCTGGGAGTATCCCCAGGAAGCATTGTCACATACATATATCTGAGTCATAATTCCTCTCCTGCAAGATGTGTGTGTTAGATTTGTTGTAATTTACTACTGGCCCAAATAACAGAAGACTATTACCTTCCTTGCCCTGGTCCAGCTACTCTGGCCAGTAAGTACTGAGAGTAGAGTGCAGGCTCTGCACATTCATTGTTTTTTCCTGCTCACCTACTCTAGGAAGGAAGGAAGCCAGCAAGTACCCCACTTATGTCTACACAAATAGAGTGAACTCCTGGCTCCACTGATGTCACTGGCAGTTTTGCCATTTACTTCAGTGGAGCCAGGATTTAACCCCTAGAAAGTAGGTAAAATAGCCCACATAAAAGTATAATGAGGGATTCCAAATCCCTTCGGGCTGGAAGATAAACTGAGTCAAGAATCGAGCCCTCAAAGAGGGTAAATGAGCTGAATACATTATTCACTCATTGTGAAACACGATGAACTGACATGCTAGTCAGAGGCTTTGGGGGAAAATACAATTACACTGAAATGTGGTTTGGGTTTTAAAAAGTGCCTTTGCAAGAAAAAAGGGCTATATGCCCAAAACAAAATTGTGACTGCTAGAACAAAAAGTGGGTATTTTGCCAGTTCCGTCTCATTTTTACATGCTCAGAAAAATCTGTACAATTATGTGCACTGAATCCGTAACTAAATTGCCCATCTCCTGTATGTAAGTCTTAGTAATGTAGCCGTGGCGCATCAGACAGATGCTGCTCTGACGATGCAGTACACAATTAAGACTAAACTCTATAAATGAAAAGTCATAAAACCGTGGAGGCATTATTGCACTATCAAAACAACATACTCATTGCAAATACACACGTGGCTGTAAAAAAGGGATTTAAAACAATGGGGGACTAAAGAGAAAGTCGGGGACATTTTGGCATCGTTATTGATTTGGGGCTAGATGTGTGTGGAGTTTGAGAGAAAATTCCAGTTTGCTGTTATAGTCTGTCAGTCTCAGGGGGTTCCAAAACTGTTAAAAATAAATCTGTTAAAATTGTGAGGAAGAGAGACTAGAGTAAGACCAAATGAGCTTGGACAGAGCTTTCAAGTATTTATCTGACAAGTCCCAAGTGTGACCTGGCATGTACTGTATAAACTTCTCTTTTGGATAAATGGAATTCTGCTAAAGAAGAGATGGGACCAGATGTTTGCTGTTCATAACTGTTACCATCTCTGTTGAACAGTTACATTGCCACACTTTTAAGTGTTTCTATTTTAGTAGATTACATCCTACACTGTACAAGCCCTGGCATAGGCTACTGTGACGATTTACCAAATGGCAATGCAGGAACACTCATCATTGCAATGTAGTCATCTACCAATCTCAGGAAGGGCATTCAGTGTTAGTGTTAACATGGCACAGTATAATGCTAAATAAAAAAAACCCTTATACTCAGTTTTTCTTTTTTATATTGCATACATATCTCTTTTCAATGTCTTATTAATGTTACACATTATTACATTTCCAAAGGCAATATATTAAAAGCGCTAAGACATCTAGGAAATGCATTATATTCATTGTGAAAGCCAAAGCAAATGTAAATTGTCTGAAGAGGAAATAATCGGAATTATTTTTCTTATTGCTTCACAATAGATTCTTTATTTTTATTACCCAGGCTACATTTCAAGGATAAGCATTCTTAACATTTGCTTTAAAGCAGCACTCTGCTAGCACTTGTAGTAAAGGAACAAATTCAATACGTTGAAATATGCTGTGCCTGAAATGCTCTTACATGTTCCAAGTTTGGAAGTCTCAATTATAATCTGTTGGATCAGAGAAGTTTAAATCATATTGTATATAGGTAATATCCCCAATCTAGTTATATTGAGATGCCAAGATTTTTTTTTAAATGGGTTCTTAAAGTATAAATTTAAGAATCCACGTTTAAGTACCTATTTTTGAAAATCATCGGCAAAAGGCCAGATATAACATAATTTATATTGATATTTTGCATTTTTAACAGCTACTTATTAAAAGCAATTTTGTGCTCAGCATTTTGTTAAATTAGCAAGCAGCATCATACACAGAACTGGTAGCACCACCTATTAAGATTGCCCAACATTTCCTATCATAAGAGCTTGTTTTCAAATGCTTATAACTTTTCCAAACTCTAACTGCGGGGGCTGAAATTTTCCAGGCTAGGTGTCTGCCTCAGGCTGATTTTAATTTCAGCAATAACAGTTCAACCATTTCTGAGAACAAGATTAGGGGAAAATGTTGCTTTGCTCATGTTACATTCTGGTGACTTTTTCTTTGAGAAACTTTGGCGTCACCATGTTTTGGATCAGAGACTTGAAATTTGCCAGAGAGGGTGGCCTTTGTGTCAAGGATGTGCCCTTTTCCATCCCCTTAAAAACGTCTACATTTAGCCAAGTTATAAGCCTTTGCAAAAATGGAGTTTGCACACGCTCAGTAGACTTCCAAGATATTAGCATTTGCTGTTGATTCCATGCACACTGAGCATGCTCCACCCCAGGGCTGAGCAGGACTTTCCCTGTAGTGACTGCTGTGGACAATGCTGGATCTGGGTACTGGAACTGAGAAGAGATTATCTCCCCTGTGATCTCAATGACCACCTCGCTGGGCCCAGCCAATGTGGAGGAGGAAACTGTATAATTCAAATGCAGATGGAAAAAGAGCCAGACCAAGGGCATGGAAGTAGATTGGGACAAGTAGTCTGGTGGGGAAGGAGGAGGACTGGGACTGGAGGCTGGTGATTGCAGGTGGGGAGGGAGAAAGAGTGGGTGGAGATACTGGGCCTGGCTGGGCAAAGAGACTGGAACAAAGAGGGAAATGGAAGAGGGAGACCAACTGGGACCAAACAGGTAGTGGGGAGACTGTGACCCAATGAGGATCCAAGTAGGGAGAGTGGGGCTGGCCCCCTTGTGAGTATGCAGTATGATGCAATCTTTAATTACATGATCACATGCTATTTTTTCCACAGGACCCCTGCTTCATTTGGTGCACAAAACAAACCTAAGGAAAATAGTATGTTGTTATGTATTTTATAAGTGGATCATAATGCATACGCACAAGGGCACTGAATTAAGGTTGCATATGAATTCTGCATATGAATGCATAATTCTGGCATTTACTAACTTTTGACCATTTGACTTTGCAACCTTCATAATACCATGTACAGGCAATAAATTTTGCAAAGATTTGTATATGAGAGTCCTTCCTAAGTATAACCTAAACATCTTAAGATGCTATCAGGATTATATCTGAGGCTGTTTAAAATCCACTTCACTTACAGGGGAACAATTTCACCCTTCGTCCTGTTGTTCAGTTGCTTTTGATTTTTCTTTTTCTGGCTCCTCCTAGTCTAGTCTAATCTAGTCTCTCATATTGTTCTTGTATCATGCTCATCACTGTAGTAGCTGAGCGCCTGAGAAAGGAGGAACACTAAGTAGTCTTCATTCTGATGTACACATTGGGATTCCAGGAGACTTAGTCTCCCATAGAGTTACTCAGTGCCAAGCATTCAGTGATAAGTACTCCGTATATGGTGGTCAACATGGTTTGATTATTTAGCTAGGCAAATCTAGGGTGGAATCTTGGTGCTGTTGGAGTCGATGGGGGTTTTACCATTTGAATTCATTGGGGCCAAAATTATACCCCTGGACACCAGTGGAACAGTATATTGCATATTAATATTACAGACCATATTACACAATAGACTGAATCAACAGAAGCCAGGAGATTGTTACTGGGAATAAAAGGGACAACCAGGTCGGCTCAAGAAATGTTCGGATTTTCGGGAGGGTTCCAGGAGAAAGGAGGAAAAGCATCTCCTAATAGCATATAATGTGTGACATCTGTTCTATAATTTTCTACTCCCTTACATATATTTAGTTTATAGTCCTATTGATTTTCAGTGGCACTATTTAAAATAAGGAGGCAGAATAAGTTAATAAAGAGCAATTAAGATTCATTTTCAAAACAATGGGCCCTCAAAAATTACCAGGTATAGGTAAGAGTTGATTAATCAGCTTCCGTAAACTCCTGTTCAGCCATTTCTAATTCAGTAAAATTGTAAACATTCATTTAAAAATGATTACAGATTTTTAAAAAAATTCCTAAAAGCACTTTTCAATTGTTCTCTTTATCTCCATTGTGCACTATGTATTTCAGACATCCCACAGCTGCTATTTACTTTTAGGAAAATAACAAACTGCACTCTGATTCCATTCTGCTCATCATGCTATGTCCTACATATTGTGTGTTAATAATGATACAATATGCAAAATACTTTCAAGTCAATGTCCAGAATTATGTGCTGAATATATGTAATGCTTTGTGATCATCCTCCCAACAACCAACATATTCTGTTGAGATGAAGACCGCTGTTTGGTTAAGCTCGGAGACGTGCTGGGGTTTGTAATAAAACAATGTATTTTCTTAGTTTTAATATGAAAGACTAGATCAAGGCAAGAGTGGTTTGGACTTTGCAAGATCCAGTGTAACAGTGTATACACTAGCTAACTGTCCTAAAAAAGGCCTTTGTTTACAAAGCTTTGAATATAGAACTGGTCAGAAAAAAATCTTTAAAAAAAACTTTTTTTTAATTGGAAAAATTGCTACATTATTTATCCATTTTTGCCCAACAATAATGGATTTTGAATTATTTACAGGACACTTGGATAGCTGGAATATATATTTAAAGTGCCTATAAATGTACCTGAGATGGTAACAGTTAGAGTTTATATAGCTTCAAAAGACTTTACAAAGGGTAGTAAATAAGTGAGGGGGGGAAATCATTATGCCAATTCTACAGATTGGGGGTGGGTGGGAGACAAGGATAATTGACTTGCTCTGGTCCATAGAAGGAGTAATTGTTAGATCTTGAACTAGAACTTAATGCTTTCCAAAATACACTAGAATTACAACACCCATGTGGAGCACTGTGGCTAAAACCCCAGTAAAGTTAATGGGACTCTATGTGGACTCGGGTGCACCCAGACAGGTCCTATGGCAGAATCTATTCTGAGGCCAGTATGTCCTTTCTGAGGATGTAACCTTGTTAAGTGTGATGGTTATTGTGAGGGACTACTAGAAGGCTAACTTTCAAATTGTGCATTGTAAGCATTCAATCAGATGCATCTATGTGCAATAGTTGTGTTTGTAAATAGACAGGGATATTTTCATGAATACAACCTCAATGCTGAATGAAAGTGAGGATCAGGGATGTGGCAGGGCCAGTCATCTGTGCAAAATATCGCTAGATTAAAAAAATAAAATAGGAGGGTTTTTTGATTTTTCACACTTAACAATCAATCCGGTGTCCCCAGGCTCATTAATACTAGCGTAATGTGAACCAGCTCTTTTTTTTCTTTCATTGAAGCAAATCATGACTGGTGTAACCAAAAACCAAATTAGTTGCAGGCAAACTTTACTGTTACGGATGCTGAGATTAAAATGTTAATTAGCTGAAAATGTGTTTGTTTTTTTTAATCTTCACACCCCCTTTCGATGCCAGCTATTAATTATTGTTTAGTCCAACCTATTCCTCTGAAGTATTTGCTCTTCTGAAAGACTGTTTGTTAACAAATCATTTACTTCGATCTCTAATCAATAACCTAGGAAGTACTTCTTACTAATCAGCCCTTTATTTCGGTACATATGATGAAATCCTATGAGATCGTTGAGACTTTGACGGATTTGTCAGTCATTTCATTGTTCATTATTTACTAGAACTGTGAGAATAAAGGTGCAGTTTCTCTCCTGTGACAGAGCTCTGTTTGGTTTGAGATTTGTGGGTAGGGGCTGGTAATCATTCTCCATTGGAGTCATGCTATCAGGACATTCTATGGCCACAGCCAGCTTGCCCCACGACAGAAGGGCTCTGTGGAATAGATAATAGAGCCAGGAACTGTAGGACCTTTCCCTGGGAATCTCTGTGCGGTTGATGATACACATCCCCCAACCGTTCATCCTGCACAGTCCTTTCCACCCCCTTGATCCTGATCTTCTGGAGATCCCGTCACAGGTTCTCTGAGTGAAGGGGAATGTGCAGGCAAACAGAGATTTCTGGGTGGGTAGGAGCCTCTGCGTCTAGCTTTGGGCACAGAATCTGGCCCATAGTGCTTTTCAGTAAGTCATAATAACATGCAGGTGTCAATACGTAACTGAAGTAAGTTTGTTTATTTAAGGCTGTGTAAATGTCACATACTGGGTTGGCATCTGGGCCCCTCACACTTATTAAAAAAATACAAAAAGCACAGAAATTAAAATATTCTCTCATCCAGCTTCACTGGCAATCCCTAAACAGATAAGTCTTGCTCTGTTTCCCAAAGCTCACCAAATCCAGTCTCTGAAAGACTTCCAAAAGCAGCAGGTGCCGTCTGTGGTGCCTCTCTGCTGATAATGCTTTGCCACCGGTCGCAGAGATCTCAAATCCAAGAATCTGATGGGCAGAGTGTGGGAATGGAGCTGTGTAACTCCTGTGCTTCTGTTTTCTGGGCTCTGCACCATTGTGTCAACCTCAGTCTGGGGTCTGTTTGAAGAGCAGTTGCTGTTTTGTGAGACAGAGAGGAGGCAGCATGTTATGGTACAGCCACACATGCTGTGCTCTCTTGGTATTCCCCGGGAGGAGTTATTCTTGATGCTCAGAGGTGTAAGTGAGAAGAAAGTCAGGTTCCTAATATTTAATGGCTCCCGGTGAGCTACCTGGTAATTTTTGTGCTCTTAGATATCATCTATGGAAAATGTTAGTATTTATAAGTAGAGCTACGTGAATAACAGATTGTGTTGGTTTACTGCCACTTCTTATATACATTAAAAATACATGTGAAAACAAATTTATTTGAATTTTTGGCTAATTAAAAAAGACAAAAAAAAAATAGTTTTGGGTCAACCAAAACAAAAATTTCATTTTGATTTTGAGCCTTTTTAATGTTTTAAAAATAAAATAAAAGGAAATTTCAAAATGAATAGTAATTTCTAATACAAAATTGAAATGTTTCATTTTCACACAAAATGAAACACTGAAAGGTTTGGGGATTTTTTTTTTTTTTTTTTTACTGAAATAATTTGGTGAAATCTCACCCAGCTCTATTCGCAAGTGCAGTTCTGAGCCCACAGAACAAGCAACTCAGGTGTATCTAATGTTCTTTTAGTGTACTATTATGCTGATGAATTGTGTGGGATTCAGAGCCCAAGAGATTGCTGTGCTATTTATCCACAGATTAAGTGTATTGTAGGTAAAGCAAGCTGCTCCATATTATTCAGTCTTGATCTGGGGCAAGAAGTAACTCTAGGGAGCTAGTAAAGTGGGGTTATTCTCTTCCTAGCCCTAATTGCCCCTTGGACTCTAGTAATGCTACCTACAAGGGTGTCTGTCCACTACCGACTCATTTTTTATGGCTCCAATCAATTGCTGCTACTTAAAATGCAGTCTTAATTTGTTCTTTAATGTGTGTTTAAAATTACTACTGGGCAGCTCCAATTAGTTGCATAGCAGATATGTTTCAGACTAATACTGTCACTATTGCAGAACTGCATATTGGTTTTTAATATGGATGGGTATATTGAAAATAGATATCTTATGCAAAGTATTGTGCATAGCATATCTCCATTTTAAAATGGACACCAGTATCAGGAGTGTTTAGATCCTGTATTGTACCTTTATATGTACACATTGGGCTGTACTACAGTTTTGAAGACACTACCTAAATATGGGCGGAATTGTGGATCTAGCCCAATGTAAAACACACAGGCCGGATTTTCTTCTCCCATAACTCTATTTCATGCTCATGTAACTATTGACTTCAAAGGAGTAATTCGTGATTTACGCCATGTAACTGAGAAGAGAATCAAGTCCTGTTTCTGTGCTTATTTAATATGTTTAATAACTAAACCAGTATAGTTCAGTGTAGCTCCATAGACTTTGGTTGAGCTTCACCAATTAACACCAGTTGATGATCTAGCCCTTAAAGCTTCGTTTACTAAGGGTTTGGCATTTGATTTACATTGAATAAAGTTAGTAGGTTTTCAGTTTCATGCAGTTTCTGCTGATGTTATGCACCACACTGGCCAGGATGCCTGAGGGGGGAATAAAAAAAAGAATAGAGGAGCTGACTCAAAAGCCTTGCATGAAATGACTGAAGGATTAAACTCGCTGTTTGAAATAACAGATTTTTATCATGTGATCCAGCCCATAGAATCCGGCTACCAAAGGACAAATTGGAGAAGGTATTAGGCCAATATAATAGTCACACAGGTATCGTCTAGGTGAAGAGATGTTTTTAAATTATTTAACTCATTTCTGTTTAGAGGGGAAAGCTTTGCAAAAAACATTAATAGGATAGACTGCAGGGAGAGGGGAAGGGGGAGATTATGGAAGGTGGGGGACACAGTGACTTTAACCGAAAGTGGAGGTCTAAGGGAATTAATCTACTGAAAGCTGTGATGCAATTTGACTTAAAAGGGTGCATGTCAGAAGCATCTTTTGACTCCTCATTCAAGGCTCCATTCATCCAAATACCTTGAGTTCAGTGATACAAAGAGTTTTAGTAGTTACAATACAGTTTGGTTTCTCCACCCCAACCCCCTAGTCTCATTCTATCCTCTTTGGCAGGAGAGGGAGAATCACATGTTTAGTAGCCACAGGAGAGAGGAGAATAGCGATGTTATGTGGTAATGCAGGACTTTGCCTAGTTGAGAATATGTTCCAGGGAAATTTCTCCAAATAAACTGTGGGTAGCGGTTAAAGTTACAAGAGTGAGAGCTCACCCATGCTGGTGGCTGCATGCTGCCATGGGGTTGACACCATGTGGCAAAATGACACATCATGTAGTGTCATCTGATGCAGCCCAGGGAAGAGAGTGGGGACAAGGAAATAAACGTAGCTGAGAGGATTCCACGTGTCCAAGCAGGCCCATAACTAGCCACACAGGAGTGTGGAGCTGTGTAGGGGAATGTTGCATTGTGCTCTCACTCATACGCCTCACCTTTATCTCACTTACACCACACCACAGTGGTATAGTAAATGGCAGGGCCATTCTGTCTCCTTGGATTCTGGCAAGTCTCTTTTCCACTGGATGAGAGGGAGAGCAGGGAGGGTGCAAACTCTCCCTCGGGAGAGGAGGCAGCAGCAGAGGGAGAGAACGTCTTGTAGGAGAAAGTAGGCAGATCCAGGACTCCTGGCTTGCACAGTTCTTTTCCCACCAGATGTCAGTGCTGCTCCGCCTACTGATTAGGAGGCTTGGAGCCTCATAAACTCCTTAGCCAAGCAACAGGTTCAACATCTGCTCCTGCCTGGTGAGTCCTCATTCCACAAGCCCGTAAAAAGATGGGAGGAGAGGAGTTCGGTCACACCCAGGCAGAGAGGAAGTGGAACTCAACCTCTCCAGTTAAGAGGAAGGGAAGGTGCCCTCCCCTATGCTCCCCCAGGCTTTAATTCCTGTCAGCATCTTTAGTTTGCTGAGCTGATATCAGATGACAGGCCCCTGTGAGGTAACTTGCATAGATGTCACTCTAGAACTGTCATCCTGGAACAAAGCTAACAACGACAACCAAAAACAAAAATCATGATCAAAGAGCTCATTAGTTCATGATTAAGAAAGTTATCAGATGAGGAATTTTTGCCTGTAGGAAAATAACAGACATTACTATAATCAATAGAGGTGTTGGAAAAAGAAGCAGCAACTGGGATTCATGAGGCAATTTAGGACCAACTGGTAGATTGACTGGGTTACATTAAAGATTATATTTTTGAATCAATTACACTGCGCTTCTGCCAAAAACTACTCTTCTAATAGACTAGCGAATGTACATAGGTAAAATTACAACCTTCTTAAATATTGAACTTATTTGTAAATGGGCTAGGGTTGCCAATTTTGTTTGGAGGTATTTTTGGAGGTTTTATCACATGGCATAATCTTTAATTACAGATTAATCTTTTATCCTGGAGACTCCAGGACAATCCTGGAGGATTGGCAACCCTAAAACAGGCATTTCCAGTTTAAAAAAAGGACGGGGGAGGAGGAAGAAGAAAAGAATCCGAGTTTGCAGCTATGTTATTTATACATATAGATGTGTTTGTGAGAGAAATCCACAGTGGTGTGGTTTAGGAAGTTGGAGGTTTCAAAAACACTGTGTTGGCCTAACTCTGCTCCCACTGCTATGGGAGAAGAGTTAAGCTAACATTGAGTGCATTGAAAACCCCTCCCTTAAGGTCTTTTTTTTGTCATGAGTTTGAAATGGGTGCCTTACTCATCAGTGGCAAAGTTATGATGGATTGATTGGGCCATATTTACTATTAATCCTAATGTAGAATATTCAGAGGGACAAACCAACATTAAAAGTGAGCTAAAATAGTTTTATTTCTGTACCGAAAATTACCACTCATTAAAATGCATTATCTTGGGGGCCTTTCCATGGCTAAAAGTGAGTGCTGGAAATCTGCACTCACCAGTGGGATAAAGCTTCTATTTCTAGCTCTGCATAGTGTGAATACATTACCACATGTCATTTAAATTGATAACATTGTTAAGTATAGAAAAGCTGTCATTGACCCCACAGGGGTAATTTTTTGGGGAAAAAATTCTACTGGAAGGTTGATTTAATAGCAACTACTTGAAGCTGCGGAAAGGGTTTGGCACATTAGGAAGAAAGTCCCAAGGGAGATGGATTGGTTGGAGAGAGCAGGTGAGGTAGTTAAACACGCAGGGTAAATTCGCAACACATAGCTCTGCTTAGCACTTGGTTCTCCTATTTATCACATGGTCATCATCGCCGCATAGCATATACTTGTTAACTCAGTGTCATGAGGTATTATACCTGAGGTGACACAGCCATTATAAAAATAGTGAAGGTGAAGGATGAGGCTCACTATACTTTGTGGCGTTCTTTGCCTCTCAGTGTAAGAGAACAGTACAGCAAATGACACCTACTTGTTTTTGAAAGTTTCATTGATTAGTTAAAAGTGAAAACTCCTTGCTCCATTTATAATCATCAGTTCAATAAAATAGTTAATTTCATTTTACTTTTTTGAAGACCCTAATACAATAAATGTGATTTCTAGCTGTAAGACAAGTAATCTCTTCTGCCTAAACAGAATGTCAGATGCCTAAAAATGACTTGCTAATATTTAAAAATAATATTTAAAGAAACATCACCCTTTGCAATGACTGCTGTTGATGAGGATGGAAAGTTTCACTGTTTTCTAATCGCTGTCGACAGTGCCCATAACCGGCTATAAATTTTATTCTTTTCATATGATCAATATTCTCTCTCTCTGTCTCTCTCTCTCCCACTCAGAAAGCGTTTCCAACAAAGTTTTTATCTAAATCAACACATCTCTACAGAATGGTTCACTTTCTATTAAACAGCATATTTCGACAAAATTTCATTTAAATGAAAATGTTCCGACTTGCTCTATTTACAGCTTTCTATCTTGTCACTGATTACCACTGTCCATGTCAGGAATGTCAGTGAATGATATCTAAGGATAACTAGAAAATGGTTTCAGACTGGATTGGCAGAGGTAGATTCTTTCATTGATAGTTGACTTTTCCACCATGTGTTATCACAAGTCCAGGATAAGACTCTTTGCTGTTTCACTTCTACTAGAGTAATTCATCCCTTCTCTAATATTGATCGATGCTATATTAGGTGGTTCATTTAATAAGATGTTCTGTCTCTCTCTCTCTCTCATATCGATGCTGTATATGCACATGAGCAGCATTAACCTTTTGACTAACTTGCCTTGGAAGAAAGGATTTGCAGTTACCAACAAATGTGAGCAGTGAAACCTGAGCCAGACATATGGCGTTAGGTTAGTTCAATCCATAGGGGTAAACCACATCAAACTGTTACATGGATTCCAGCCTAGTTACTTCCTTTTTAATGATCATATCAGCTCAGTCGCCAAGGCTGACACATACCACCTCCAGACTATTGCTAAATTGCTTTACTATCCCTCTCCCAGAAGATTGTTGAATTGCTTATCCGCACCTTTGTCACAGTTAGTGTGCATGATTATAATTCTCCCTCTATTTGGAAGACATCCAGCAACAGTCTATTCATCAGTTACAATGGATTCAGAAGGCTCCTGGTGGGACTTTTAAACTCCCACTAAAATATATTCTAATATTTTACCTGTGCTGATGATGTTACCTTGTCTCCACAGTAAAATATTGGTTTGGTTTCAAAATTCTGCTGCATTTAAGGCATTTTATGGGCTCTGTATTCACCTTAACTCACCAACCTTGATTAAACATGACAAATCTGCACTGCTGTGGGGCTGGCTTGTCATCTTCAGCTAAAGTTTCATCACAAAGTAGAAAGAGCTTAGACTTTAAACAAATTACAGACCCCAGTGGCTGGAATTCCATGCATATAATTCATTCCCCACTTCTTCCTCAATTTGACATATTTAAAATTAAAAGTCTTATCTTTTTAAATTAGTATTTCATTAGCAATGACATTTGTGGGGTTTTACTGCCTCTTACCAAATGACTTGAGAAATTTACAAAGGATGCTGCTGAGTTCCCTTGTATGGTGTGGGATTAAGTTTTTTCATTCCTGCTATCAGTCTAAAATCAGTGACATTCAGGCCTGCAGATTGTAGAGCTATTGTGCCATGAAATGGAATCACAGAAAGCCACAAAATAATGGCAGCATGATGTTCTGCCTTCAGAGTGTGGTGATGATTTAGTGACATTGCCACAGGTCATTGCAAAACATGTCCTGATGCATGGTGTTTGGGACTTGTTGGTGCTACTGAAATAGAGATGAGAATGCCATGATGTAAACATCAACCCAATTGTCAAGATGCTGTACTCTGGTGCTTTGACTCCATTTATCCTTTGTCTGCCTGACCTTCTTTCCCTCCCTGTCCTTTCTGGCTGCATAGTGCTCATTTAGAGCTTGACGGAGCTTTTTCAGCCCCTCCCCATCCCTCTGTTTCCCAGGAGAAGCAAGAAAGGACCCTGCCAACTCCCTGTGTTGACTTCGCACCCCCATGCGGTTCCTTGCAACTGTCAGGCATCAAGTAGTGTGCTGTGGTGATCAGTGCTCTGATCATGCTGCCTGAGACTAGGAAGAGCTCAGAGGACACTGAAGAACCACATGGGGTTTGATTTTCCTCTCTCACTGGTTTCAGATCAGGGTAACTCCATGGACTTCAACAGAGTCTCTCCTGATTTACACCTGTGGAAGTAAGTATTGCCTCAGAAATGTGTACGATTTGAACACATGGTCTCAAATTGCTGCAGCACCTATGGAGGCATGCGTTGAGTATTGCTGTGCTAAATAGAATGTGTAGAAGAATGGCCTGTAAGGCTGCTCCATCTTTCTGGAAGGCTGTGATACTGCGTTTGATACCTTTTAAAAGGGAGAATTGTACAGAGTGCGTAACTATATACACTTCCATCGTTTTTAGGAAGTTACGGTCATCACTGTAAAAGTGGTCATAGCACTTGGCACTGTCTTTTCTGAGGTCAGCTAACTTTCTTAGTAACGCTGCCTTCCTGCTGGGATACGAAGAGTCACTAGGGGCCTAATGATTAGAAAGGGCAGTATTAGGGCGCATCTGCACTGCCTTGCAGTTTGCACTACCGGGGTGTGAATAACAGTGCACACTGAAGTGCTGCACTGTAATGTCTCCATGTGGATGCTGAGGCATGATCTTAAACAGGGCCGGCTCCAGGCACTAGCTGAGCAAGCTGGTGCTTGGGGCGGCAGATTGTTCGAGGCGGCGTTCTGCCCAATCCTAGGGCCGCTTTTTTGTTTGTTTGTTTTTGTTCCGCTCTGGCCGCCCTGTAGGGGGCGGCGGCGCGGAGAACCAGAGCGCCCTGCAGGGCAGTCATCTTCCTTCCCTCCCCGCCAACCAGAGCGGAGCCCTCGCGGCAGGCAGCAGGAGGCGGTGCAGCGGGAGGGGCCGCGTGGCAGCGCCCCTGCTGTAGCCCTGGCCGCCCCCTTCTCTCTCTCTCCCGCCCGCTTCCTCCCTCTTCCCCCCCTCCAGCCGGTCCCCCTGC
>NW_020699373.1:6949887-6988011 GCF_002925995.2 Terrapene triunguis | reverse complement strand
CCCCGTTTTTTTTTTTGCTTGGGGCGGCCAAAAAGCCAGAGCCGGCCCTGATCTTAAAGGTTCCTGCTTTGCGTTAATATAGTCCTATTTGAAGAGGACAATGTTAATATAAACTAAGAACCTGTGAGTGCATGTCCACATGGGGGAGTGATAGCATAGCTCTTTGGTGCACAGGGCTATCCACAGCACCATAATCCAAACTGTGGGGCCTTAAATACTACTTATGGAAATGGGTTTATTTTCCAGCTTGGAGAGAAATTCCTTTCATATCTTTTGTTAACTCCCTGTTTTTTCCCCAGCTGTCCCAACTGGAGTTATTCTGAGAATAATTCCCAGAATTTTCTGGGGATCAAAAATGCTTCCTGACTGGTGAGAGGCTGTTGAGAACACACCAACCACTGGTAGCTGGAGTGGAGTGGGGAAAGTTGCTGTGCTGCCCTTCTGGGAGCTTAAATACTGCTATTAGCATGTAGTAAAATAGCTGCCATCCAATGTTTATGGTCACTATCCTAGTTCAGCATAGGTTTGCAGGAGCAATTCATTATTTATTCATGCAGCGGATATTATTAAAACCATGAAAAAGGTATTGGTGGACAATTTAAAATGAAAACAAAAAAACTGCACTAATAAGCAAAGGGGAGGGGAAGAGACATGCTGCTTCTTAACCTTTAATCAGCCCTTTTTGGCTCAAAGTTCTTACAGTGCCAGCAATATCATGGTCTTACCATGCAATGATAGACACGTTGGCAGAGATTTTGTCAAAGAATCTCTCTCTTCAGATTGAGGTGCTGTTAATATTTAAACATTTAAAAATGATGGAGGTGGGTGTTTGAGCTGCTACAGAACCAAGTTTTCACAAGTGGGCACATAAGCTAGCCTGCCCAAGCCTGTATTTGGGTACTTCCAATTGACATGTAGATGCATACAATGAGTATAGGGTTACCTAAGTAATAGCTGTTTGAGCACTCTACTGTGAAACTGAGAGCCCTAAGTTAGGTAGTCCTGTCTGAAAGTTAGCCCCCAATAATAATTATAAGTAAAATGATCAAAACTCCCTGAGTGGGAACTAGTGGTAGAAACTTTCCTCTTGAAGGTCAATTTAAGCTGCTGTTAGCAATCGGGTGAACAGCTTATCTTCCTGAGCCACTTGGCTGGGTATTTTTTTCAAGACCTATGCAGATCACTACCCTACAGAGATTGACAGAAAGGAACAGGAGGAGCAGAGAAGGATGGGACACATAGTGTAGCCAGCGGATCTTTCCTTGGCTCATTAGTCCAGGATTCATGTGATGATGCTACAGAATCTCAGAAAGAGCCAATTTCTTCTAACACTGAACCAGGACCTTTATTAGGAAAAAAAAGGAAACAGCATTATTCCTAAAGCTAATCTGTATCTCCCTCTGCCTCAATGTAGAGATTCTGCCTAACATCTTTCTCGGCACTACAGATTTAAAGACACACTATACATATTTCCATATAGGCCAAGAATTAGGGAGCAGAGTAGGTAAACATTTTCCTTCAGAAAAAGCTGCTTCAAGAGAATCAAAATGCTGTGCCAGAATGTGTTAATTCTGTTGAAAGGTTTGACAGACACCCAAGGCCGGCCAGCCTGGGCTCTCCAACTCTGTGGGCAGCTCCTTCCCAGGACTGGCCAACCCCTGAAGCTTCTAGCTTCCTGTGGCGTCAGGTAGCACGGGGAGGTATCAGGGCAAAAAGTCAGGCAGGAAAGGGCAAGAAGAAAAAATCCATGGTGGTACTCCTGGAATAGAATTTTTCTAGATTTTTCATCCCATGAAAAATTTCAAAGTTTTGATTTTTTTTGGTTGTTAGCCAGGAAGGAGATTCCATTTTCTGGCCAGCTCTTTTGAGGAGAGCCTCTATGATGACACAGGATGTTCAGTTTAGTTAAGAAGCTACTGAGACAGAGGGAACATCAAAGTTTCTTCTAGTGGCAAATGTTTAGTAGCCTCAGTAAGAATCCACATTATAGTCATTACAATAGAGTCCCTTCTTTTCCCTACAAAGAGGGACACTGCAGAATACAGAAGAGTGGAGCATCCTAGCACAGAGAAGGAGAGGGGAATGAAGAAGTATATTTTAAAAATTACAGAGAGAAGGATATTTTCTTTTTATGCAAATATTTGCTACCATGTATTTCAATAAGAAAATAAAATATTAACACTGTGTGTTTGTTTTGTATTTAACGGTGATCTTGTTGGTAAAGAGGTGTTAGAAATCCCAATGCTGGATGTTATTTTCATGGGTTAAACCAATCAGCTCCCATTTTTCATTCTTGCCATTTTATAACATAGTAGAATGCCCAACTTTGTCAGCATTCCCTGCCTGTGGATCAGAGCTTCACCTGGCGTTAACTGGCATAGGGTCAGGTCCATTGAGACTTCAGTGGAACTATCTGTCACTGTATGTTGTTGCAGAAGCAGAGATTTGACGTGTATGCCTGACATTTCCAGTTTCATGCCTATTTTCTGGATGGACATTTGCTGTTTGTAGCTATCTAATTTATTATATAATGAAGCTTCCAAATGTACACAGGGAGGAGACGTAGAAGCCGATATTGAGTTTCACCCACTTATCCAGATTTGTTTCATATCATTCAGTCATTACCAAAACTATTTGAACAGATCTGTTTAGTTTTAAATCATTTTGTTTGTAAAGAGAAGCAATGAGCAACTATTCCCTTCAGAAACATTATAGGTGTGCATGATACTGTAGTACATTTTCAGTAAAGAGAAAATGGTTAGTGCTTTTGTATTTGAGATGCCATACTTTGCCCAATTGGATACAGACCTAGTTTGTCACAAAGGTAATACAATTTGGGCAAAATAAGAATATTAGTCATTATTTTAACAGTATAACCCATCCCACCCTAACACACAAATAACTATTTTTTTTTCATTAGGTGGTTGATCAGGAACTGCTTGCGTGAGTTAGTGTATGACTATAAAAAGAACAGGAGTACTTCTGGCACCTTAGAGACTAACAAATTTATTTGAGCATAAGCTTTCGTGGGCTACAGCCCACTTCATCAGATGCATACAACAGAACATATAGTAAGAAGATATATATACATACAGAGAACATGAAAAGGTGGAAGTTGCCATACCAACTCTAAGGGCTGGTCTATACTTACCGGGTAGTTCGACGGCTGGCAATCGAAGTTCCGGGTTCGATTTATCGCGTTTGGTCTGGACGCGATAAATCGAACCAGGAAGTGCTCGCCGTCGACTGCGGTACTCCAGCTCAACGAGAGGAGTACTGCGGAGTCGACGGGGGAGCCTGCCTGCCGCGTGTGGACCGCGTCTGAACCGCGGTAAGTTCGAAGTAAGGTATGTCGACTTCAGCTACGTTATTCACGTAGCTGAAGTTGCGTACCTTACTTCGACTTGGGGGGTTAGTGTAGACCAGGCCTCAGAGGCTAATTAATTAAGATGAGCTATTATCAGCAGGAGAAAAAAACTTTTGTAGTGATAATCAAGATGGCCCATTCCAGACAGTTGACAAGAAGGTGTGAGGATACTTAACATGGGGAAATAGATTCAATTTGTGTAATGACTCAGCCACTCCCAGTCTCTATTCAAGCCCAAGTTAATGGTATCTAGTTTGCAAATTAATTCTAGTTCAACAGTTTCTTGTTGGAGTCTGTTTTTAAGCTTTTCTGTTGCAAACTTGCCACCTTTAAGTCTGTTACTGAGTGACCAGAGAGGTTGAAGTGTTCTCCTATTGGTTTTTGAATGTTATGATTCCTGATATCAGATTTGTATCCATTTATTCTTTTGCGTAGAGACTGTCCGGTTTGGCCAGTGTACATGGCAGAGGGGCATTGCTGGCACATGATGGCATATATCACATTGGTAGATGTGCAGGTGAATGAGGCCCTGATGGTGTGGCTGATGTCATTAGGTGCTATGATGGTGTCACTTGAATAGATATGTGTACAGAGTTGGCATCGGGCTTTGTTGCAAGGATAGGTTCCTGGGTTAGTGTTTTTGTTCTGTGGTTTGTGGTTGCTGGTGAGTATTTGCTTCCGGTTGGGGGGCTGTCTGTAAGCAAGGACTGGTCTGTCTCCCAAGATCTGTGAGAGTGAGGGATCGTCTTTAAGGATAGGTTGTAGATCTTTGCACTGGAGAGGTTTTAGTAGGGGGCTGAAGGTGACGGCTAGTGGCATTCTGTTATTTTCTTTGTTAGGCCTGTCCTGTAGTAGGTGACTTCTGGGTACTCTTCTGGCTCTGTCAATCTGTTTTTTCACTTCAGCAGGTGGGTATTGTAGTTTTAAGAATGCTTGATAGAGATCTTGTAAGTGTTTGTCTCTGTCTGAGGGATTGGAGCAAATGTGGTTGTATCTTAGAGTTGGCATGGCAACTTCCACCTTTTCATGTTCTCTGTATGTATATATATCTTCTTACTATATGTTCCATTCTATGCATCTGATGAAGTGGGCTGTAGCCCATGAAAGCTTATGCTCAAATACATTTGTTAGTCTCTAAGGTGCCACAAGTACTCATGTTCTTTTTGCGGGTACATACTAACACGGCTGCTACTTTGAAACCTGTATGACTGTAGGTTACACTCTTGTCTGTTTTAAGGAGAAAAACACTTTCCTATGTAACCCTTCTACCAGTGGAGCCAGCAGCAACCAGGGCTGGGTTCAATATCTACGGGTTCCTTTCCATTGATACAACACAGAACCGGCTCGAGCCCCCACCCAGTAACCTGCGAAAACTATACACCACATCTGATAAACAGAGTCTGAGTGTAGAAAAGAAACTTTTAATGAAAGGAGAAAAGTCATCTGACATTAATTAGGGAAAATACCACAAACGGGATTCATAATCATAAAACTATGAGCAGGACACCCACACCAGAATGGGCGGGGAAGTGCCTTCTGCCTCATGTTCTTGAGTTCTACAACTAAAAGTTCATTTTCTGTGTCCCTCTATGCTCCCTCACCATACTCCATTCACAGTGGTTGTCCTTGACCATAGAGGACCCATGGTTCAGAGGCACATCTGTGTGAGTTCACCTCCCACCCGGGGAAGAAGGCACCTGGCTTGCTTCACCATCTGAGCACTTGCTTTGGCTGGCCATCCTGCCAGCCACTGCTCTTCTTCGCTGGCCATCCCACCAGCTGCTGCTCCTCTCCACTGGCCCTCGTTCACCAGCCAACTGTCAGTCACCTTCTGCTGCGACCTCTACACATCAGTCTCTTAGGGTATGTCTACACTACGGGATTAATCCGAATTTAGATAATTCGAATTTGGGAAACAGGTTGTATAAATTCGATTGTGCGCAGCCACACTAAGCACATTAATTCGGTTTTTAACCACATTAATTCGGTAGTGTGCGGCCACACTAACCCTAATTCGAATTAACAAAATCGATTTTGGCGCTACTCCGCTCGTCGAGGTGGAGTACAGAAATCGATTTTAAGTGCCCTTTAATTCGAATTAACTGGCTCTGTAGTGTGGACGGGTGAAGGGTTAATTCAGATTAACGCAGCTAAATCCGAATTAAAGTCGTAGTGTAGACCAGGCCTTAGTAATTTTCAGCTCTTTGCAGGCAGGGCAGAAACTGCCCCACCACAACTGATTTCAGCTCTGATTGAGCATTTAAAATAACAAAGAGGCTCCTAATGAAGCCTATTTAGCTCTTTCTTTGAACAGTGGGAAGGACCCTTGGGGAGGGTTTCACACCTTCTGGCTGAGACACCTGTCCCTCTTACTTTCACAGGGCTCTGGCATTCGAGCCCTGGCTTAACGAGGTCCTTTCAGCTGAGGGTGACCCCCTCATTTGGGACAGGTTAAGCACAGTCCTGCTTCCCTGTATTCTTACAATAATGACATCAATATTGGTAACAGCATTTCACTACCCCTGCATTCAGTACTAAAGTGATTTGTAACCCAACGTCAGCCAAAGTTGATTACTTTGCATAACACTGCTCTATCTGCTGGATTTCTAAGCAGAGTAGGTGTGTTCATGTAAATACAGTTTGCTCTTGAAGTCTCTCCCCCTCCCAGCTAGCTGTCAGGGAAGAATTCACTTAGACCCTGCTTACACCCGTTTGGAGCAAAACATCTTAGTTCTTTTTCATGTCATGTAACTACACTATATGCTAGTGGAACCACTCTTTCAATGAGAATTCCTTTGCTTGAAGAACAAAGGGTATGTCTACACTGCAATGACAGGTGTGATTGCAGCATGTGTAGACATACCTGAGGTAATTTTAATCTAGCTAGCTCGGGAACCAGAGCAGTGAAGCTGTGGCAGCATAGGCTTCGGGGCACACTAACCACCCAAGTAATTACCCAGAGTTCCAAGTGGGCCTGTACATCCCATGCTGCTGTGGCATCACTTCTCCGGTACCAGAACTAGGTACATTAAAACAGGCTCCCATATGTATACATGAGCCGCAATGGTATCCTATCATTTCAGTGTAGACATACCCCAAAAGATCACCCAGGAGGTATGACCATACAGGCATCCCTCAGGAAAACTGGTCTTTCAAATCACAGCTCCTACACAATTGCTCAGGATCTGGAATAGTACATTTTATATTGTTTCAGGTTATGAAACAAAGATTAGGTGTAGCTCTACACACCTTTCTCTTACCTTTGGTGACTGGAGCTCAGATCTGGTTTGGATCACAAGTGGAATCTTGAGTTTGTGCTTCTTGGCTTAGGTACTAGTGACTCTCTATCCTCAAAGGAAGGTCATGCGGTTGGATTAAGTCATTGACCTAGAATTTGGGATGTGTGAGTCCAATTCCCAACTCTGCCATAGATATCTTGAGTGTCTTTCAAAAAAGTCACTTAAACTATTAATGCATCAATTCCCCATCTGTAAACTGGGGATAATAATGCTTCCCTACTTCACAGGGGTGTAGGCAGGATAAAGTCAGCAATGCCTGAAAGACATTCAGATATTACAGTGATGAGGATCATAGAAGTACCTAGATGGATAAAGGTTGTTTTAAGAATGAGCTTCCACATTTTGCCCATCTCACCACACTTTTGGGTCAGTCTGTTCTGAAGAGTTGTCAGGTACATAATATAAAGAAATACGTATTGCAGATCGAAATTGCAGTGTATTAGCAAGGATGCAGGGAGCTTGCACAGTCCTTCCCCACATCATGCCTAGCTCCAAGAAATGTTTTAACTGGTGATCAATCTATCCAGTGTCTTTAAAGAAACAAACAGCCATGACTAACATTTCTATTGCGTTTTTCATGTATCCTGCCATTGTGATGCAAAATTTATAATGCTTGTTTTACAAATGCATCCTATGTCTCTGTGTGAAATTAACTTCAACTAGTTTTTCATACTTCATTCTCCTTTTTATACCTAAAGGGAAAAACTTGCAGTGTCTTCAATCCAAAATTTCTGAAGGAGACTAAAACAATTTGTGTGTGTGTGTGCCTTCATGTTTGTGGGTTTTTTTAATGTTGACAACAGAGAGAACTCCATTTAATATTCATACCAGGCTTTTAGCTATTTAAAGACAGGTATGTCATACACTTAAGCTCATCCACCATCTGCTTCTTGAAAGTGGCTGGATATAAAGGTGGAAGTTACCTGGATGATTTAAAATGCTCTCCGAACTATTTAAACTCTTACCTCATCGTTTTTTGTTGTTGTTTTGTTTATTGGAACTTCGCCTTTTAAAAGTTCTAGGAACAAGAGTTGATTCATGGTGCTATAACTAATGCTATCCCAGCACTGGTAAAATGCTCCCTTCTCCTTGCTATTACGGCTTTCTTTTGGGGGCATTAAGTCCTGTTGAATTAAATCTCATCTCTTTTTCAGATGCAAGTAGTACAGTGATAGAACCACTGAATCTATTACAAGAAAAAACAAATACTAAGATTTTCAAAAATAGTTGCCTAAAATAAGGCTCATACATCTGTGTTGGGTATGTAATGACCCAACCCTGCACCACAGAAATCAATGAGGTGCTTGTCCATTGACTCCAAAAGAGTCAATGGACACGCCCATCAATAAGTACTCAACTTTTCAAAAATGCTGATCAGCCAGCAGCTCCCATTGATGTAGGCACCAGATTTTGTAAATGTTGGCCTTTTGGTCCCTATTTTCCAAATAAGATGAACAGTTACATATGAAGGCCCCTGTCTTGCAATCAGCAACATATGAGGGGACCTGTGTGCACTAAAGTAAGTCACTGAGGCTCCACAGGGATCCCATTTCAGGATTTCCTAAGGGCCTAATCCTTGATGATTTTGCCCTTTAGTTAGTTCAGAGAAAAAAACCTTATTGATAGATGGGTGGGTTGCTCCTACCCTTCTTCCAGTTTAACTATTTGTCACATATTTGTTGGGTTATGTAAGGGTTAAGTAAAGACCTGGGTAACTGCTATCATGGTAATAGGGAGTAAGGCACAAACAAGCACTATTTCTTCACTCGATAGATAAAGTTGCCATCCTTTTCCCTTCCCTTTTGCTTGTTAAGGATAGATAAGCGTTGTAGCTGCATAAGGAATATGGTTGTCTGAAGGATGCCCTTTGTGTGAAGAAGTGTTATCTCCCCCCTCCCTTCCTCTCCCAGCTACATAAACGAGCTCGGGGTCATGGTCCCTTCCTCCCTCCTTTGTGAACTGCTGATTAAGGGAACTTGTGGCTACAATTACTGCAAAGAAATGTATCTTCAAGGTAAAAATGTCTGTATATTATGCTTAATGCTGTAAACATTAAGGGGCGAGTATAATTATATTCAGTATATAGCTATTAATATTCATTATGTGGGCGCTCATATTATTAAATAAGAGTTTTGGGGGCGTTGTAGTAAATGTGGGTATTTACACATTAACTTAGATAAAAGAGCGTGATGTGATTAACTCGGGACCTCCTCGACAATTGGGTCAAGGGAAACAAGTACCGCAATAAAGAAGTTTGTTTACTCATCTGCCTCTGGGTCCTCCTGCTCCTTCTTTCCAGCTCTAACAATATTATAATAGATAATATCAGCAAATAAAATATAATTTATATCACTGGCAGAACTCCTACTGCCTTCAATAGGAACAGAATTAGCGTGTACACTTTATTTTTCAATAATTTCTCACCTATGTGTTTCAACTGTTATGATCAGAAAAGCAACTGTAAAAAAATGACACATTGTTTATGCTCCATACTCCTATAAGTGTCTTCTGAGTCATATTTGCATAGTTGCCTGACAAAAGCTTGTTTTTAATGCTGCCAGCATTGTAGAACCAATATAAATTCAGGTGAATAAGTACATTCTAATCGCTTTCCTTCCTCATCAGAATAATTTCCAGCTAAATTCTGATTCCAGAATCTCTACCATTGGTGGTGATATAGAAAGTATAAGAAACAGAGTGGTTTTCAGATATTGGGTTGAGTTTGCTGTCCTGTCAGGTAGGAAGATCTCATTTTGACTTGTAAACTGAACAGATAGGAGCAGAAATCATTTGGGCCCCAGTTCTGCCACCCTTACATCAAGTATTGCTGAGATGAGTAGTCAAGAAATTGACAACTTGATAGTCACAGCTGGCGTTGGTGGAGCAGAGGGGATAAGCGAGACACCAAATGAGATGAGCGATAAGGAAGTCCTGCTGCATTGACCACCAAGCAACTCAGGTTCATAGCTTGCAGGGAGGGTGCGCAATCTCCTTATCTGGCCCCTGCATGCAATCATGTTGGTTCCACTGTATTTCAGGCCTCCCTTCCATGCTTGGGGATACTTGGCCAAAAAATGAATAAAAGCTCATGTAACAGCTTTTCCCACCACCTCTAGTGAATGCATAAAGAAAAGAGATTTCAGAATATTCAAAGGAATAGAAAGAAGCCATCTTTCAACTGAGGGGGTGGGGGTGGTACATTAAAATATTCCAGTGTGCTGGGACAGCAGCAAAATCTGACTTTTCACCATATATATATGGCAATCTGTTTTGATCACTAAATTGTCTTATGGTATATCTAGAGAGATTGAAAAGACAAGTAAGAGGGGACAAGATAGAGTTCCACAAGCAGAAACAGATTAAGGCAAAGGTACTATAGGCCCGGGCCATCTCAACTTTTTTGCAATCCTCATGGTTGCAAATTAAAAATGGAAAATGTGAACTGAAGGTAAGTGACACAGTGACTTCTGCCTGAGTTGGCATACAGGCTGGAGCAGTGCCTCTCAGAGGGGTGAGCTTCCCCTTGCATCTCAACAAGGTGTTATCTTCATCACCACCCGAGCAGAGAACTGTGTGGGTGGAAGAGGACAAGAGACTGCACCAGGCCCAACCAACCCACTCAGGCAGCTGTATTCTGTCTGACTGGCATAAGAACTGAGGGAGGTTCAGCTGACACTCTTGCTTCTCCAGGGGAGAGAAGGGAGCCCCTGCTTCCTGAAGGAGAAGGGAGGATCTGTTGCTGTTCCTGGGAATGAAAAATGCTGCTCTGTCTCTCTGGGAGAGGAGAAGGTCCCCAAGCCAAGACAAGGTGTCCCATAATTGTCCATTATGAAGTGTCTTGCACCTTCCTCTGACAGAGGCGCTGGAACCCTTTTAATAGTGGGGGTGCTGAAACAGCTCCCTTACCCCTATCCGCGTGTCCCGTCCCCCCCCCCCAGCTGGGACTGGGAGTAGTGCCATGTCTCTGGGATGGGGGGACCCGGACAGTGGTAAAGGGGAAAAGGCTGGGGGTGGGCCCGGGGCCAGGAGTGGAGCCCTGCACATGGGGCCTGCAGCCAGGACCCCACATATGGGGCCATGAGCAGAGTCCCAGCCATGGAGACAGTGGCCGGGACCCTGGGACCAGATCCCCAGGAGCGGTGAGGCCAGGTGTGGAGTCGCAGGCATGGGGCCAGTGGCCAAGGAGCGGGGCCAGCAGGGCACAGGGCCAGGGAGTGAAGCCCCAGGCACGGGGCCCTGGGTGCAGGGCTGGGAGTGGAGTCCCAGGCAAGGGGCCCCGGGTGCACGGCTAGGGAGCAGGGCCGATGGCCAGGACCCAAGCCCTGGGCTGGGGAGTGAAGGCCTGGGCAAGGGGCTAGTGGCCCCATGTAAAACCTGGGGGTGCTGCAGCACCCCCCATATCCCCATAGTTCCAGTGCCTATGTCCTCTGAAGCATTGGCTACTGTCCAAGACAGGATACAGCTAGATAGACCATGAGTCTGATCTGATATGACAATTGCTTGTTGAAGACATGTTGCATTGTTTCCTAAGCCTAGGGTTGCCAGGTGTCCAGTATTCGGCTGGAACACCCGGTCGAAAAGGGACTGCGGTTGGCGGCACAGGCAGGCTCCCTACCCTGTTCCACATGATTCCTGGGAAGCTGCCGGAATCTCCCTCTGGCTCCTAGGTGGAGGAACAACCATGGGGGTTCTGCATGCTGCCCCTGCCTCCGGGAACCTCAGCCCGTGGGAGCTAAGGGGGTGTTTCCTGCAGGTGCAGGCAGCGCAGAAAGCCACGTGGTCGCACCTCTAGTTAGGAACTGGAGAGAGATGCCAGCAGCTTTCCGGGAACCACCTGAGGTAAGCGCTGGCTGGAACCCTCGCCCCGCACCCCTCCTGCACCCTAAACCCCTCATCCCCGCCCTAGCCCAGAGCCTTCACCCCCTGTACCCCAAAACCCTGCCGCAGCACCAATTCCTCTCCTGCACCCTGAACCTCTCATCCCCAGCCCCAGTCCAGAGCCCTCACCCCCCTGTACCTCCAAAACCCTGACCCAGCCCAGAGCCCCTCTTGCACCCCAAACCCTGGCCCCACCCCAGAGCCCTCACCTCCCCCTGCACCCCAGCACCCTGCCGCAGCACCAATTCCTCTCCTGCACCCTGAACCCCTCATCCCCAGCCCCAGCCCAGAGCCCTCACCACCCTGTACCTCCAAAACCCTGCCCCAGCCCGGAGCCCCTCTTGTACCCCAAAACCTGTCCCCACCCTGGAGCCCACACCCCCCAGCACCTCCTCCCACACCCCAACCCCCTGCCTCAACCTGGAGCCCCCTCCTGCACCCCAAATCCCTTCTCTCTGTCCCCACTTCAGAGCCTGTACCCGGAGCCCTCACTGCCACTCCCCCCACCTGCCCCCCAACCCCGTGCCCCAGCCCGGTGAAAATGAACGAGTGAGCGAGGGTGGGCAAGAGTGAGCGACCGAGGGGGGGATGGAGTGAGTGGGGTCATGGCCTCAGAAAAGGGGTGGGACAGGGGGTAGGGCAAGGGTCTTTCGTTTTCTGCAAATAGAAAGTTGGCAACCCTACCAAGCATTGCGTTTGTAACAGTGCTAATAATTGCTTATTATGTACAAATCACAGAGTTCCAAATGACCAATTGGATTGCAGGCTTCAGAGCTACAGGACATGACTTTAGTTTTACATGGGAGTGAAAACTGTCTTCACACTTAATCCCTATTTTCAGTAGTATCAGCCAGCATGAAATGTAGCCATTCTTTCAGCGTATTAAGTCGAAATAAGAAGTAGAAGTTGTCTCTTTATGTCCCAGCTCCCTCAGAGGAAAGACCTGTGGTTCCTATCTGTGAAGACCAGTAGCATTGTGCTGATGTATCTGTAGGACTGCAAGTTTGGCAGTATTTTTCTTTTTTCTCACTGTGCTTGGCAAGCTACTGCATTTATGAGGGAACACCTCAAAGCCCACAGAAAAGGAGTGTACTACCCCTTTAAGGGTCAGCCAGGAACTCACAGCAGAACAGCCTGGCTATAATCAAGGAGGCTCCCTGCTCTACCCTAGGGCTGACCTCTTTGAACGGGAACTGGAAGCTGAGCAAGGGAGATAAGACTAGAAGCTATCCAAACTGCAAGGGGTGGTAGTGGTGGTTTCTTTCTCTCAAGCTTCAGAAGACTCAACTCAGAAACTTTGTTTAAGGACTTTGAGCTGTGGCATCCTGAACAAGGATCCTAAGGTAAAGTTCTTTGAACTGTTTTTATAAATCCTCCGTTCATGAGACTTTATTAAGGGAAACATATGTATTTTGATGACTTTGTTTTGACCTCTCCTGGCCCAGGTCCTTTACAGGGAACAATTTGATAACCCAATTGGGAGAAAGCAAAGCAAAGTTCATCTACAGTGCCGCACCCTGCCTTGTGTAATTGGCTGGGCTACCCCTGTGATCCTTTTGTGGCTAGTGTTTTGTTCATGGCATACATACAGAAAGGATAGGCAAAAACATACATTGCAACCTTCCAGCAACAGTATTTAACACTACTTTATTTCTTAGAATTCAGAATACTACACAAGAACTCAAACAGCAAAACACAAAGCAGGCTACTTTCTAAACTAGAGAGAGACCAATGACCCCACCTTAGTCTATGCTGGCTGCTCATGTGCTTTCCCTACAGAGCCCAGGAAACCCATGAGTCTTTAAAATTGTAGCTCTACCATTTTAATACAGTTTTCCATAAGCCACAGGTGGGAGTGAGGGAGTGATTTTACCTTTGTTTATAGCATTGGTGAGACTGCTATTGGAATACTGCATCCAGTTGTGGTGTCCATGTTTTAAGAAGGATGTGGGGGGGGGGGGAGGGGAGGGAAATGGAACGGGTCCAGAAAACCATGACCAAAAATTATTAGAGGACTGGAGTAAGCCTTATAGTGAGAGACCTAAAGAACTCAATCTGGTTAGCATCTCAAAAAGATTGAGATATGACTTAATTACTGTGCCCAAATACCTTCACAGGGAGAAAATAGCAGGTGCTAAAGGACTCTTTAAACTAGCAGAAAAGGGCATACCAAGAATCAATGGCTGGAACCTCAAGCCAGACAAATTCAAATTGCAAATCAGGCACAATTTTTTTAATGGTGAGGGTGATTAACCTGTGAAATAGACCACCAAGGGAAGTGGTGAATTCTCCATCCCTTGATGTCTTCAAATCAAGACTGGATGCCTTTCTTGAAGATGCGGTTTAGCCAGACACAAGGTATTGGGCTCAAACCAGCAGTAACTGGGTAGAATTTAACTTTCTGTGACATACAGGAGGTCAGATTGGATGATCTAATAGTTCCTTCTGCACAAAAGCTCTACAAATCTATGAGTGACTTACAATCTTATTGCTTGGTATCATCTGTGGTATATGCACAATCTGTAGCATTGTTAAGATGCAAGGACCAGTTTGATAGCCTATTGAACTCTGGTATCTGCATCTTAGATCTTGAGCATAAACTTGAAAAGAAAACATTAATGACAGAAAAGGATACGCTGGTGTGGCAGAAGCATGATATTTATAAGGTTAATTTCATAACTGGGAGATGAGCATTTATTCAGTTTGCCATGAAAACGCATCATGAGGTCCAATGACTATGCTACTAAAATAATTATATTTGAAATCTAATCTCTATACAAGTATTAGGTGCTTAGAGCATAGACCTGGGTTCTAGTTCTGGCTGTCCCACAAATTTGCTGTGTGACCTCGGGTGACTCATTTTAATGTCTCATCAAAACACTTAAGCATATGCTTAAATTTCTCAGGGCGAGGTGTACACATCTCTCAAATGGGGATGATATTTGCCATTGTTACAAAACACTTTGACGTCCCTGGATGAAAGCAACTAAAAGTGCCAAATTTTATTGTTATGTCACTGTCAAAATAATCTCATTCTTTTACTGGGCAACCTATACCATCTAACCCTACATAGATTACCCTCTGTTGTAAACAGACTTTCACGGTATAGCCAGAGCACAAGGTAGCTTTAGCTTAATTTACTCTTATGTAAAAGAGCACCACTTACCTTCAATATGAGATTTAATTACTAGATAAGCTATATTAACAGGGATAAAATATTGCAAGTATCAATGCACATGTGGCAATAAAAGATGATTGTATTAAATATTAAATTACTAATTATTAAATTGACATTAAACTATTAATATTAACTCAATTATACAATTCCTGCAATATTTAACTGTTACTTGTACATTTGTGCTGATAACTTTCTCTCTAGTGTGTGTGTGTGTATAGATATATTGAGAGACCCAGATCGGTTGGGTACAGGAGTCTGGTCGAAGGAAAACACACTGGATGAATAGTTTTCTGTTTCCTGGGTGACCAGGGCAGGTGCTACCCCAGAGCAGTCAGGAAGGTGCTAGAAGCAATTAAGTCAGACAGACTCCATAAGACACCTGGAACCAATTAAGAATGGATTAGAAGCAATCAAGGGAAACAGGCTAATCAGATCACCTGAAGCCCATCTAGAACTAGTTTAAAAGGAAGCCCCTTCAGAGAGGCTGGCTGGTAGGAGCTGGGAATAAGAAGGTGTGTTGTGGGAAGACTGGGAGAAAGAAGGTGTGCAGTAAAAGAGCCAGGAGAACAAGCTTGGTCAGGTACCAAGGAGGGTGCTAGGAGGGGCCGTTTGGGGAAGTAGCCCACGAATGGCTATAGCTCCGGTAGTATAGGAAAAGTAACTGTTGCCGCTGCCAATTAGGGTCCCTGGGAGAGGATGGGCCCGGGTTCCCCCCAGCCTCCCCCCCCACACACACCTGTACACAAACGCTCCCTGAGAAGGAAGACAGGGACTAAAGAGGGTTCTTACACCAAACCCGTTGACTGGCGGATGATGAAGGTGGCTCAGGAAGCTGTAACCCTTGCCTCGAGGAGGGGGGAGAGGCTGAATTGAGGTCACAGCAAACCTCTGAGGCAAACCCTAACCGCCTAGAAGCGTAGGATCTCCCACCCAGAGGCAAAGCTGGTGCTCTGCCAATAAATAAATAAATAAATAAAACTAGTTTTATGATGCTGTAGATTTCAAAAAGTTGGTATCCTGTACTATGCTTGCTATTAGGAAGAAGGGGGGGTGGGGGGGTGGTTATTTTGTAGTCCTGGAGTGGCCCCAATTCAGCAAAGCACTTCAGGGCATGCTTAACTTTAATGGGGATACTTATATCCTCAAAGGCAATGGGAATACTCCTGTGCTTAAAGTTAAGCATGTGCTTTAGTGCTTTGCCAAATCAGGGTCAAAGTAGCTACACTTACAAG
This sequence comes from Terrapene triunguis, assembly GCF_002925995.2. NCBI lineage: Eukaryota > Metazoa > Chordata > Testudines > Emydidae > Terrapene > Terrapene triunguis. The sequence continues at coordinate 6,972,057 of NW_020699373.1, read as the reverse complement.
CGTTAACGCTTATCAGTCCTGACGCTGCTGAGAAGATTATAGCAGCTATTAAAGCATCTGCACCCAGTGGCACCTGCAGCCATACACCTGTTAAGCATGGTGCGTAACCTTGGCAGCAGCAAGGACCCAGCCTGATAGCGGTGAGGAGAAGCAGCACTGGGTGTCCCACTGCCCTCTGTTATGACGGGATGGCAGGGCCAAAATTGAATGACTGGTGTTGCAACCTGGTGCATGTGGGTCACAGGGCCACTCAGGCTTGGCCCTGCCGGCTGTCCATCATGATGGGGTGCGTGTCCAAAGCTGAGTGGGTGGCATTGTGAGCTAGTGCACAGGGGTCACAACGCTGCACAGGGTTGCTTTGGCATCTTGACGGGAACCACAGGGCCCAACTAGAGTGGCGCTGTGACCCACATGTGCCAGGTTGCAATGCCACTCACTCAGTTTTGGCCCTACCATCCCCCATCATGTTAGTGCTGCTTCTCCTCACCACTGCTGGGGGCTGGCTCCTGCACCAGGGCTCACTTAGGGACCTGTTCAGCCTAGCTCCTTTCCAGCAGCTCATGTCCCCTCTCAGGGCTGCGGAGTGATGCTGCTCCTACGTAGACTGGATTGGAAGACATAGGCTGAGCCTAGCATGGACTCGGCAAGGGAAATGCTGGAGCCAGCAGCTGCAGTGGGGATGGCTCCACAGGGATAGATGGTGCGTACTATGGAAAAACTTCTGGAGGTGCACCTGTTTGCTCCCCCATCTGAGTCTCCTGTGTTGTGGCCCCAAGCAGTGCACAACTTAACTTATGCTAATATACATTAATATATGCTAATTGCTTCTCTGAGCTCAACCCTGCTTATTATGAAATATACCTGGCAAAAGCTATGTGGATGTAGCTGCCTGGATAACTTTAGTAGTGTCTCAAAGGTCGGTCCTCCCACTTTTGTTGCCTCTCCTCAGAGCCAACGTGTCAGTTCACTGGTAACTACGCTCCAGGTGTCTGCTTGCTCTCCCTTCCCTTGTCTTCCCCATCCCTCTATCCTCACACCCTTTTGACAAAGCCCACCTGGCACCTTCTACCACGTGCTCCTTGCTCCAGCCACAGCTGCTTCCTCTTTAGAGCCATAGTGCCCAAACCTGCCTGCATCAGGTTAAGAGCAACCCAGGCAGTTCCAAGCTAGGCAGTGTCCACCTATCCACTGGGGCACATGCCCTGCCTTTCTCACTTCTGTCCACCCATCCTCTAGCATGCACACACTCTGAAACATGCTCTGTCATCCCTTTAAAAATGTTACATATATGTACCTCCTTCTTGCACCCAAGAGTGATTTGCTAGGTCTGGTTGAAGATTTTTCTGTCAAATCTGTTTTTGATGCAAATCTGAGTTTTCAAATGTTTTGGAAAAAAGTTTGTTTCCTGCAGAAAATTCTTGACACTCTTCTCTCCCCCCGCCCCACAAAACACTCCTAACTAAAATATTTTGATTTGGAGATGCTGCCATAGTGTGTCATAGAGGTGGTAACTTGGGAGCCTTGTGTCCTAATTCTCTTCTATGGGTTTTGCTCCCTGGTGAGACTAGATCTCTCATGATGCATAATGGCCAGGGTCTCCAATGATGCGCAGCCTCCTCTCTCCAAGAGGAAAGGCCATAGGGTATTGAGAGCCTACCCTACAGAAGAGAATGGGAGCATGAGGCATCTGAAGCACGGCTCTCATGAGCCACTGTGGTAGGATTTCCACACTGAAGTATTTTAGGTTTTTTTACTTTTTTTCCCCCTCCAATGGAGGGGGACTCAGAGGGGGGGAAGTGGGAAAGAACCCTATTTTTGGACCAGCTCGAATGACTGCACACATCAGGTCTTGTCCCCCATGCAAGCTTTAGAAAACTTGTCCCTAAGATTTTCACCTAAAAAGGATGATTCCATTCCTTAACCTACTAAAATCATTGGTGGTTGGCTAAAACTAAAATGCCTTTTTTCTTCTCTTGTGTTAAAATAAGTTAGAATTGTAAAACCTTCCCCTTTTTCACTGGGATATCCTGTTCCATTTTCAGCTCTGTGGGGAACATCGCCTCCTTCAGCCTGAAAAAGCTACGGTGCCTAGCTGCTATCATTACTCTAAGTCTTCCTAATTATGGTTGGGGAGTTTAAATTTAGTCATCACTCTAAAATGAGAATGAAATTGCAATATTATCAAGCAAAGGCACTGCAGGTGAAAAATACATCTTTTGTTCCACAGCTGAAATAAGTCCCAGTACAGCTGCCTGCTGGCATTCAGAATGGCACCGGCTCCATGCTCAGAGAGTCATGTGTGCCAAGAATGGCAATTTCACACAGAGCTGGCCTTTTTGTGCACACACCTTGGATGGCTTTTTCTAAGTCTAATCTTTTAATTAAGCTCTGCATGACAATGAGGTAACTATTTGCTAGGCTGCAATGCCGGTGCTGTTTGATGTTGTCTCTGATACAAGCTTGCCTTGAAATCTCAACGGTCAGAGTCACTTGCAGTCTTCTCTGGCAAAATAAATAAATAAAGGGGGGGGCACTGTTAAAATGCACTATTCTTGAAGGGGGATGGGGGTTAAAAAGGTTATTTATGTTTCTGTTATGCTTGTCCCTCTTATTCTGAGACATCTCTGAAATACCAGAAATAACTAGACTTGCATTATGCTGGCAATTTTATTCACCCATCAGAAGCATACATTCAGCCAGCTTTTCTTATGCATTTTTTTTAACTCCGTCAACCTCAGCCCATATAAATGCCTTTAATTTTTAACAAATCAAGTCTGGAATCTGTACCTGATTCACTGAAAAATGCACCATTTTCCCTCCGCCAACTGTACATATTCTATGATTGCTACTTACTCTGGTGATGGGCACTCTAGAATCAGATAAGTAGATTTATTAAAATTAGATTGTATAGCCCCTCCTACCTCTTATCCACATTCTTGTTTAGAGTGAGAAACTAGAATTTACATTGGATCCACAAGGCATCTAAACACCGCCCTGCTTGGAACTTTCAGATTCTTACTTCCAAAAAAGGCACCTTCCAAGTGGTCATATCAATTCTAGGAAGACTAGGAATTGAGGGCCTGTTAGTGGAGTAAGCAGCGGGAACTGGCATGTCTGAGTTTGCATACAAATGTGTTAATCAGAGAGCATAGCCTCAGCTTTTTGAAAGCAGACAGGATGGTGTTTCTTTTGCTGTTTCTATGCTCAGTGCCTCTAAATGCCATTAGAGATAATCATACCCTTTTATATGTTTTATTCTTTGAATCATAGAATATCAGGATTGGAAGGGACCTCTGGAGGTCATCTAGTCCAACCCCCTGCTCAAAGCAGGACCAATCCCCAGACAGATTTTTACCCTAGTTCCCTAAATGGCCCCCTCAAGGATTGAACTCACAACCCTGGGTTTAGCAGGCCAATGCTCAAACCACTGAGCTATCCCTCCGCCCCCCCCCGAGAGACAGACTTGTGTTTCCAGTAAGGAAATGTAGGTGACAGAATAGGACAGGTAGATGGGAAAGCATGGGGGGAAAATACTGTTCAGCCAGAAAGAATTGTAGATAGATTTATATCCCCATCAGCATGGTCTTGCCCAACGCAGTCTCACCTGCCCTGCATGGATATCCTGTCTGTCAGAGTATTCTCTGAAAAATGAGTTTGTGCAAGAAGATCCTTTCTGCAGGACAGCTGAAGTTTTACAGCTCCTGGATGCTGTTTCAATGAACTTGAAAATATATATCTGATGATCTATTGGATTGCAAGCTGTTTGGGACGTGGACTCTTTCACTATGTATTTGAGGCACGGACTATCATTCACTATGTGCCTTGACAAGATTGTGACACCATTGTGCTGACAGCTCCTGGCACTACTGTACTACAAAAAAATAGAGGCAATCCCTGCCCTGTGGAGCTTGCAGCCTAAAGAGAGACTGATAAAGGTGGCAGTATTGTCCCCATTTTATAGATGGAGAACTGAGGCACAGGGAGAGGGAAGTCACTATCCAAGGTCACACAGGGAGCTGATGGTGGCGCATGGAATTGAACCCAGAACACCTGTGTCCCACTCCAATACTGCAATCCGTTTCCTTCAACCATCCTTTCTCTCTGCCTGTTTGAGCAATTTAAGCCATACATTTTGACATTCACCCCATGGGAACAAAGTTAAATGGTGCTAGTCATTTGTACCATATTTAAAGTTTTTTACACTTGAGGTTACTCCATTTAACAATTATGTATTTGTGAAAGTTCTATTCTGTTTCAGAATAATCAGCTGAAATGAACAGCATTAATTTCCAAGACTTGAGTAATTACAAGCAGCTAATGAATGGTTTATTAATGGGTGAATCATACCTGTTGTGTTAATGCCCTAACAAACTGCTCATTTGCTGCGGTAATTATGTTCTTGCTCATTAACTTCTAGATTATGGTGGTTACAAACAACCATTTATTTACTAATATGCATACATTTTTAAAAGGTGAGTTTCTTTTATTTGGTTGACATTGTGAGATGCAAATTGCTGAGGATCACACAACAAGGTTTCAGCTACAATAAATTCTCAAGTAAGTTAACGTTTAATATTTTTTCCTAACTGAAAATGGCCTCTACATACATTGCCTTTTGACAAGCTAAAGAATAGCAATATTCCCTTCTCTAACCCCTGACAAATTTCCTTTGCCAAAATCCTGAAAGCCTAAAGAATTCAATAGAAAATTATATTCCTGATGAAGAATTCCAGATGCTGGCTTGAAAATTCAGTAAAAGGTTATCTTTATTAAATTCTGTGCACTAGATTGTGACCCCTGTGCACATGGGAGTAACTATTCCCCAAATGAGTAGTTTTATTGGAGTCAATGGGAAAGTAACTGTTCACTAGAACCTGTAACCTTTTCCCTATAAAGACCATGAAAACAAATCTTTCGAAGGGTTCCAAGATACTGTTGATCTGCTCTGATACTCTAGATCCTCTGCTAAAGCTTCCTGACACAATGGGAGGAATTGGCAATGTTCTGGAAATCAGGCCACTGACTAGATCCAAGTCTGAGTGTACAACAAATACTCAGTGTAGACATCCAACTACATGCACAAAAGAGGATGTGTCTCTTTTTTCACACAGATCTCAGGCATCTTTCAGAAAAGTGACCCTCCCCCCCAATATAAGCAACCACTTGTAGGCTACAGAGTGGTATGAATTCTCTATCTAAACCTGATGTTTCCCAGTAGTACCTTGTAATCCTTTGGGTATTCAGAAATGCGTGTCCAAGGCAGGATGGGGGATTAGTATGAATCTACTGAGGGCATTCTCTTCAATCAGCGACTGGACTTGGACTCTCCATCAAGTGACTTACTTTGCAGTCACACAACACAATACCAAAAATAAACTTCTCTCCTATCCTGTGGTACTGTTACCCACTTGATCTCTTGTTCATCACTGTTTTTAGCAATATTTCAATTATAAACATAGCCAAATATGAATCCCAAATAGTTCCTGAATAGTAGGATCTCTGAAATGATACATAAACTGAAACTAAACATTGGGGTAGTCAACCATCTGTATCCTCACATGTAAGTGTGCCGTACTACTCAATGCTGGCGTTCTAGTCAACAGCAGCAAGTGTGTAATTTCTCCAGTCATAAGCCGAAATCATGAATACTCTCTGCACTTGAGTAATACCAGCTCAGAATATTTAAATGTCATGTTACTGGCTTGGGATGAAAAAGAGACTACGCATTTTTGATTTTTTTTTCCCCCTAAATCATATTTTCAAAAGTGACTTAGGGACAGATTTACAAAGGCATTTAGTTACCTTGTGGGACTTATATAAATGCCTCAGCAGGTTAGGGACCTAACATCTCTGACTTGTGATCGGATTTTAGGCCCATAACTGCTCAGGCTCTTCTGTAAATCCCAATAGCCACCTAAATACCTTTATAAATCTATTCCTAGGCACTGAGGAGCCTAAGGGCAAGCCTACACTAGAAATATTGCTGGCATAGCTATGTCAGTTGCGGAGTGGTTTTTTTTTTTTTTTTTTGTTTCCACCATAGATACGCCAGTAAAACCGCAAGTTTTGAAGCATTTATACTAATATAGCGTATGTCAGTTGGAGGAACCTGCATAAGCTAGATCAGTATTAAAATATTTATACTGGTATAACTGCATCTACACTTCGAAGGTTTTGCCAGTTTGACCATATTCTGTCCACAAAGACCCAGTCTATACTAGGAGGTTTAAATCCCCTTGAAAGTCATTGAGACTTAGCCTAGTAAGTGCCTACTTTGAAACCTGGGTCTTAAGTTCCTAAGTTCCTAAGTTAGTTAGGCACATCTACAAATTGTACCCCTAATGTGGAATTAAAAATGTTTCCATGGAAATATTAGATCAGGCAAGAATAATTTAGCATGTCATGCTCAGCAGTGTAGGGGTATGAGAGAAATTCGCTGAACCCAGGTAATGGGACTGAATTTATCACCCACTCCTCTGTTAATAATGAAAGGCCTGATAATTCGTCCTGGAAATCAGGATAAGGGGAGACTTCTTGCAACAGAGTGAGTTCCCAACACTGTTGTAAATGCTCAACACGGGAGAAGTGTTGCACCCCACACTAAGGCACCTAGAGATTGGTAAGAATTGCTCATTATTTCCTGGATAGACATGTTAGGAAAGGATGAAAGTGTTTACAGATGCTATCAGCATGAAGTTGGATATGTTGACAATAAATCAATGACTCTTTCTGACATGACCTGTAGAGTAGGGAGAGAATGCCTGGAGTAAATCTTTTTTTTCCCTTGATGGAAGACAGATATGTATGAGCTGACTTTTATTTAAAATCGTCAGTGAGACTGAAATTTGGCATAGAAAGATTATCTGCACAGTAGCGAAGGACAGACTGGAGTGGTTGGGTGTGTTCTGGCCACCTCCCAGTGAAATGAAGAGGGAAAAATAGTTACACATATTATATCCACCACACTGGCTCATACCCATGATTAAAATATTGGGAGTGATTCTGATCTACATCTGTTTAGTTCCATTGGTAGGACAATGACGAGGTCCGGGCTGAGGACGTCCCAGAATGTGTGGTAGAACTCCATGGTCAGCCCATTGATGCCCAGAGGGTTGTTGGTGGGCATCAGACGCAGGGTTTCTGAGAACTCTGCCACAGTGAGAGGCAGCTCCAGCCACCGGCACTGACCATCGGGAGCCTGGCCCACAGTATTCAGTGGGAATCGACATCAGTCAGATCTGGGGAGAAGAGGCAGCCGTAGAAGGGCCTGGCCCTCCCCCCACATCTCCACTAGATCTGTGAGGGTGGTGCCGTCCCTTGTCAGGAGGCAGGTGCTGTGCTTCTTGCCCCCGCCCCTCTGTTTCTCCAGGGCATAGAAGAAGCAGGAGTCACGATCCATCTCCCAAAGGAGGCGAATATGGGATCAAACAAAGGTGCCTGAGCTCATTGGTCGTCAAGGGCCTGGAACTCCTCCCACTTCCCCTGGCATGCTCCCTAGAGGGATGGATCCCCAGGGCTGGTGGCCAGATGCTTCTCCAGTTCCAAGACCTCCTGCTCCAGCTGCTCTATTGCCACATCCCTCTGCTGGCTTCACCCTCACCCAGGCATGGTCACAGCAGCAGAGCCTTGCATGGAACTTCCCCACATCGCACCACCACTGCACTGAAGGAAAAGCATGTCTCTGTCCACACCAGGCTAGTCAGAACTCCCAGAGGGATGCCAAGAAGCCCACATCATCCAGCAAGCTGTTATTGAAATGCCAATAGACCGACCCCGGCTACTCTGAGGTGAGAGAGGCAGTCACAGCCACCAAATGATGGTCAGAGAATGGGGCTGGCTGGATGTCAGAAGTGGTCACCCAAGAGGTGGAACCGAGACAGAGTTGCAGTCTAACAGGGAATGGCGCGACTGAGCCAATGGGTCAAGGTGGAATTGTCGTGCCAGATGTCCCACAGGAAGTGATGGTCTGTGATCTCCCTGAGGATATCCGTAGCGGCTTATCCACTTAGAGTCCCATGCATCTAGGGTATTGTTAAAATCCCTTCCCAAGACCAGGCACTCACAAGGATCCAAGGAGGACGGCTGATGCCTGCTGACAGAAGCACATCCGCTCCACGGAAGGCCCAGGTGTAGCTGCATATTAACACTTACAGCAAGTGGAGTTTTAAAAAGCAGAATCTCTCTTTTCTTTTCTTTTGATCCTGTAGCTTTTAGTTTTGACTCCTTAAAGCCGGAGGAGGCTGTCGCTGTACCTCCAGAATCAACCGTTTTAACAGAAAGGGTTAAAAGCAGCAGGTGTGGATTAGCACTAGGGTAAAGCTGTTCCTAGCTGTCTTATTTTGTTTAACCGATCAGATGGCACTGCCAAAGTTATGAAACATTACATGCCTCCCCTCCGCACGTCAATATTTAAGTGGACATATTTTTTTCTTCAGATAGGAATAAATTTAAAGGTGATAAAGGCTTTAGGATCTCGGCATCTCCTCTATATTAATGGAATCTCTAAAATGTATTTAATGGGATGATTAGTGGCTTACTTGAGGACAGTGTAGGGGACAGAGATCTATATATCTTAGGTATGTTTATGGCTCCATTATCATAGTATGTGAGCTCATCAAATCATTAACACATTTGTCCTCACACTGTCCTGTGGGGTATAGAAGGACTCATTATACCCCTGGGGAGCTGAGGCACAGAGGCTAAATGACATGCCCAAGGTCAAACAGGATGTCTGTGATGAGCAGGGACTTGAACCTCAGTCTCCAGCTAGTGCTCTAACCACTGGACGATCCTACTTCTACAGATATGTCAGGTCTGATTTCTTCTTTGACTTGTGTTTGGTGCAGATCAGGCTGGGGTATCTGCACTGAAGTTAATGGAGTTTAATACTCTTGTAAAAGTGATTTAAATAAAAAGAGAATCCAACTTGTAATGCAGAGGGCCACAGCACTGCTTCACTCTTCATGTGTCTTAACAGTCTGAAATCTCATTCGCACCTTAACACCACTGTATAACTGCCCCTGGAAGGGCAGAACAGTTTCCTATTGGTCATCCTGTCTGGGAGAGGCAGATCTCAGAGTTTTGACTGGAAATACCTGCCGGAATGTTCCCTGGAAATGTGTGCCAATTACTTATGATAAATAATCTGTCCCACCTTGTATTTAGCTGTGACACTGAGTAACTTTCCCAGACCTGAAGAAGAGCACAGTGTGGGCTCAAACTTCTGTCTCTCTCTCAAACAGAAGTTGGTCCAATAAAAGAGATTTCCTAACCCAACTTCTCTCTCTTATATCCTGGGACTGACCTGGCTACAACAACACTGCATGCAGGAAACTCAGCATACAAGTGTCACAGTAACTTCTGCTCCCATATTTTGTTTAGAGTTAGTGAATGGACACCATCTCTGTGCTGTTCGGTGTGTAAGAGAGCATTATAATTCATAGGTGCTGTACACACCTGTCAGGTTTTTTCCCCTTAAGTTTTGACTGATAGGAATGTGATGTTGGTACAGAGATGTGCGGATGAATGTCAGTTCTGATGACCTTTTATGGTGTTGCTTGCATGCCCTTTACTTCATAAACTAATTGGTCTTGTCTTTGATTTTTATTTGGTAAAGAATAATTGTCTGCTTCAGTGTTGTAACAGTTCTCACGCTTGCAGAGTTGTTATAGTATTATAAATAAAGCTGCCTAGTGGATCCTTTGTCTCTGCTTCTTGTTAATTCTACATTTAAAAGCAAAAAGTAAAAGTTAGGAAAGGTATACATAAGGCTTACAGGTTGGGGACATTAACTTTCGCATAGCTGATTCAGGACGTGACATGATATTCATAAAAAACGTAAAGGTCAAATGTTCAGATTCAAGTGCTCAGCTTTACTCAAAAAAAATTTGCACTTAGCCATTGTGTGCACAGCTTGTTTTTGCTCATTCTAATCAGCTACTTAAATTGCACAACTAAGTGTCTGCATGCACATTTACTTTGTGAGCATAAATGCAAAAGTATGCAGTGGGTGCATAAGCAAATGTTATAGCTGCATCCTGTACTTTTGCCAAAAAAAGGTTTTGTGCAAAACTGTACTGTGTACAAGTTTCCATGGGCAGTGGTAAATCATAGCACATATAGGAAGACCGAAAGAGAGCAACTATCTAAAGAAAAAGCTTAAAAAATAAGACTTTTGTCCACTGCTCCCCTTCTTCTCTACATTAAAAAGTACATATTAACAGAAGAATCCCACAGCTAAATTTGTGGGCAATTTTTGTTATTGTTTGGGTTTTAATTATATGTAGTCTTTCTTGTCACATCTGTAGGGTTTCTTTTTCCTCTGTGAATTTGCATTTAGAATGCTTGTTGCAAAACTACAGCGAGAAACTCAGGTTTTGCAAGAACAATTAAATTTTGCAGTGGGCTGCAAGAATACAGGCCTATAGGGAATAGGCAGAAGTTTTTCCTAATTGAACTGGAAATTATATTCTATTGTAGAAGAGGTTTTTGTTTTGTTTTTTGTTCAGGAAACGAAAATCCCCTCCAATTTTTGAATTTTTTTTTTTTTTTTTATAAAAGCATTTCCATGACCATAAAGCTCAGATGGAGTTACCTGTGAACTAGGAAGACTGTCAGCCACATGAAATAGTGATTTTGCTCTTGTTGAAGAGCTAGAAGCAGCAATGGCTAGATGAAATCACTGTACACCAGCTCTGTTCACTGATCTTTTATTACAACAGAATTGGGGTTAGGTTACATTAGTGAGAGAGAGCCATCAGTTCAGGTGTAATACAACCACAGTTGAGAGATTTGATCATGGAAGTATTCTATATCTAAAATGTAGTTATGATTCAGAAGGCTCTATGAACTTGGGGGGAGGGATAGCTCAGTGGTTTGAGCATTGGCCTGCTAAATCCAGGGTTGTGAGTTCAATCCTTGAAGGGGCCATTTAGGGATCTGAGGCAAAAATCAGTAGTTGGTCCTGCTAGTGAAGGCAGGGGACTGGACTTGATGACCTTTCAGGGTCCCTTCCAGTTCTATGAGATAGGTATATCTCCATATATATTATATTAACTTTGGCCAAGGCAGCCACATATCAAATGTTCTAATTAGATTCCCTCAACGTTAGGGGCAAGTAGCAATGGCCTCATTTTAAGAAATGAAAAAAAATTAAAAAAATCACTTGATCCATGATCCAAATGCCAATGTCAAACTATAATAGGCATTTGAGTTTTATCTCTCCAGGTGCTTATACCACTCATTAACATGATACTTGAGTGCACATACTAACATGGGGGGAGTTAGGATACATGCCTAGAAATGGTTATTAAAAGGATTGCATTGCCCAGCCAATTCAGGGAAGCTATACCATTAGGTTGGACAAATAGAGAAATTGGCTCACGTTCACATAAGTAGTCGCACAATGAATCAAACGCAGGAAAAAAAGTTTGTAATAACTGTTATAGTGACCCCAGTAAAAGCATTTTTCCATGAGCTAGTTTCTGGTCCCTACTAACTTTCCATTAGGCAGGTTTGCCCTCTTCTGAGAATTTCCCCCCAGAATCCTTTTTTAGGGCTGGCCTTTTAAATTTGATAGAGCTGCACACCTAAAGTGACCATTTTACAAATAGTAGCTGCTTGCTGCATTTTTTTCTGACTTCTCTCTGGTAAGAACTCCGAGCTCCTGTCACGGCTTCCCTTCCTTATTCCAGAAATGATGGTATATTCCAACAATTCCTAAAAATGATACTAACAGTTAAATATTTAAGGTAACTAATGATTTGAATCTATCCCCTTTGGATTACAGTAAAAAATCTTTGGCTAACTCACGCTTCCCCCCCCCCACAATCATCCCCACAACATGGCTGTCTTTTCCTTTTCTCTTAGCAAAGAGAAGTAGAAGAGTGCAGTAGGGAGCTTCCACAAGAGACTAAGAAGCATACTGAAGTTATTTGACCATATGCTGTTAAATTATTATCCTATATGATTAAAACTCAACTGCTATTATCAAAATGAACAAACTGCACCTTCGGGTGCATAGTCCTTGCTTTTGGATGTTTGTTCACTTGCCCATTCACAATAATCAATAGCTGACAACAGATCTGTAACTAGTGAAATTCTGCTATGCTTTTAATTAATCTCTCTCTTTATAATATGAGAGAGAGTACTTACATGGCTCCATTACTCTAATATGAGTGGCTGACAACCTAGGATTTATTTATCCCCACAACACCTTTGTGAGGCAGGGCAGTGCTATTATCCCATTTTACAGATGGAGAGCTGAGGCACAGAGAGCCTTCTTAAATACTGGCACAGCATTAGCTTTCTTCTGCAACATGCTCAGTATTCCAATACTTACTGAAAATCAACAATTTTGGATGCAAGTCATCTGGACTTGCTGATCTTAAAAATATTTAACTTTACTAGCTGCTTTTTAACATATTAGTGAAATGGAAAGAGTGGTGTCGTCATCATCATTGGATGAGACTACATCCTTTGTTTTTACCAAATACAGTACAGAACTATTAATTGAACATTTCCGCCTTCTCTACATTATTGATAATTCTACCCTTTCCAGCTAGTAATGGACCAATAGCATATTAGGATTCTTTTTGTTCCTATATACTTCAAAAACACTTTCTTATTGTCCTTAATTCTGATGGCCATAGATGTCTCCTTGTGTCCCTCTGCTTCCCGTATCAATTTTCTACAATTCCTAATTTACTTCCCCTTTGCTATGTTTTTTAATATTTTTTTAAACCTGTCTTCATTTTCCTTCTAAACCAGGTTGGTTTTTTTTAATCAATACAGCTTTCTTCCTCAATTGTGGCTTTGGGGGGTTTTTAGTGAAGTGTTCTTAAAAAATTCCCTCTTACAATTCAGATTTTCCTGATTAAGCTCTTCCTCCAAGCTGATTTGGCTCATAATTGTTTTCAGTTTTGTGAAACTGGCCATTTTTAAAGCACCAAGTGCATATATTGATGGTCTGGAATTTATTCTGTTTGCACATTATAAATGTGATCAAGTCATGGTCACTTGTATCTAAGCTACTATTTAATTTTTAGTTCCATGATCAGTTCTTCTTTATCTTTCAGGTTGAGGGCTACTATATAATTCCCCTGTGTTGACTGACTGCAACACTTTTTGAGTTAGGAAATTGTCTTCTATAATAATTGGAAATCCCAATGATGTTTTAGCACTGGCAGTGTTAGACCTCCAGTATATGTCACTCACTCTGAAATCTCCCATGAGCACCTGGCTTTTCCCCCCCTATACATTATAGATAAATGCATAAGGAGCTGACCATCCTGTTCCCTAGTGTGATTTGGTGGTCTGTAGCAGCCAACAACTGATAGCCCATTTTATGCTTTATCAGTTAGGAAATTGACCCATAAACATTCAGGACCCTTTCCTTCTGAGCAGGAAACCTTCCTCATCAGAACGGGAGGAGGAAGAGAGCTGGAAGCTTGCAGCATAATAAGCATAGTACTTCTATGCATAAGGTTAACTGTGGGCATGGACACCAAGAAACATCATTTCAATTTTAGAATTATGTCCCTGTCCTGTTCCCTTTACGTTCTGCTTATTGTGAAGTCTAAAAGACTGTGTATAGATGTCAGTTTTAATGACCTTTTATTATACTGCAGTACTAATACACCCTTTTCTTTGTAAATGAATTGGTCTTGTTCTCTTTGATATGTATATATTTTAAAAGAATAATTACCTGCAATTGTATTGTAGCAGTTCTTTCCACTGCTGGGCCATTATTGGTGTACTAATTTAAATGAAACTGCCTGGCTGAGCCTTTGTTCATACCCACGTTTCTTTTTAAAATTTAATGTGAGCCTTCAGAAGAAAAATAGGAGGTCTAGTATTTATATAAAAAAAGATCAAGGAAAGTTTCTCATGTTGGACATAAAGTGCAAGAATTCAGCAGTTTGAAAAGTGAACCCTTTTTTTTGGTAGGCACCAAATTAATGACCAGTAGAGAAGGAAAATGTATTGATTAGTTCATAGAATGGGTTTTCTAATTATTTTTGAAGAGCAAAGGAATTATTAGTACATAAGGAATTTTAATCTATGAAAAACTTATATCACGTGAATCTCTTGTGGCCAGGTATGAGTTGTAACTATTGTTCATTTGCTTCTTTCATCAATGTAACAGAAATAGTATGGTGAGTACTTGAAGTGAGCTGAAGAGGAGGGAGGTGGAAGAATTTTTTTAAGGTCAGGATTCTTCTCAAGAAAGAAGTGCAAAGTTTTTGCACAAGGAGGTCTCCCTGACACAACACAAACAAAACCCCATACACACAACCTATGTGGTGGGGTTTTTTTTAAAGCACAAGTTGTAGCGTAATGTTAGATTTTGGGGCAGAGAGAAATATTGGGAGTCAGGTAATATGTTTATGTTGGCCAAGCAGTGTCTCATACAAACACTGAGATTTCTAGCAGAGAAGACTGCCTGTGTTTAAAATGTTTAATGGCAGTTAACTGAATTTTGAACATGGTGTTTTCTAAAAAGGGATAGGAGAATGGGGCCTGAGAGTGGAGAGATGAACTTTCCTTGGTTCTAGAACCAATCTCAAATTGAACATTTTTAAATTTTTGAAATGTCTGAGTAAGATTCCCTCCCCCCCCGGATTCCAGGCTCCATCTGCAGCTGGAGATGGAAATGTGGTTTCCACTGACTTCTCACTCAGTTCTACACATAGAAAATACTAGGCTATGGTTCTCAGACTGTGGCCCATGGATTATTGATGATCTGGGGAGCATTTGCTGGGAAGTCATATAATGTTGGCTCAGTTGCCTTGCTTCCAGCTATTCTGCAGGCATCCAGATGCTCTTCATTGCAAGGAAGAGGACTAATGTCTGTACAAGCAGCTGGAAAAGGAGTAGTAAGCCTAGCTGCCACTGCTGAAGGTCATGACTATGTTGCAAAACAAAGAATGGTAATAGATGGTGGTCTCAATGTAACAGTTCATTACAAAATAGTTTTCTAAGATTATGTTCCCATGTAGATAATGGCTGTAGTGTCACAGAGATCCTTGACAAAGCAGTGGATGTTGCACAAGACCCTATTAAGATATTGCTCAGATTGTGAAAACAAACCCCTTGGTTAGGTTAAGCATCTGAATAGAACCTGAACTCTGAACCTTTTGGAAGTTTGCCCATTGCTCTTTATGATATGCATGAATGAGGGCTCCACTGCCTCTGCAGGCATATCCGATTGCATTTATGCATAGATTTGTAAGGCGCCTTGCATGGCAGGATCTTGTTTCTGATTGAGTCCTCTGGATGCTAGTGTCTCATAAGCATTAATACTGTGGTGCACATTGCGTTTTTCTTGTGATTTTTTTCCAAGATTGTTCGCAGTTTTCATAACTGACTCTCTTATTGTATGTGGTGGTGTGGTAGCTGTGTCAGCCCCAGGATATTAGGGAGAAGGTGGGTGAGGTAATATATTTTTATGGGACTGTGATACAGCAGAGATAGAGGGCAGCAGGAGAGTGATAGATGGGAGGTATATAAACACCATGATGACGAGGGCCTTCTTCCCTGTGGACTGAGGAAAGGTTGCTACAGGTTAATTAGAGCACCTGAAGCCAATTAAGGCCCTGCGGGAGACCTAATAAAAAACTCTGCATCAGTCAGAGAGGAGGAGAGAAGGAGATCTGACTGTAGTTTGGAGGAGTACTGTTATTGACCAGAGGATCAGAGTACTAGAGGAAGGGAAATCCTGCCCAGGCAGAGTCGAGGGACTCCCCCAGCACAGAGGACAGAGAAATCCTGCCCAAGGGGAAAGAGGGTAAGAAGACTGTGAAATTGAAGGGGCTGGGATCCGGAGTAGAGGGCGGACCCAGATCCCTTCCCTGCTCACCTTCTCTCCCCCCACCAGGGCACTAGTGGAGCCATCGACTCCCAGAAATAAGGGCTGGCGGCACCCTGACCCAACACACCAAGGAAAAGTGTGGAACCCACCAAAATAGCATTGGCCATTTGCCACACGTGATGTCAGGAGTGGGATTCCGGGTGGTGGACTTAATCCAGGGTGAGCCAACGCCTCCCCCATCCCCAGGATGTGGTCAAGGTGCTAGTGCAAGCCAAAGGAGGCTACCTGGGTCCAGGCAGCCAACCAACAGGAGGTGGTAGGGCTGCAGTCGGAGACCAATCACCTGCTGATGAACCAGCCTGCTCAGGACCACACTGTGCTGCAGGAAGCAGTGAACCAGGCGAAGGCCCTTATGGAGCTGGCAGTTGCCTGCAGAAAGTGACATGGGAGGATGATGTGAAAGCATATCTCCTGGCCTTCAAGAAGACAGCCCTGTAGGAGGCCTGGGCTCGAGATCAGTGGTCTGTCATCCTCGCCCTGATCCTGTGTGAGGAGGCCCAGAAGGCCTACTACTATTTGGCCACAGAGGCTGCGGCATACTACCCTCAGCTGAAAGCAGAGATCCTTGCCAGATCCAGGGTAAGGATGGTGGTGTGAGTCCAGAGATACTATGAGTGGTGGTATAGTGAGGATAAGGCACCATGGTTGCAACTGTTTGACCTAATTCACCTGACCTGGAAGTGACTACGCCCCAAGGCCCTCAGCTCTGAGAAAATGATGGAGCTCCTGGTGTTGGACCAGTTTACGAGGGGGCTACCCTTAGGCCTCCGAGCCTGAGTTGGCCAGAGTGACCCTTCCACCTATGACGAGTTGGTCGCCCTCATAGAGAGACAGCTGGCAGCCCGTGAACTGTTCCAGATCCCAGGAGATGAAACATGGCAGACCTGGAAGCCAGTCCTGACCCCGAGGCCCCAGATTGTCAAGAACTCCAGGCGAGCCATAACTGGAAGAAAGGGCACTGAGGAATGGCCCAAAGCTCTGACGGGATCTTGGGACTTGGGAGGAGAGGGCTGGGGGAGCAGGCCGAATAGCCCAAGACAGGGGGGCGACAACGGGTATAAGGTATCGGTATGACGAGTGTGGGGAATTGGGGCACATAGCAGTCCAGTGCCCCAACAAGGAGGAGTCCATGCAATGCAATTTGGGGTATCCTGGGGAGCAATGTAGCCTAATCGGCCTACTGCGGGGGTTGCAACGACCCCACATGGGTACACTAGATGGGTAAAAATGAATTGCATTGAGACCATAGCTTTGGTGGATTCTGGGAATGCTGTCACGCTGGTCTTGGGGAAGATAGTGGAGCAAGACCAACTGACCCAGGCCAAAAATACAGGAGTAACGTGTGTCCATGGCACCATAAATTTCTACCCCACGATCTCAGTGCAGATTGAGATCCAAAGGAATATTACCAAGGTGACCACAGGGGTGGTGCCCAGACTCCCCCACCCGGTCTTAATTGGTAGGGACTTCCCAGGGTTTGAGAATAGAGCTAGGGGAGGGTAGCAACCCTCAGGCTGAGATCAAGGCACCCACAGATAGCCCTGCCCCAATTTTCACCAGACTTACCCCAGAATTATATTCACCCCCTGGGAAGCCCTGGAAATCTAGGCAGGAAAGGAGGACAGATAAAAAGTTAGGAACCATGATTTTGGTGGGGAACCAGAAAGCCGCCCTGGTTGGTAGGCAAACCCGTCCGGGAGGCAAGGAGACAGCTCAGACCGGTGAGAATCATAGAATATCAGGGTTGGAAGGGACCTCAGGAGGTGATCTAGTCAAACCCCCTGCTCAAAGCAGGACCAATCCCCAACTAAATCATCCCAGTCAGGGCTTTGTCAAGCCTGACCTTAAAAACCTCTAAGGATGTAGATTCCACCACCTCCTTAGGTAACCCATTCCAGTGCTTCACCACCCTCCTAGTGAAAAAGTTTTTCCTAATATCCAACCTAAACCTCCCACACTGCAACTTGAGACCATTACTCCTTGTTCTGTCATCTTGTACCACTGAGAACAGTCTTATCCATCCTCTTTGGGACCCCCTTTCAGGTAGTTGAAAGCAGCTATCAAATCCCCCTCAGTCTTCTGTTCTGTAGAATAAACAATCCCAGTTCCCTCAGCCTCTCCTCAGAAGTCATGTGCTCCAGCCCCCCAATCATTTTTGTTGCCCTCTGCTGGACTCTTTCCAATTTCTCCACATCCTTCCTGTAGTGTGGGGCCCAAAACTGGACACAGTACTCCAGATGAGGGCCTCACCAATGTCGAATAGAAGCCTACAATCCGCTATATGCAAATGTGAGGGAGGAGTTAGTGGAGGTAAATGGCATGCCCGTAGAGGGGAAAACCAAAGGCTCAGCACCACACTATGTGGTCAGACACAATCTATTTTATTGAGTAGTGCAAGTATGGGGTGAAGAAGTAAAGTAGCTCTTAGTACAGGGGCGAGCAAACTTTTTGACCTGAAGGCCGCATCAGGTTTAGTAAATTGTATGGAGGGCAGGTTAGGGAAGGATCCCCCACCTCCTATCTGCCCCCCCCCCGGGACTCCTGCCCCATCCAACCCCCCTGTTCCCTGACTGCCCCTCTGGAACCCCTACCCCATCCACACACCCCGCTCCCTGTCCCCTGACCACCCCCAAACCCCCGCCGCCCCATCTAACCCCTCCTTTCATTTCTGACAGCCCCCCCAGGACCCCTGCCCCCATTCAACCCTCTGTTCCCCCCGACCACCATGATCCCATCCACACCCCCAACCCCTGACCACCACCCCAAACTCCCCTGCCCTCTATCCAACCCCCCACTGTTCCCTGCCCCCTTACCGCGCTGCCTGGAGCACCGGTGGCTGGCAACGCTGTAGCCGCACTGTCCGGCTGGAGCCGGGCCACGCCGCCGCTGCCACCATGCAGCACAGATCACCGGGTCAGGCTGGGCTCTGCAGCTGCGCTGCCCCAGGAGCTCACAGCCCCACCGCCCAGAGCATTGCGCCCACGGCGCAGTGGAGGGGGAACAGCAGGGGAGGGGCTGGGGGGTAGCCTCCCAGGGCAGGAGTTCAGGGCCGGGCAGTACAGTCCCGCGGGCCAGATGTGGCCCACGGGCTGTAGTTTGCCCACTTCTGTCTTAGTACCATGGAAGCACACAAGGTCGGTATTAAGGCTAGCTCACAGCCATTTATTTGCGGGACATGTAGGAGTAGATAAGACCCTGGATAGAGTCCTAAGGAGGTTTTACTGGATGGGAGTATGGGTGGAAGTCCAGCGCTACTGTGCCTCCAGCCCAGAATGCCAGTTGCACCACCTCAGACCTCATTTATGGGCCCCGTTGGTGCCCATGCCTGTTATTGAAGTCCCTTTCGAAAGGATAGCCATGGATCTTGTGGGCCCACTAGAAAGATCCGTCAGGGGCTACCGAAGCATACTTGTCATTCTTGGCTACGCCTCATGGTACCCGGAAGCCATTCCCCTAAACATCCCCATGTCCAAGGCAATAGCAAAAGAACTGCTCCAGGTTTATGCTAGAGTGGGCATCCCTAAAGAGATCCTGACCGACCAATGAACTACCTTCATGTCGAAATTAATGAGGGACTTCTGTACCCTGCTCCGCATCCAGGTCTGGCGGACCTCAGCCCACCATCCTCAAAGAGATGGCCTGGTTGAGCGATTTAATCATGATCCAGAAGGTGGTGGCCTGGGATGGAAAAGACTGGGATACCCTTCTACTGTACCTGATGTTTGCAATACAGGAGGTTCTCCAGGCATCTATGGGATTCTCCCCCTTCGAGCTACTATATGGACACCACTCACATGGCATATTAGATATTGCCAAGGAGGATTGGGCAGAACAACCCAACCCAGGGAAGAATGTCATTGAGCACATGGCTCAGATGAGAGAGCAAATAGTCCGAGTGACCCCCATAGTACGAGAGCATTTGGAGAAAGCAGAAGAAGCCCAACAGACCTATTACAACTGCTGGGTGAAGACACAGAGCTTTCAGCCAGGAGAACGTGTGATGGGGTTAGTACCGACAGCAGAAAGCATGCTCCTGGCCAGCTAGCATGGGCTATATAAGATAGTGGAAGTCATTGGGGACGTGGACTACAAGGTAAAGCAACCAGACTGCCAAAGGCCAGAGCAGATCTACCACGTTAACTTACTGAAACCCTGGTGCTACCAGGAGACGTGCCTGATCACCTAGGGAGCTCCACCCCAGGCAGATGGCCCACAAGGGCAAGTGAGGATACCCCCTGAATTAACCCAGAGCAATGGTAATGATCAAACCATACTGAATACCAGAAGCCAAAAAAGGAAGAAATTAGGATGGAGGTGAGGAGGATTCTGGAATTTAGGATTATTGAAGAATCCCACAGTCAGTGGTCTAGTCCCCAAGCCTGATGGCAACCTGAGGTTTTGTAATTACTTCTGGATGGTGAATGAAATATCCCAATTCGATGCCTACCGGATACCACGCATTGATGCGCTACTTGATCAGTTAGGCAAGGCCCGATATTTGACCAGTTTGGACTTGACCAAATGCTATTGGCAAATCCCCTTGGCCAAGGACGCCCAGGAGACCGCCTTCTCTACACCCGATAGCCTCTTCCAATACACTGTCCTTCCTTTTGGACTCCATGGGGCCCCCGCAACATTCCAACAACTAATGGACAAATTACTACAACCCCACGCCAAGTATGACGCTGCCTATATAGACAACGTAGTCATCCATAGCCCTGATTGGGAGACACACTTAGGAAAAGTAGAAGCACTGCCAAACAGCGACACCCTTAGACAGGCCAGCTTCACCACTAACCCTCCCAAGTGTGCAGTAGGGCTAGCCGAGGCCAGACACCTCAGGTATGTAGTAGGAAGGGATTTGGTGAAACCCCAGTGGAACAAAGAAGAGGCAATGGAGGGTTGGCCCCAACTGGTCTGAAAAAAGCAAGTCTGAGTCTTTCTAGGGATAGTGGGATACTATCGCAGATTCATCCCTCGCTTCACCATGAGGACATGGTCATTGATGGACCTGATAAAAGCTCAGGCCCAGATACAGTAAAGTGGACCGATGCAGTGGAAGGGGCACTTACAGATTTAAGAATGGCCCTTTGCAGTCATCCCGTGCTCATAACCCCAGACTTTGAGAAGGAATTCATCCTACAGACAGATGTCTTGGAGATAGGGCTGGGGGCCATCCTTTCACAAATGATGGGGGAGGAGGAGCACCCGATCGTGTACTTCAGTCAGAAACTCCTCCCCAGGGAGCAGTGATAAAGCAATGCCAGGCAGTTAAATGGGCCACAGAGACTCTCCAATACTACCTACTGGGGTGGCAGTTCACCCTCATGACAGACCACGCTCCACTCCAGTGGATGCACAGAAACAAGGAGAAGAATGCGAGAGTGACTATATGGTTCCTATCCCTGCAACTCTTCCAATTCCGGGTACAGCATAGGTCCAGAAGACAACATGGCAATGCTGATGGCCTGTTGCGACAGCACTGCCTCTCCTCCCAAGTAGCTCAACCCTGTGGTGTTGAGCAGGGCAGGGGATATGTGATACAGCAGGGCCAGAGGGCAGCAGGAGAGTGATCTATGGGAGCTATATAAGCCCCAGGATGATCAGGGCCTTATTCCCTGTGGACTGAGGAGAGGCTACTACAGGTTAATTAGAGCACCTGAAGCCAATTAAGCCCTGCCAGAGACCTAATAAACCCCCCTTCCCCCCCACCACACACACACCCTGCTTCAGTCAGAGAGGAGGGAAGGAGATCTGACTGTAGTTTGGAGGAGTACTGTTATTGACTGAAGGATCAGAGTAACAGGGGAAGGGAAACCCTGCCCAAGCAGAGCAGAGGGACTTCCCTGGCACAGAAGACTGAGAGAAACCCTGCCCAAGGGGAAAGAGGGTAAGAAGACTGCAAAGTTGAAGGGGCTGGGACCTGGAGTATGGGGTGGATCCAGATCCCTTCCCCACTCGCCTTCTCTCCCCCAACAGGGCACTAGCGGAGCCATCGATGCCCAAGAATAGGGGGTGAGGGGGTGCCCTGACCATCACACCAAGGAAAAGCATGGGACCCACCACAATAGCATTGGCCATTTGCCACAGGGACCAACTTCAGTTGTTGAGAGAGAGAAGCTTTCAAGTTACGTGGAGTTTATTGGCCATTTTTATCCCAAATGGAAATTGCCAGCACGTAAACCCTCCCTTTCATGAGTGTTTTGAGAGACTGCAGTCACTATATACCGTGTTTCCCCGAAAGTAAGACATCCCCCGAAAATAAGACCTACTTCCAGTTTTGCCTCTCGCTGTAATAT